>NC_046622.1:3366933-3685683 GCF_900324465.2 Anabas testudineus | reverse complement strand
TGCCAAGATGTCTGTGAGTCAGTTGTGGGTCACAGCCTTGATTTCTGTTCAAACACAAAGTCGCAGGGACACATACATATGAGGAGCAGAACGTCCTCCTGTTGGATTCTTTCTCTGTCTTTTACAGCATCAAATAAAAATGCTACACATCCCTGCGCCTGGTTAATAACTGCTTCGCTGGATAAAACAGATACAGGGTAAAATCATTTGATTCCAACTTGGCTTATTTCCATGGATTTCAGGACAATAATAAATCACACTTGTGTGATACTTGTACAGATTTTCCCAAGCTTGTCAACCCACACTCAAAGTCTATTTGATGGCCGACCTTCAACCTCTGACTCTTTCACTGTGACCCCAGAGGCCTCTGCTGCAACATATCTCACACGAACACGCATAAACACAAATAATTCAGCTGCTGACAGCAGACCTGTGATGTAGAAAACACATACTGGAAGAAGCTGTTTTACTTCTTGATTCTGTAAATGTACCTAATCTACACACAAACACACACATTTTTAAAGCTTGTGTGTAATAAGTGAAGGGGCCCGCTGAGGCTCTGCTTCGCTGCCTCCCTTTTCGGTGTTAAAAGTCATCCCTTTCTTCATTTTTAAGCTTGGCTGAGCTCTTTCAAGAATCTGCACGGCTCTGACTTTGTTCTGTGCCACACTGAAGAAAAACAGCCCTACTTTCTGTGTCTGTCTCTTAGTGCTGCATTCATGTAATAATAAACCTTGTAAACCTTTTATGAGAATTCAGCGGCGGACAGTGAGAGCAGGCCGTGGCCAAACTGTGTCAGTGTGTGTGTGTGTGTGTGTGTGTGTGTGTGTGTGTGGCCTGTCTCTGCTGATTCATTTGTGCTTAATTACTCCGTCCCCTCCCTTTGATCTCCTGAATTCCCATCCGTTTTTTAACCATCTCTCTCCTTCCAACCCGTATTTACTCCTCTCTCTCATGGAAAATGCTCAGATGTTAAATGTCAGACGACGTGCACATACCAAAAATACCCGACACAGTCGGAGTAGTTATCCTCCTTCCACTCCCTCCTTTATCTTTTTGGCTTTTTAAAGCTACGTAATCCAGCCCCTGCATTCACTCCCACACCTTTGGCCTTTTCTCATTTACCCCCTTTTTATTCCATTCTTTGGATTCATCGCTACACATTTTGCCACCTCCCCTCCCAATTCTTTCTCCTCCACTCTTGCCCCCGTACCCCATCCATCACTTCATTGCTAGAGTCTGAGTCAGACTAACTCTGACTCACAAACCAAAGCATTTGCCTCACTGAACCCCTCCTCATCTCTCCCATCCACTCACTCCTGGGCCCTCCATCCGAATAGGAACTGAGACATCAGGAAAGATTCTCCTTCCATTCTCCGGTCTGAGCTTATAAATCACTGTGATGTCTAGTAATCTCTGTCAAACATCTGTTAAGGACAGAAGTACAGCTCCCAGAGAGACAGTGTGACCGTAATGGTCAAAACACATGAGCTGACAGGTGGAGCCCTGTGTGGACACCATGTTTTCAGCCACTCGCTTCAGGAACTGATGGATTACAAAACGTTAATGGTTTCTGAAAGTTGGTCGCCATTGTTTCTGCAGTTGTGTGCTTTTGCCTGTCTGGAATATATCTCTCACAATCCCACAGTTTTCTGGGGAAGTCATAACTGGTGGGAATCCTCTGGAGTTCCCAGCAAGAACACACATTATGCATCAGGGCTTAAAAACACAGTCCTTCAAATGACTTTTTGATGCTCACATCAGTCTTTTACCTGCTGCCACTTTATCACTTTGATTGCACGTATTAAAAACCACAGCCTGCTTGATTCCATGTCTTTATTTTTTCCTGATCACTTTGTTTTGGCTCTTTGTGAGTGCAGACTTTGCTCCTGTTGTCCAGATGATCGCACTTGCAGCTGCGGTTAAATTCTCCACCACAAAGCAAACTCATTTAATGGGATACAAGCAGAAGAAAACGACCCTGGCTAATTGCTAATTGCGTTGTTATGTGTGTGTTTGTAATGTGTTCCTTGCTCTTGATTTGACAAACAACACAAACATTAAATAAAAAGCTGCTGCTGCTCAGTGCAGCTTCAACCTTACCGGTCAGTGTTCCGGTGGCCACTGGTCCGCACGCAGATAAAATGACAGTAATGACCAAAAGGGTCCATCTAGACCTGTCCATGGCTTTTCTTGAAAAGAGATCACCCCTGAAAATGAGCTCCATAAGACGAGCAGGCATCTTGGAAACACCAGCGGACTCCATCACCGCATCTCAGCGCCTTAAAGATCCAAAGTGTGGAGGAAAAGTTCAGCTTTGACTCCAACTGATGCTGAAAATGTGATGAGACCAAAACAAACCGGATCCGGGCGTTTCGGTTCCCTTTTTTATTTGGAGACAGACTGTGGAAAAAAACTGGTCTTGTTTCTCAAACCCCTGTGCTGTCGTCAGGGCTGATCCTGGAGAACTATCCTCTAAACTTTTACGCGCACAGAAAACGACGCTCCAAACGTTTCGGCTTTGATTAAATTGTCCAGAGTCTATTTCTAGCAGCCGAGGGAGTATTTTTAAACCAGTGTTTCCTGCAGTCTGTCGTCCACAGTGCCTCTCCTGCCCACCGGCTCCTTCATACTCCCTCAGACATTCCCTTGGCTTTTTCTCCCCCCCCTCTCTCTCTCCCTTCAAACAGGATTCAAATTCCTCAACTCAAGTTCTTTCCACCCTCCTCCTCCTTCTGAGTCTCCCTCCTTTTCTCAGAGGATGTGAGGAACCCTGCGGCACGCCGATTGTCTCAAGACAATCCCCCATTCGCTTTTTAATTACACACGGACCCCTGAAGTTGCAAATGTCCCAGTAAATCTCCCGTTTCCCGCTTGAAACAAAGTGTCCGTCTGTGGCAGATACAGACCTGAGCACAGCTCCTGTGGGAATCAGCACCAGGATCTATAACATGTTGTCCTGGCAGAATTTTAATTATGTTGACTCTTACATCAGTGAGACTCAGTTTAACCTCTTCCACAAGTTATAACAAATTCATTCTCACTCTTAATGTTGTGCATTGACCATATTTAAGTTTGACTGCATGAAGTAAACTCCTCTTATGTTTCCTTGACACATATAGACACTTTAAATGCATCTATTATCATTTACAATATAAGAATCAGCACAATAAAACACACATTTAGTCAGTTATTTATGTTATTATTTGCATTTGTTCTGTAAAAACAAACAATGTAAAGTAAAATAAATTATTTCCCATACTTCTTGAAAAGACTAAAGAGAATTTAAAGCTTAATCTTCTAATAATTTACATTACAATACGAATTTTATTAGCTTGCTGCTACTTGTTTCAACCTTTATTTAACCAAACATACCGCTGCTTCATTTCCAAAGACAACCAGCCAAGAGGATACCATCTTGTCTCGAAGTAATAATAATAATATTCTGACTCTTCTGTTTGTGTTGTTTCTCCACATAACCAGCATTATGTCATCAGAAGGTGAAGTTGTTTGGACATATTATCTCAGCCAAAACAGACTGATGCATCCTCAGCTGTAGTCTAAATAAACGCCACTGTCTCTGATTCCCATCGCTGCGGGCCTTACTGTGTTGTTCTACACTGGGATGTCTGAGGTGATTTTGTGTGTTTGCACAGAGGAGATGCTGACGCTCGCTGTCTGGGAGAAGGTCCTGCACAGTTCACATACTATTCATGAATAATTGATCTGCTGTGTTGATTCCTGTTGTGTTTTTCTTTTCCCATGAAAATGATGGGAGGTAATGGGACTCAGGTTGCAAAGACCTGGCCACTGGCCCTTTAAGAGTGGCTCTGTGGACAGTGTTGTGTTCCCAGGGTCTTTAATGGAGACAGAGAGGAGCTGAGAAAGACCCCATTGTATATGCTCTCTTTTCAATAGGAGCCTGAGCAATGGTGCTCTCACTGCTCCCAGATAGAAGCAGAGCGAGGGAGAGAGATAGAAACAGGGAGGGAGGGAAGAGGGTCAGCAAGGGGTCCTGTACAAGAAAGAGGGGTGTTCTACTCAAAAACACAAAGTTTTGGGGATGGATGGGGCTGGAAGGAGTGAATGTTTGGGTTTTGAGGGGGAAGGGCATCAGCTCCAGGACTCAGTGTTTAGGTTGAAGCCACACCAAAATCCAAGACTTAAAGATTTAGGGATTTTTAGATGAAGCCAAAGTGGATTAACAGCGTTGAAAGCACATGCTTCTAGTTATGAAATCACAGCAAAACAAGTTATATGGAACCAGTTATTACGTGCCAACATCCTTGTTAGACTGCACAGCCTGCTAAACAAGACGAACTGTTACCTTCCAACCAGGGCGCCTATTGGCTGCGAGACATGGGAAGCACCTTTCTGCTGCTCTCCCAGCTACAGGAACACCTGCGGTAAACAATGAGCTAACTTATTCTTCACTTTCTTCTTCCTGCAGAGTGGAAGTGCCTCACCCGACCTGTTGATGCATCACAAGCACTTTAATAAACCTGCCAAAACGTTTAGAGAGGCTCTTCTACCCCCTGCTGGTGTCAAGTGGAACGACGATGATTCTTCATGGAAGACCAAATACTCCAGATACACAATAAATACACGGTGGGATGTGAAGTTGTGTCACAGTGAAAACACTTCATTTGCACTTGTATGAAATGAAATGTATGTGTATGTCTACACGGGTGCTTCTGGCTGCCAAACAGGGAACTAATTAATTAATTAATTAAGGTTTTACTAAAGAATGAAGTGAATATTAAAACAACACTGACCTGCAAAATTTCAGTGTTATGTGTCACTGCAGTTATTCCTCCTGTCCACAAGGTATGCAAACATATTCCATCTAATAAATCTAATGAGGCTTCAGCATTATGAGTTAGACAAATCCACCGTGCTGAGAAGACTGGCACGCTGCAGAGTTTCTCACATCCTCTGAGAAAAGGAGGGAGACTCAGGAGGAGGAGGGGTGAAGACAACTTGATTTGAGGTATGTGTCTGCTGGAAATACCAATAAAGTAAATCATTATCATTATCTTTATTTCTTATAGCCTTTTTAGTCCAGACACCACATCTCATGCAACACGTTACCTGCAGCGCCAACAGTCCAGTCTGTGTCGGAGTAAACTAATGTGTGTTGCAAGACCCTGGGGAGAAGATGCCTGAAGAGCCCAACCCTGAGTCGAATCTGACACTCCTCGATTTGAACATCTGTTTTCTTTTATACAATTATAGAGGCAGAAAAACACAGTTGATAGCACTGATCTGTCAGATGGACGAACAAAGGTCACTGTGAGGATGATGATGAGCTAATATTCCATCATCACTTGGCTTCTTTATGATTTGGTATTAACTACAAACACAGCAGAAACAGAAGAAAGGCTTCCAATAAAGCTTTTGGCACGTTGGTGGTGTCATACAGTACATTCACATTCACACAACCTTATCATTCTCAGGGATGCATTTGGTGAATATCTGCTGTTTCTGTGCTTGAAACGTTTTCTGATTTCTTGTAGATTTCTATGTTTCATTAAGTGTTTTTTTGTGATAAGTCCTCTTCCCTTTTGACTCTGTAACGACTCATTATCACATCTTCACATCATCCTGTGACTCTCAGCTGTGTTTTGAAAACATGGCCACTCGTATTGTGATGAACAGTAGTGGTGGTCATCATTAATCTGCAAGCAAAATTCTTTTTTTATCCAGAATTAATCTGCAGAAAAAAAGACTTGGTGCATTTCCGGTCACGATTGTACTCGAAGGCAGATTTGTTTATTTAATCAAATCAGTTGTGGTGGCTTAGAAAATCTTTCAGAATCACAGACCCTCAGATCAGCACCTATTAGATTAAGAAGGGTCTCATGTTTAATGGGATTTGGAGATTTTCTCCCTACACTTGTATCTACACTGCACATGAACAGGTGATCCAGGCCTCGTGAGAGGAACATTTAATTCGCGCCTTGGATGATTTCTGCTAAATAAAAGTGTAGCCACATTGAATTGTTTATATTTCTGTTCAGCATCTTAAGCGTCTTCCTTTGTTGACCTCTGACTACAGCTGGGGAACCACTGTCTGAGAATAAACCATCATGACCCAGATTTCAGTTCAGTGACTGGCGACTTTTTCTTGAGCTCATCACTGAACTCATTCTAGCTGCTGACGTGATCTTCTGGGTTAAAACTCTTATTTGTAGTGTGACCTCTGACCTCCCTGGATGTTTTGTTGTTTCATCTCTTGCTGAATACTACTGTATTTATTCTGTATTCATGTCTGGTTATCCAGCCTTCTCTATCACAACATATTAGTTCATGGATATTGGACCTGTTTGATTGTGGCATCACAGCCTCTTCTAGGTTTTACCTGTTACATAAGTTTCTTTTAGCTGTGATAAGCAGGCATAGGCTAAAACAATGAGTAGTGTTTAATCCTGCTTGGATATATGACATTGAAAAACAGTTAATATCTTGGAGGTTGTTGCTTTGAGTAGGGGCACGTATCCCACGTCTGCGCAGATTAAAATCTTGGTTGGGCCTATCCACAGCACTGCAACAACAGGCCTCCAGCTGTGCTGGAATAATAATCCCTCTGTTTTAATCTGCCTGAGTGGGAGGTGATCCAAGCCTTGGCTCGGGGGCCATCCAAGGGCACAGAGATACACTGAGAAACAGGTTTGATGACAGTTTAATGATGAGCTATTATGAATTGCCCATATGTTGTGTGCAGGACTGCAAATACAGGCTTAAGTCTGTGCGCGTGTTCCTGAGAGAGGAGCAGTATGGGAAAGTCCAGCACGACATCTGGTGATGGCAGTAGTGAAAATCAGTGGATCTTTCTGGTGGGATTTAATCATTGCTATTATGATTATCTGGGCCTCTTATGGTCATATGATGTTTATGTGTGTATAAGCGGGGACGGCTCCAATTCCACTCACAACATCACAGGTTTAAGAGAGGAAGGCCTAAATAGTGGGGATTATTCTCTGCCTCTCGCTCTCGTTCTCTCTCTCTTTTACCCTATTTTTCCAAAGCAAATGCTCTGCCTCTCATTTCAGTCCCTGTTGCGGCGATGACCACAGGGATGAGCACAGCAGGCATCCATCGAGGCTTCCTCAGGAAATACGGTAGGTTTTCTTGAGTTCTTTATGTGTAGTGGACTGTACGTATGCGTTTCTTGAAAGCTTCTCCTATGTTTGACCACAGTTGTCACTTGAATGAAGTGTGTATGTGGTGTTGTGTGTTTTACTGTATGACTATGCACCGAGCAGACAGCACAGTGGGATATAATTGCTGCCACATGCGCTTTTACAGAATGATGAGATGTTAATTTTCCGAGCCAAGTCATGACCGAGGACTCAGCCAGTGTTTCATGTTTTTGTGCTTATGTTACATCTGTTTTAAATCTCCCTTTTTCTTTTGACATCGGCTTCATGATGCATCAGGGGACTAGGCCAGAAGATAGTGCTTACTAGTAAAGTCAGAAGTTCAAGTGTTCTTTTCTCTCCTGACTGTGTGAACTAATACTTTACCGCGTCAAATCATCACAGAAAATCTAAGGAGTTGTTAGCATGTTATTGTTTCTAAGCAGGTGCCATGATGACAGGAAGTCCCTCTACACTCCTACTGTACAACCCCCCCCCCCCGTATCTCCCTCCCGTTTGTAAAATCCACCTGTTCATCTTTAATCCTCTGTATGGAGAAATAATAGAGCAGCCCTTCCCTGTCCACCGATACTGTATGTGGTCTGTATCTATTATCATTATTACACAACTGTCTGGAACACTTGCAGTCCAGTCTAGCACCATCTCCTGTTTCCTGTGCAGTGTTTTGCAGAAAAAGCATTTTCTATTCTCTGCTATTCATGAAAAAAGTTGATGAAGACATTATTTGTTGTTTCTGATTTTAAATTTAAATGATGTGTTAAACATAATTCCATGTGTGAAGCAACGTGGCAAAGGAAGGGGGGAAACAATCATCAACTTTCCACACAGAATTCAGAAATATTTGACTACATCATAAAATATAAACATACTCTCAACCTATGTTTAATGCCTTATTAAATAATCTGTTAATTTTCTGGCTGCAGGAGGCTTCATGTTTAAGCAGTGGAAGGAGAAATACCTTGTGCTGACGATGGAAGGAAGCCTGATGGTGTGCCGGGATGCAGAGTCCCCTCCAGACCAAGTAGTCTCACTACAAACCAACTGTGAGGCCATAGTAGAGGGACGGGAAATCCTTGACCTGCCCAAGTTGCCTCCAGGGGGCAGAAGGGACTGCTGCTTTGCCCTCATCCTGCCACAGAACAAGTTCCTGCTGCTGCTCACAGACAACCCAGATGACTGCAAGTGGGTCTATCACACACACATGAACACCCTTTAGCCCACTTGTTATCAGATGTTAACCAAATATGGTCCCATATTAAAGTTTACATGCTGCAATTAGAAAACAAAAAGAATTCAAACTGTGGATTTAATAACTGGTCAAATGTTTCTGGCTAAAATTAACCTGATATCATGATGTCCAGTAAATATTCTGGACCATTCTTCCTCAAACTCTTCAGTTTAAAGATTTTCCTCGGCTGCTTAGAATGAATGGCTCTGGTGTAGTTATCTGTTGTCTTAAGGTCCGGGCTTCGACAGGAGCCTCTTTAAAATGTGGATTTTCTTTATTGATTGACTTTGATATTTAGGATGATTAGCTGACAGGCAGCCACCCTGACATTATCCTGTAACATAAACTTAGGAATTAATTTCCCCCTGATGCTGACAAACTGTTGATGAGGTTTTGCTGGAGAACAGCAGCTTCCTCAGAGGTGCCCTGCCATCAACATCATGCCTCATGCATCCATGAAATCATAATCTGCACATGGTTCATTCAGCACTGTTGCAGTGGTGAGGGCTGGGTGCCTGCTTCTAGGGAGAGCAGACACTGTCATCTAAACTCTTTACAGTTTTATGACAGTCAACAAATGTTGATTTAAAGTATTCTGAAAATCTCTTCAGTTTTCTCTTCACCATCTGTATGGTTCACATCTGCAGATGTTTCTTGTAAACATAAAACACAGCTGTATACTCTATACAGTTCATACAATATGTGTTGAACTACTCTCCACACTTGTTTCACTGACTTGATTCCAAGTTTGGAAACTTCGGACTCCAGTTCGCTTTTATCGGTGTCATTACTTTTTCCAACACTGAATCTGGATTTGTTTGTTTATTTGACTTAAATAGGTGTTTATTCATAATTTCAGTCTAGATTATTATATGTTAATACACTAACGTCAACGCAAATCCAGGCAATTCCAAATGATTGACTAACTTTTTTATTGACACTGCAGGTTTCCTTTGTCCCACATACTATCAGGAGGGCTGACTGGAGGTTATCAGATTTGGACAGTGTGTGTTATCTTGTGTTGTATTGTAAGGAGCTACATGCCTAAATTGGATTGAAATACTTTGTCCTGCTTACCTTTCACAGTCTTTGGCTGAAGTTGATCAGGAAAGTGAGAGAGGTGAGTCACTTCCTTTAACTTCAGTCTGATCCTGCTACTGCTTCATTCAGCACTGAGTTTGTTATGAGGCCTCATCTCAACATCTCACCCCTCATTTCCAGCACTGTGTTTATATATATATATTATTATAGCAATAATTAAATAGTGTTTTCCAGTATCTGTGACATGACCTTGTGTTTGTCTTGTTATCTAGGGTGTCATGTCACCCCTGACCCTCCAGAGACAGCGCAGCATCACTCCCTGCATCACCGACAGAGACCCCCTTCCTGACTCCTCCAGTGATAAAGACCCTGGGTCGCCCAGGGTCAGTGAGGGCAGCTCTCCTTTGTCTCGAGTCAGTGAACGTGGAGGCTCCTTCAGAGACAGAGGCCAAAACCAAGGTATGATAAAAGGTTATCTGTAGTGACTTCTCAGAGCTACATGAAAGGTTTAGTGTGGTGAATGAGAGCTGGATATGTGGTCTTCTAAAAACAATACAACATCTAATCTTCAGCAGACACAGAATGTTTCGCTAGGAGTGAATGCATTTCTTAATTTGTTCATGTTTCAACATGAATGAATTTGTGGAATAAGGAGCATATACATGAATTACCAATAAAAAGCTTGTTGCCTAAAAGTGTGTGTATCAGTTTCAGTTTTTATATATATTCTATTTGAATGTGTAGCTTGTGTTTTATTTCCCTGCAGCTTTTCATTTGCTAAGCATCTCCACTAGCAACTGGGAAACCCAAACAGTGAGCAAAAGCAGAAAGGAGCTGCAGAGTAGGAGCTTTAGCAGCAATTAGATTGAATCTTATTGTCACAAATCCTACATCACTGTGCTACAGTACTTGAGATAAAGTAACAGCTGATGTCAATGAGCCTAATTTGCTGTATTTCATAAAACAATAATTCAGTGGATGATTCATTATTACTCATTGATTGTTGAACGTCTCCTGCAGCTAGTGCACCACGGCGCCCTCTGCGTAGCGTTTCTGTGGCCCCCCCTCATCGTGTGTCAGACTGTCTTCGCCATGGCAACAGCAGCGATGCCCGGGCAGTGAGGGCAGTCTGCCTGCTGATGGGAGGGGCGGCAGCATCCTCTGCTCTGGGATACCTCAACTCCTGCTCCCCTTCCTCTTCCCTTGCCAGTAGAGCCCCAGAGATCGCTCACGGCACAGGAGGCTTCTCAGAGCTTGCTGGAGGCGGCTCCTTCCACGCCTGCAGCCAGGACGTCGACTCCCCCCACTTCAACAGCTTCGATTTTGAAGGAGACTCCGACTTTGATGCATTTGACTGTGGAGGCTTTGCTTTTTAGTTGTGACTAGAAAGAGAGAGAAACTGAAAGACCTTTTATTCGTACTGTGTTGGTATTCCTTTATCATGCAAGGGAATTGTTCTTAACTAATCACCCTTTTGGGTTATCTGTAAGTCTAAATTCATGAAGGTGTTCTTCCTGGCAGTATGCCCATGCTCCTCAGGTAATTCATGCATCATCTCGACTCCTTTGGAAACTGTCAGTCTATTGTTTATTTATTAGCCTTTCCATACCTCAGGATGGCCGGGGGTTAACTGGGTGAGTAGTGGAATGATTTTATTTATGAGGATTTTAGTCTCCAGTTGTTTATCCAATGTTTAATCTTATCTTCTTATCTTAACTGTGTACATTTTATACTTGAATGTGAATATTTTCTCCTCATCCACATTTTCTGTATTTCATCAGTATGTTGCTCAATTTCCTTTTGCCCTGCCTTTTAAAAATCACCCCATTACCCACCATCTGCTCGTATCTTTCATGAAAAGCAGTCTAAAGGTGAACTGTGAATAAATCCTACTGTCTTTCTCTCTAGAGCCTTTGGCTCTCAGTCTCTTGTTTGTTTGCTGGTGGAGCAGCAGTGCAGACAGCAGGGCAGGGTTTGGAGGGCAGATTTGGGCCTGAATAGTCATGTGTGCTTTGTCTCACAGCAAAAATAATCCTTTGGATTTAGAGCTCATGAGCTCGATGTGGACTATGCATGTGCTGAGATCAACATCCAGCACCTTTTTGCAATTTGCACGTCTTCTTGCTGTCTTCATTTGTCATATAAGAAATACAGAGATCACGATGCCAGGAGATTCAAAGAAATGTTTCACACAGATGGAAATAAATCTATTTACCTTACTAATAAATAACTAAATGACATTTTATCACAAACACCACTGGTGTTTATCATGTTGTAATAAACATAATATCAACACTGCCAATCAGGGTAAAGAGTCAGCTTACATTGCTAGTAATACCAGTCTGTGATAGTCTGTATATCTGTGGCTTACCGCTGCTGATAAAGGTCATTCCAGTTCCAGTTCCAGTTCCAGACCTTTGTGCAAGATTAATGCAACATAAATTCATAAAAATTCACAATCATCTCCATTTACAAGATTACTTTGTACCTTTCCAGTTCTATGCTAATTAACAATTCTTGAATTAAAGTAATTAGAAGTATTCCTGTGAGGTGTGGTTCACATCAGCAGATGCTTCTTGTAACCAGCAAACTTAATACTTGTGTTTATGTATTTATGTAGTTTATGTAGTGTTACCTCTAACCAACATATCCAATCCTGACTCCAGTCTCCAGTTAGCTTTTATTGGTGTCTTTTTTTTCCACATTTCTAACCTACATTGTAAATGTGTATTTGTTTTTTTTAATTTTATTTAAAATAAGCAGTTTTCATAATCTGAGCTCAAATAAAGATCTAAACACATTCTATTTGAATCAACTAATGTAAACATAAATGCAGGTGATGAATAACTTTTTATTGACACTGCAGGTTTCCTTTGTCCCACATACTGTCAGGAGTGTTTACTTCAGATGGTTATCAGACTTGAACAGTGTGTGTTACCTTGTGTTGTTTTATTATTCTACATGTCCAAATCTGATTGAAACACTTTGTCCCACTTGCCTTTCACAGTCTTTGGCTGACATTCATCAGTAAAGTGAAAGAGGTGAGTCACTCATTCTTTAGTCTGGACCTGCTGCTGCTTCATTCAACACAGATTTTGTGTCTGCAACCCAACACCTGACAATATCTGACTTTTAGATTGTGTTTTTGTCTCATTATCTGGGCTGTCATGTCAGATTTTTTCAAATGAGCTAAATGTGTATTTGAAGAGATTAAAACACTACAATGAAGTGAGTTCTCTCAACTGTGCCAGAATAATGAGCATTGATTTGGATTCATAGTATAGCTCCTGCAACGGTCCAGCTGGTTCAAGTAATTCAGTGTGGGACCGACTAATGAAGAGAAAAGAATACAAAATTATAGTGTTGTGTGATTTTCTGCAATTTACTGTGAAATTCAAAGTGCTCAAACCCAATGAAGGTCATTGCACAAACATGCATCTGTGATCCGTAGCCTAAAGCATAAAATCATAAGCAAATCTCTTTCAGTTCACAGTAGAAAACATTATTCAGGAGCTAACCTATCCTGACAAAGCTGACTTTATACGGAGGGGGCACTCAGTCGTCCTAACATGCAGAGAAGCTCTCCCTATGTCTTAGTTGCTCCTCACCAATAACAGATAACATATTGTCACATATACAGTATACACTTATACTGTATATGGAGACACCCCCAGCATAACCAGAACATCTTCAGCCTAAATAAACTATATGTAGACTAATTGCAGTATAATTATTGACCAAACTATACACTGAATAAAAAAAACAGGTAAAGCAACATGTCTGCACACTCCGAGTGTGAAAGCTTTGGATTTTACTGCATTGCTCAGCACCTTTATCTCTCTCTCTTAAACTGCACTCTACAATCTTTATCTCTTTCTGATGGTAGTGCTTGTAAAATTATATGTTATATAACCTTGCCCCGGGGTATGTGTACATGTAGGTAACACAAGTTGGTAAGAAGTGTGTCATGTGTCAAATATTGTATATAAATATAAAATATTGTAACGAATGCTTTTTGTCATTCTTGCTTCACACTGGCCTTAAATCAATGAAATGCAATAATAAGGTAAAGGTGTACACAGGTACGCAGGTGTGTCACATGGTTCACCTCTGTCCTAATGCTGTGCTCCTATCAACGGCCTGTTAAACATCAACAAATACTCAGCTGGAGCCAATCACACACTGAGGTGAGTGGGTGAGTAAATATAAGAGAGATCTGCTGGTCAGTGTAGAGACAGGAAGACAAAGTGTGGAGAGTAGGATGGACTTTTTTGTGACAGTCGTACTAGCAGGGCTGATCGTAGCTCTGTTGTGGTTCAGCACAAGAAGCAGAAAATACCCTTTGCCTCCAGGACCTGTTGCACTTCCTCTCATAGGAAACCTGCCACAAGTGGACAAGAATGCTCCTTTTAAGAGCTTTCTCAAGGTGAGTTTAGATACAAGACAATGATGTCTGTTCATTATTTATACGAACATTAGAATGATTGTTACTCTAACATGTCATTTTCTTTTTCTAGTTTAGCGAAACCTATGGTCCTGTGATCACAGTGTACCTGGGGCTGCAGCGGACAGTTGTTCTGGTGGGATATGATGCCGTGAAGGAGGCTCTGGTGGACCAGGCTGATGACTTTGCAGGAAGAGGACAAGCAGCATTCGCACTCAAATTTACCAAAGGCTATGGTAACACAAGTCTATCAACTGACCAGTGATTGTTTTTGTCTCTCTGTGGTTTCATGCCTGTATGTGTCTATATCTCCATGGCTCCATGTGTAAGTCCAGTTGGTCACTAAGCACATGTTTCTTTTTGTTAGGTCTGATCATCAGTAACGGTGAACGTTGGCGCCAGCTGCGACGTTTCACACTGACCACCTTAAGAGACTTTGGGATGGGACGCAAAGGGATGGAAGAGTGGACACAGGAAGAGAGCAAACACATGAGGGATCAAATAGAAACTTACAAAGGTGTGTTTGTAAGTTAAGGCTGATATGAAAGAGGACTCACACCTTTAATTTAAAAAGACACTTTAAGCTACATACTACATATAACTTGAACAAACAGCTGGTGAAGTGAAATAATGCTTTACTTAGTTATCTTGTTTTGGAGAGGTGCTGTTGATGCCTCCCATGAAGTCAGACTTACAGAACAGAGCTGTCAGCAGAGTACAGATCCATGCTCATGACAGAGAGATGTAGGTTTTTGGAGTGAGTCTCACCCTTCTTTTCAATCAGAGAATAAAACAATTCCAGTTAGTTTAATCAGTGTTTCCCCATCAGTAAGTTAGGGGCCAAACTGTATTTGTATAATGTATTTTTTCTGGATTATTACCTTTAACTGTATTCTCATCTTCTTCTCCAGCCAAATCATTTGATCCTACGTTCGTGTTGAGCTGCACCGTGTCCAATGTGATCTGCTGCTTGGTGTTTGGAGAACGCTTCAGTTACGATGACAAGCAGTTCATGGACCTACTCAACATCATATCTGAAGTTATAACGTTTGGTAGCACACCTTGGGGTCAGGTAGGTGCAGGTTGGAGCCGCAAATACAGCAGCTGATGATCCGTGAAATATAATTCTGTTTTCTTTTAATGTACTTATTTCATCTACTATGACATATGTACTCCCACAGATGTACAACATCTTTCCCTGGCTGATGGAACGTCTTCCTGGTCCCCATCACACTGTTTTTGGCAGGATTGCGTCGTTGAAAGAGTTTGTCATGCGGAAGATCCAAGAGCACAAAGAAACACTGGACCCCAGCTCCCCAAGAGACTTCATTGACTGTTTCCTCATCAGAATCAGTCAGGTTAGAACTTCAAGATGATGTTTGGTTTAGGGATTAATGTTGTCTTTTGATCAAGCCGTCTGGGTCTCTCAGGAACTATCACCTGGGTGTAAGATCCTACGGGAAACTCCTTCAAACCCACATCCCAGAAAGATAGTGACAACACTTACAACTGACAAAAGGTTGTGAAACCTACCTGGGGGGGTGTTCCCCAGGTATAAAAGCCCTGATTTTCCTTTGTCCGGGGTCTTTCTTCATTCTAACCATTTAGTGTGTTTGATTGACCTTCTTTGCAAAGAATAAACCTTGTCGGCCGGCAGAAGTCTCCATTTCCTTACTCACCAGAGCAGAGAAAATTTCCACAACAGGATCCGTTTAAGCAGTATCCTGTAACTTAAGAGTTCCTTCACATCTCGGATGTAGACTGATTTTAAACAAATCTGTTAAGAATGATCTAATAACATCACTGGGCTTTTATTACTTGTTGCTTCAAGTGCTTTTTAATACTTTGAATTTTGACTCTGTTGTGTATCTTGTATAGTAACACTTGTGACTTTGTCTTGTCAGGAAAAGGACAATCACACAACTGAATTCCACTATGACAACTTGGTGTTTACAGTGCTGAATCTTTTCCTGGCTGGAACAGAAACCACCAGCTCCACCATCAGATATGCCCTCAATGTGCTGGTCAAATACCCAGACATACAGGGTAGGTCCCCTCACAGAGGACACCTTTGTTTAATTTTATTTTTAGAAATATAATATTGTAAAGAACTGAAAAAAGGCTGTAGATTCACCTGTGGAGTGGAAATATTTTTGCTTTATCTTGTCCAGAGAAAATGCAGCAGGAGATTGACACTGTTATTGGAAGGGAGCGTTGCCCCAACATGGAGGACAGGAAGTCCCTCCCCTTCACAGATGCTGTCATTCATGAGGTTCAGCGTTTTCTGGATCTTACTCCTTTTAGTGTCCCTCATTATGCACTCAAGGACATCTCTTTCAGAGGTTACACAATCCCTAAGGTATTTCCAATTCCAATATATCATGTTTATTAGACAGTCTGTACCATGTGACACTGCAGGAACAAACATAATTTAAATGTTTTTATGAAATCATTAATACAGTAACATGATGTATTTCTCCTAATAGGACACTGTGATTCTTCCCTTGTTGCACTCTGTGCTGAAAGATAAAAAACAATGGTCAACACCTTGGTCCTTTAACCCCCAGCACTTCCTGGACCAGAACAGCAACTTTAAGAAAAATCCTGCATTTCTGCCATTTTCTGCAGGTAAAACACAGACATCAGTTCAGTAAATCAGCAGTAATGTGAATATTAACATGCATATCGAACATGTTAACATCATATGAGTCTGAATCTGTGTTTTACTTGCTTGTGTGCGTAGTTTGTTTGTGTATAATGAACAACATGCTAGCTATCTTATTATAAACATAAATATTTTAGTGATAGTGCAAAGTTGATGTTCTGTCTCCTTGCAGGGAAGAGAGCCTGTGCTGGCGAGGCTCTGGCTCGTATGGAGCTTTTTATCTTCTTAGTGTCTCTGCTGCAGCATTTCACCTTCTCCTGTGCTGAAGGCCCTGACAGTATAAACCTCATTCCAGAGTACAGCAGCTTTGCAAATGTGCCACGCAGGTACAAGATCATCGCCACACCCCGGTGAAAAGATGAATTCCACTGTGTTTATTGTTTCTTGAAGCACTAAATCACTCACAAGAACAAGGAAAACATAAAGTGTTGTGATGAAGCAGTTTTCTGATATTGTCATTTTGTTCGTACTGCAACAAAATCTGTTTCTTCTGAATCACAATTTTCTGTCCTCCTTAACGTTGTCTTCTAATACTGATGTTGTTTTTGTACATTTTGATCAATTTATTGAAATTGAAATAAATCTAAAATTCTTTTGTGTTTATTTCCAAGAGAGAAATACTTAAATGTAAGAAAATATTGTAACCTGTTATTCAGATACATTTCTAGTTCTGCTGCTATCTCTTATTTCTGCTGTTCGTGTTGTGTTATTCTTCATTGATTTTGGATGAGAAGTTAATTAGTGAAGTGCAGACTCTCCCACTGACCGTCAAAATAAAGTTTTAGTGCCTAAATCTGAATTGTTTGTCCTGTACTGTGTGTATATATATATGTAACTGTATATAACGATGAATGATATGACTTTTAACCTTAAATGTTTGTTTTATATGCATGTTAAAAGAGTTATTTTTTTGTCTGTAGATGTTTAACTCTGCCAACTTTGAAAAACACAGAAAAGGTTTTGGTAAAGAAATCACGAAAACATTCTGCATTTTTAATCTGAGATTTTGTCCATGTAGCCACAGACATGTCCACCAAAAGTTTGTAACTTAATGATATGAATGATTACACCAGTAGAATATTATATTTTACTATTATCCCCCGATATAACAGTGTTTAGTTTCATTGATTAAACCCTTTGTCAATCACAACTATCAAAGCATAGGATTGGTTGGCTGCTCACGTAGGGAAAAGTTATTCTAATTGGGTTGTTGATCAAATGATTAGTTAGTATATATTGAAAGAGTGGAATTGTGTTGATCAGGGCCAAATTGGTGATGTTCAATGATGTGCAAAAAGCACAAATACCGGAAATGAAAAAACAAAAACAAAAACATAGACAAAGGAATATTGGATAATGTGGTAGGACTAAAATCTTAAGTACATTTTGTTCATTGGAACATAAGGATTACAGTGGCACCAAGCACAGAGGGTAACAAGAAAAAAGTTTATAATTCACATTTATCAATCAGATAGTCAGATCAAATATTCAAAAATAAAACCTTAATTTTTATTTTTAAACAATTCAAGTGAGCTGCTTAAAAACAAAATAAATAGTACAGTAGAGAAAAAAAAAAAGTAATTGCACAGATGAATGAAATCCTAGTTAAACAGGTGTAGCAGGTCTAACTGTGAAAAACATCTGCCTGAGTAATGCTGTATTTTGATAAATGGTGAAATTAAATTAAAAAATAAACTTTGTTAAAATGTGATTTGTTTGCTTTAACTTTCTGTTACATATCTGAATAAATTCAGGTAACAATAAATATACACATTTATTTTCTCTAGGAGGTAATTTATTGACATTTACTTCATAGTATTAATAGGTGTGATGCATTTAAAGAAAAAAAATGTTTTTCTTATCTACAAGCATGTTAACAGTTAATAGAAGATTAAAATACTGTAAATGCAAAAGGAGACATACATGTGAACACACAGCTTTAGAAAAGATTTCAGTTTGTACTTTGTGCATAGCTCGCTCATAGTGATGGTTTTCTGCTATATAAGCAAGGTAGCAACAAACATCTACCAAAGCTGTATTGCAATAAATGTAGTGTATGTTTTATAGAGAGAGTCAGACCATCAAGCAATGAAAAGCTGTCAAAGTGGAGCCTCTCTTTTCACCGGGGTGTGGCGATGATCTTATACCTGCGAGGCACATTTGCAAAGCTGCTGTACTCTGGAATGAGGTTTATACTGTCAGGGCCTTCAGCACAAGAGAAGGTGAAATGCTGCAGCAGAGACACTAAGAAGATAAAAAGCTCCATACGAGCCAGAGACTCGCCGACACAGGCTCTCTTCCCTGCAACGACACACAACAACAATGAAAACAATGTATTATAAAAACAGTTGACTTTGATTGTAAATAGGGAAAGTGAGTGAGGTATAGTGAACAACGTAGCTGGTTTATTGTTTATTAGTGATGGACAAACCACACTCACAAACAAAATTGTCAAGTAAAACTTGAGGCTGTTGATGAGCGCGTTAACTGACGTCTGTGTTTTACCTGCAGAAAATGGAAGAAATGCAGGATTTTTCTTAAAGTTGCTGTTCTGGTCCAGGAAGTGCTGGGGGTTAAACGACCGAGGTGTTGACCATTGTTTTTCATCTTTCAGCACAGAGTGCAACAAGGGAAGAATCACGGTGTCCTATTGGGAGAAATACATCATGTTAGTTTATTAATGATTTTATAAAAACATTTAAATGATGTTTGTTCCTGCAGTGACGCATGGTACAGACTGTCTAACAAACATGATATATTGGAATTGGAAATACCTTGGGGATTGTGTAACCTCTGAAAGAGATGTCCTTGAGTGCATAATGAGGGACACTAAAAGGAGTAAGATCCAGAAAACGCTGAACCTCATGAATGACAGCTTCTGTGAAGGGGAGGGACTTCCTGTCCTCCATGTTGGGGCAACGCTCCCTTCCAATAACAGTGTCAATCTCCTGCTGCATTTTCTCTGGACAAGATAAAGCAAAAATATTTCCACTCTGATCTGTTGGTTTGACTGTTATAAGACAGGTGGATCTACAGACTTCATCATAATGTATTTATAAAAACAAAGCAAGATGACTGTGTCCTCTGTGAGGGGACCTACCCTGTATGTCTGGGTATTTGATCAACACGTTAAGGGCATATCTGATGGTGGAGCTGGTGGTTTCTGTTCCCGCCACAAACAGATTCAGCACTGTAACCACCAAGTTGTCATAGACAAATTCAGTTGTAAGATTGTCTTTCTCCTGAGGGAACAATATAGAAACAACTTTGTAAGATGTGCAATATTCAAAATATTCAAATACACAAATATACAATTGTTTGAATAATTAAACATTTTGACTCCAGGAAGATCTGTTTAAGATCTGTTTAAGATCTGTTTAAGATCTGTTTAAGATCTGTTTACACTACAGCTTTACAAAGTGCAGTGACTTCAGGAGAAAAACAAATGTCACTAAGAGGCTGTTGCTCATTTTAATCCTGAAGTTTTTACCAACCTGATTGATTCTGAGGAGGAAACAGTCAATGTAGTCTCTCGGGGAGCTGGGGTCCAGTGTTTCTTTGTGCTCCTGGATCTTCATCTCAGTAAACTCTTTCATTTCCTTAATCTCTGCAAAAACAGTGTGATGGCGACCAGGAAGACTTTCCATTAGCCATGGAAAGATGTTGTACATCTGTAGGAGGGATGCACACGACATGCTGCATCTTTTTCTGTTTTTTCTGTTTCTGTTTTTGGTAAAATGTTAGAGAAAAAACTCTCCTAATATACTTTGGAGATGATGTTAGGACACTTTATCAAAACTAGCACAAAAAACATTGCTGCCGATTTTGAGACCTGCACCTACCTGACCCCAAGGGGTGCTGCCAAACCTTATGATCCCAGATATGATTTTGAGGAGGCGCAGGAACTGCTCATTGTCATAACTGAAGCGTTGGCCAAACACCAAGCAGCAGATCACATTGGACACAGTGCAACTCAGCAAGAACATGGGGTCAAAAGGCATGGCTGGAGGAGAAAAAGAAAACATATTCTCAATCTAGAACTCATCAACAAAGTATGTTACCTTACAATTTATAGTTACAGTTAAAGTGACCTCTAATGGCTGTACTGTAGTAATTATAACAGGATTAAATCCGGAAGTCACGTGACACTGTTAACAAGTTTGTGACAAGTAGTTTGTACTTTGGCGGTTTGTCACCGCTTCAACTTTGATTACAGCCATATTCACCGTGGCATCATTTCGATAAGCTTCTGCAATGTCACAACATTTATTCTCATCCAGAGTTGCATAAATTTTTCGTCAAAATCTTGTATTGATGTTGGGAGAGTGGGACTGTTGTGCAGTCTTCTCCACCACATCCTAAAGATTCTCACTGGGATTAAGGTCTGGACTCTGGTGGCCAATCCATGTGTGAAAATGATGTGTCATGCTCCCTGAACCACTCTTTCACAATTTGATCCTGATGAATCCTGACACTGTCATCTTGAGATATGTCCGTGTCAACAGGAAGAAAAAATCCATTGATGGAATAACCTGGTCCTTCAGTATATCCAGGTAGTCAGCTGACCTCATTCTTTGGGCACATAACATTGATGAACCTAGACCTGACCAACTGCAGCAACCCCAGATCATAGCACTGCCCCCACAGGCTTGTACGGTTGGCACTAGTCATGATGAGTGCATCACTTCACCCGCCTCTCTTCTTACCCTGATGCTCCCATCACTCTGGAACAGGGTAAATCTGGACTCATCAGACCACATGACCTTCTTCCATTGGACAGTTCTTAACCCAGTTTTAGTAGTTTCATCAATCTCCTTAGATGTTCTCTTTGTTTGATTCATGTCAGTAATTTGACCCTTCTAAAACAGATTAACATCTTTTCCACAGCCACAGGATGTGTCTTCAGACATATTTGTATAAGAAATAAGAAGCTACTCACTGCATCAGTTAGAGTTAAATAACTTGTTGCCAGTTGAAAAGTAATAATCCATGCAGTAATTATCCAATGGGAGGCTCTTACCTATTTGCTTAGACTTAGACTTAGATATTTTTTGGATGGGCAGTGTGTTTGGATTTGTTTTTTTTTTTTGTAATGTTAATTATTAATTCTCTGTGTCACAAAGTTGCTAAGTTTATCCAGTGGCTGGATAGTGTAGTGATAAGATTGCCGCCTTTCATGTGGGAGAGCAGTTGGGGCCTACCTCAGGGAGGGGTCCTTAGGCAAGACCTCTTAACTCTTACCCAGCCTGCCTTTGTACCTTGTACCCCACTGTAAGTCACTTTGGATAAAAGCATCTGCCAAATGACTAAATGTAATGTAAAGCCGAACTGGCATCTTTTGGCTCTTACAATAACAGCTGAAAACACACCTTTGTAAGTTTCTATTTGATCCCTGATGTGTTTGCTCTCTTCCTGGATCCACTCTTCCATGCCTTTGCGTCCCATCCCGAAGTCTCTTAGGGTCGTCAGTGTGAAACGTCTCAGTTGGCGCCAGCGCTCTCCGTTACTGATTGTCAAACCTGACAAAAAGAAAATATGTGCATGTTGAGGGGCCATACGAGGAGAAGCCAAGTAGATATAGCATGCAGGCATGAAACCACTAAAAAAACACCAGCTTCCTTAATAGAAATGACAACTTCGAAGTGTCTTGTATTACCATAGCCTCTGGTAGCTTTGAGCAAAAACGGTATTTGTCCTCTGCCTGTGAAGTCATCAGCCTGGTCCACCAGAGCCTCCTTCACGACATCATATCCCACCAGAACAACCGTCCGCTGCAGCCCAAGGTACACTGTGATCACAGGACCGTAGGTTTCACTGAACTAGAAAACGATTCAATTTGTTAGAGTACCAGTCATAAAATTAGAGCATACAATTATTCTTGTGCTAAGGTTAAATTCAGTACATTTGAATAATAAACAGATATCTGCTCTCAATTATTTTTCTCACATCACATCACTCATTATTATACAACCTTCATAAACTCACCTTGAGAAAGCTCTTAAAAGGAGCTTTTTTGTCCACTTGTGGCAGGTTTCCTATGAGAGGAAGTGCAACAGGTCCTGGAGGCAAACGGTATTTCCTGCTTCTTGTGCTGAACCACAACAGAGCTACGATCAGCCCTGCTAGTACGACTGTCACAGAAAAGTCCATCCTACTCTCCACACTTTGTCTAGTTGCTTCAATTGTTAACAGATTTCTTATACTCACTCCGTCACCCACTCTCTTCACTCTGATTGGCTCTCTCCCATTAGCTGTGTTATAATTAACAGACAGTTGGCAAGAGTGCAGCATAAGGTCATAGACAAACAGTGTGACTCTTCTGTCTACCTTTACACTAAGCATAAAAAGTCAAAGGATGTTTTGCATCTACTCCTGTTTCCTTCTACAATCCATGCACATGCAGTTTGTTTAACTAGTGATTCAAAATTGCCTGTAGGTGTAAATGGATGTCTGTCTCTGTATGGTTCTGCATGGGAGTCATTAGAGAGACTGGAAACCTGTTGAAGATATACTAAATACCAAACTTACCCAAACTATCCAGTGACAGCTGGGATTTGTTTTCTAACTATCCCTGCACTTATAACTTCTGATTGGCTCTCTAGGACCAGGGCTTCCTAACCCTGGTTTGGATAATGGATGCAACTGAGTGTAAAGGCTTGTTTAGATTGCTCTGTGTATTCATCTCTCGTTTCACCTGGACTTTAATCTTTACCTCTTGATGCTAGTGTGAGCAAAGGGAACAGAATATGTTGCATAACATGTAAAAGTACTGATTATTGATTAATAAAACTGCCATAATGCCTATCATTTGATTTAATTTGACCTAACAGTCCATGTGGTTAATTGTCTCACTTGTCATTGAAATAATACTAATTGAATTTTTATATCTTAATGATCAGTAGAAGTTAACGGTTGAATGAAGTATCAAAAATATGTAAGGTTGATACCTTTTGTTAAGACCCAGAGTGCCATCTGAAATCATGCTGTTAATATTAACACACGTAGCAGACCTTTATTTTTAGGGTTACAGTAAGACATTATGACTTGTCACCAGAGGGGGTAAGTAACTATATAAATTTACTCAAGCAGAAGTTCCTGTACTTATCTGTAAAATGGAGTATTTCCATTTTATGTTACTCTGAATCCACTAGAATTCAGAGGGTAATGTTTTTTAGTCCAGTACTTCTTTGAATGCAGTGGTGGACTGATGATTAGAGCGGGACACTTGTTTGGATTAGTTTGGATTGGACTAGTGAAAAGCACTAGTTTCCTGTTTTTTATGAAGAAACATATTTGTTACTTTCACCAGATGTAGATTCGTAATAAAAAAAACAAAAACATAATCTACTAATAAATGCAATTGTAATATTATAAATGAAGCCCCTGTCACTACTTAACTCCCACAACAAGTTTTACTTTTATGACTTTAAAATGTTTGAAGAAATCTGAACTAATCTTGTTGTGAACAGAACAGATCCTATACTGTTTAAAATAGATTTTCTATTTTAAGTACATTTTAGTATATATCTAGTACTTTAACTTGAATACAGAATTTAAAGAGGTACTTCTACTCGTGCTAGTTGCAGATGCACTTTTACTTGAGTATTGAGTATGCTCCTGTCATACTTACAGTGGTCTCTAGAGGTCACTATAATTATAAAACAGAAAACTTGAACTGTGATTTCCTGTCTATTTTCAGCCACACCTTTGGCCTGCACAGTTACTCAATACTCATAGAACTGAAGTTACTCCAGTAACTACTTTTTCTCTCCCCTGGTCAACTGGCAAGATAACAGGAAAAGGTTTATTCAGCTTTCAAGCAGCAGGAGCAGCTGTATGTTCTCGACCAGAGGGTCTCCCCAAAGACTTTAGTCTATTGCAGAGGTCAAAGCAGGATATTTTTTGACTGTGTAGTACTATGGAGCTCTCTGGCACACTGAGGCAGTGTTCCCGGAAGTCTCTGTATTTTTGTTTTCCTGTTTTGTGTTTCACCTCACTTCCGGGGGCATATCTCGGCTGGTTCGAGTGGCTACAGGTGTGTGTTTTTAGCAGGTGTTTTGTGTTAATCATTAGTGAGTTGTGTATTTAAGTTGATGTATGTTCGTTTGTCATTTGCTAGTGTGTCAGCTGTCAACCCCATTTGTACCTTGCTTCTACCATTTAGCTTTTCCCTGTCCTCTAGCTTTCATCACCACGGTTTGTAAGTCTTGTTAGTGTAGTCAGTCTGTTTGTTAGTTATAGGTTTAGCTTTGTAGTTTATTCCAGCTTCAGCTGAGTAGTTTATGTTTATTAGTCCCAGCGATTGCTGTGGTTTTGTTTTATTTGTTAGTTTCAGCTTCAGCTGTGATTCTGGCTGCTGTACTCACTTTCATCTTCAACCTCGGTCAGTACATAATCCCCACCTGTTTGGGGATCAGCAATGGGGAGTGCTGGCGCCAGCTGCGACGTTTTACCCTGACAACTCTTCGAGACTTTGGGATGGGGCGAAAGGGGATGGAACAATGGATCCAGGAAGAGAGCAAGCATTTGGTGGTTTACATAAATAATACCAAAGGTTTGTACTGTAAATATAAGACTAAGTGACGTCTTTAAAGCTGAAACTCCAGTTTCTCCATCATAGTCATTTTCCTCTGATTAACACATTAAATGGATTAGTCAAACTATGTTGTCCTCTTGTCCTCCAGCAACATCCTTTGACCCTGTGTTCTTGTTGAGCTGTGCTGTGTCCAATGTGATCTGCTGCTTGGTGTTTGGAGAACGCTTCAATTATGAAGACAAACACTTCCTGCGCTTCCTAAACACCATATCTGAGATTTCGCTGCTTGGTAGCAGCTTTCTGGGTGAGGTAAGTGCCACTAGGAGCCAGAGAGTGAGAAGCTAAAGGTCCTCCACATCCAGTGTTTTTAATCTGTCTTTTATGTTTATTAAAAGACAAAATTATGCAGCACTTTTCAGATTTGAGAAACAATTTTAGAATGACTGCACCGGGATACTGATCACATTTCTACATTATTAAGTCTAAGAAATAAAGATAACAGCTCACAGTTCAGGTTCTGGGGGCAGACACGCTCTCTATATGTAAGACTAGACTTTCCTTTTTTTATAAAGCTTACAGTTAGAGGTGTCTCAGGTGACTCTCTTACTTATGCTGCCATAAATTAGTCACTGAGCTCCTCTCCTCCAACTGTAATGTTGTACTGTAGGGTGTGTGTCCTGTTGTTTACTTTGGGTTGTTCCTTAAATTCCTGTAGGCTTATTGCTTTGTTTTACCCCTAGCTCATTGAAAGGCAATTTTCTTGCATAGGGAAACATGAAATGACACTTGCCACTTCATGATAGGATGCTGGGTACTGAGACAAGTGGCAAGGCACATAGGCACAAAGGAACAACACAGGTAGGGCTCAGTCCAAAAGGTGAAAGTAAAATGAAGAAAGTAAGTAACAGAAAGTTCAAGCACAATGGGGATAACAAAGTGTGGTGAAACGTGGAAGTAATCAAAATCTCCAGGCAAAGGTACACAGTGCGTAATCTAAGGGCTGGTCAGAGAAAGAGAGCAGGAGTCCAAAAGAGTTGGCAGGCTAAACCCAAAAAAGGGCAGGGCAAGACAAAAAGCTAGAGACAAAGCAAGATGAATGGCTGGATAGTGTTAAAACTAGTGGTTGGTGGGAATGAATCATCCTATCGAGAGCTTCTACAACACTTCAGAAAGTTACTATTGTATGTCACTAACTTTTTCTTTTCTCTCTCCTGTAGTTGTGTTTCCTCCTCTCTCTTTTCGCCCCTGTAGGTATCCTCCTACTTGGAGCTGTACTGTATATCTCCAGAGTCCAGTTACTGGTCCTACCAACCTGTCCAATGTTTTTGCTGCTTCTTCTTTTTGTTTTTTTGTTGCCTGCTGTTGTTTACTCTATCCTCTTCCCACTCATTAAACATTAAACTCAAGTTCTTCAAAATTACATCTGCTGTGTTTTGGTGCTATACAAATAAAATTGAATTGAAGAGAAATCAAATTCTCAAATTGTTCTGTGTGCTTCTCTCCCACAGATGTACAATATCTTTCCATGGCTAATTGAGCTTCTTCCTGGCCGCCATCAAACTATTTTTGCCCAGGTTGAGGAGTTGAGAGACTTCATTGATTTAAAGATCCAAGAGCACAAAGAAACGCTAGATCCCAACTCCCCGAGAGACTTCATTGACTGTTTTCTCATCAGAATCAATCAGGTTGGACGTTCAGAATCGTTTTAGTTTAGCGATCAGCCAGAGTAATATACCTTTCATCTGTAGTGTCTCATCATGACTAACACATCTTTATCCACTAAAACAATCCCAGTTTGTTGTTCGTCTTAGAAATTCTGTAGAATTTGTAGACTTAATTATTAATTGTTTAATTGAAATGATCTCGTTTAGCTTTGACTAATTTTAAAAATCTGGTTTAAACTGTTTAATTAATTTAATTTTGTAAATTATCCAATGGTCTTTTTCTGTTTTTACCACTCATCCCCTCAGGAGAAAGACAACCCCACAACTGAATTTCACTATGACAACTTGGCAGCTACAGTGATGAATCTGTTTGTGGCAGGAACAGAAACCACCAGCTCCACCATCAAATATGCCCTCAGTGTGTTGATCAAATACCCAGACATACAGGGTAGGTCCCCTCACAGAGGACACACGTCTTAATTTACTAGTTTTATATGTATTATGACTAAGAACTAATTAGGCCTGTAGATGGCACCTGCTAAATAATTAGCATCTTTGCTTTGCCCTGTTTAGAGAAATTGCAGCAGGAGATTGCCACTGTTATTGGAAGGAAGCGTTGCCCCAAGATGGAGGACAGGAAGTCCCTCCCCTTTACAGATGCTGTCATTCATGAGGTTCAGCGTTTTGTGGACATTTTCCCCTTCAGCCTACCTCACTATGCACTCAAAGACATCTCTTTCAGGGGTTACACAATCCCCAAGGTATTGTTGATTCCACAATGTATTGATTAGAGTCTATCTCTATCAGGACTGTACAAACTGATGTGCTGTTTAATGAATAAATGCCTTATCATACTAAGATATTTGTCTTAATTATCAATACACAGGACACTGTGATTCTTCCCTTGTTGCACTCTGTGCTGAAAGATGAAAAACAATGGGCAACACCTTGGTCCTTTAACCCCCAGCACTTCCTGGAGCAGAACAGCAACTTCAAGAAAAATCCAGCATTTCTACCATTTTCTGCAGGTCAGTATGGTAAATCAGTATCTGAATATTAACATATAAATCAGCCTTTTCTTTTTTTTAAACGGTACTTTGCTTTGTTTCTCTTTTCAGGGAAGAGAGCCTGTGTCGGCGAGTCTCTGGCTCGTATGGAGCTTTTTATCTTCTTAGTGTCTCTGCTGCAGCATTTCACCTTCTCCTGTGCTGAAGGCCCTGACAGAATAGACCTCATTCCAGAGTACAGCGCCTTTGCAAATGTGCCTCGCAGCTGCCAGATTATTGCCACACCCAACGAAACCAGGGGTTCGACTGAGTCTACTATTACTTAAAGTCACATATTACACTGTTTTTTACTCTGATACAGCAAATTTTCATAAAAGTTTACACAACTTATATAACCGCGGTGAGCATCAGGTGTCAGTTCATCTGTATGATGAACCGTGTCCTTCTCTCTCGTTGCCAAAGGAGCTGCCAGGCTTTCTCCTGGTCACCTGGAGCGCTACCTGGGAAGTCTGGAAAAGTCTCTGCTCAGGCTAGCTGGTTGTTCGAATGCCGACCTCCTTGTCGTTGTCTGCAGAGTCAGTGCACGTTAAAACGGCTACTTAACGTACTGTAGTCCACTGTGCTGTAGTGGGTGCAACAGCCGGAGTAACAAGCACAATATTCACCGTAAAAATGTACTTTCCCTTCTTAATGTCTCTGTTTCTCTCATTTACATTTTCTTTTTTCGCTCACTTCTCTGTCTCTCTCTGCTGACCTCTTGACCTCTCTAACTCCCGCCCCTTAGCCAATCACACTCAAAACCAGTCATGACACTTTATTTTCCAATCACATTAAAAGGATTAAACATCATTGGTTGTTCAAAGAACAAGCACATGGCACACAGTACATCGCAACCAAACTACAATACGCACTTTAACCTCTATGCACATTATTTCTATCAACATCAAATGAAGAAATAAAGAAACTGAACACATCTGTAACATTTGTACAAACAAAAGAACCAGTTATGCATAGTTAATTGCATGTTATTTAGCTGCCCAAGATATTAATCTGGGGGCTACACCCTCCCCCCTCTAAATGTCTGTATGTCCTCATCAGACCAATATTTAGAAGTTAGGGTACCTAGAACTAACTGTAGCTTGTTTATTGGAGAGTGGTCAATGTGGTCCTGCAGGTTCCTCCATGAGCTCCACTGTTGATGGGAGTCCAGCCTTGTATTCCTCCTCCTCCTCTGATAAATCCTTGGCACTAAAGCCAGTACCAGGAACTGTGTCTTCAGGCTGCGTAACACCACTTGACAAGTTATCATGACTGCCAACTGCTCCTTATGTGGTAAGTGGTAACTGAGGTAGGTAGCAAGAGATTTCTTCTTCAGACTGTGAATTCCAATCCTCCTCTTTGTTGTGTTAAGTGGATGTCGTCTCATCCTGGGGATCAATCTTGGACTTTTGTGCCCTGGTAATCGGTTTCTTGGGTGATGTGTCCTTTTCACTTTGATAAGGCATCTTTACCAAATAACCAATGGGCAGTAGGTGATTTTGGTGCACTGTCTTTACTACACCAGTCCCTCTCTCTGGCTTTACTCGATACACAGGGAGGTTGGGTAGCTTAGCAACGACCTTATATGGAAGATAATTCCATCTGTCCTGCAATTTATGCTTTCCAGGGACTCCAAGGTTGCAAACCAACACACGGTCTCCCTCCTCCAATGCCTGATTTCTAACTCTGGCATCATAGTACCTTTTGTTTTTTTCATGATCTTTAGAAGCCACCTCAGCTGCTAGCTGATATGCACTCCTAAGCTCTTTTTTCATGGTAGTTACATACTGGTGGTACTTCACTCCATCCTCTCCATCTGAGAGCATGCCAAAACACAGGTCAATTGGCAGACGTGCCTCCCTTCCGTACATGAGGAAATAGGGTGAGAAACCTGTGGCATCATTTCTGGTGCAATTATAAGCATGCACTAGCTGACTTATATGCTGGCTCAATCTATGCTTTTGAGAAGGGTCAAGAGTGCCAAGCATTGACAAAAGGGTGCGATTAAACCTCTCAGGTTGTGGGTCTCCCTGAGGGTGGTAAGGGGAGGTTTGTGACTTGTGAATGCCAAGGAGGGTCAAGAACCCTTTGATGAATGTTGGACATCAGCTTGTGATGAGGCCTTTAACCAAATAATTCATAATCTCACACATGCACCTGTATTGGCCTTTGCAGATCCAACCCAACCATACATTTTGCATGTGGATGCAAGTCTGAATGGATTAGGGGCTGTGTTAAATCAGCAGCATCCCGAAGGACTACGTCCTGTTGCCTTTGCCAGCCGAAAGTTCATTGTCGGCCATACTGTCTTAATCTCCATCATAGCTGTGCCAGCACGATGAAAACCTGGACTTTCTCTGCAAACAGGAAGTAGGAAGTGCGACAGTAAGAAGCACATGGTGTTCTGCATTTCCAGTTTGACAAGATGGCGGGCAAATTGTGTGGAATGTGTTTTGGAAATTATACCAACTTGAAGCAACACCTAAGAGTGTCCGACACAATTCCAAACAGAGGAGTTCCAGCTTCTTATGAAATATGGGAATGCACGAACCACAGTAAACTTGGATTTTGAACTATGTGGGAAGAAAGCCCTTGCGCGCCTTGATAAATATCTCCAAGACTTTCACAACATGAAGTCAACAGAGGAACGAGAACCGATATTAAAAGAAGCCAAGAGAGCAGCTATAGTCAAAGAGCTGGCTAAATTGCGAGCGGCCAGCCCTGATGTGCTCATGGCGTCGTCACTGGACATGTGCAATACTACTGAACATGACTACAATGCTTTCCCAATTTGCCAACAATTTGAGGGGGGTGTTGACATAGAGCAAGAGGGATTAACGCTTCAGGATGAGGATGAGAATGATCTCCTTTACCCGAAGCTCAAAAAGACCGCTGATTTCTCTAGCGGTGTTTGTCCTCCGTCTGGAAATTCCCTCATGACGAGAGGTTCCACCCCTATAGCTGAGAGAAACCAGTCCTCAAGTGACTCTTTCCAATGTACCAGTTAGCCACTTCCTTCAACCCCTGTTCCTGGGTCCCACAACTCCTCTTCCTCTCTTCTTGAACAACATCCTTCCACCTCACTGCCTGACTCCACTAATCCTCCATCCTGTGAGAGGTCAGTGTCAAAGGTGTGCTCATGCAAATCCCACTGGGAGGACTTTAAATCTAGATTACAGCTGCTGGAACAAAAGGTGGTTCAAATAATCACAGTGCAGCCGCAGACTACAAAGGGCATACCCCGTAATCCACCTCTATCGGCTCAAACATGGCGCCCCCCGAGGCTGACGTGTTTGCTCGCTCCGCTCTTGAATGTCCGTTTTTCTTTCTTTTTGTTTGTTTTTTGTTTTTCTCTACAATGCACAACTGCCATGCACTGCTAACCTACAACAGACAGGCATTACTGGACATAGCTAACTTAAGTAACATCAAATTTACTGATTTTATTCCTGCTGCAACCCATTGTTCGCCCTCGGAATCACCGCCACCACCCCCAGGAAGGCCCCAAAGCACCGGGCCTGAGTGAGATAGCTGACCCAAGCAGAGCGCTCCGGAGACGTCGACGCAAGCGAGGCAAGAGAGGAGGGCTCCATGCTAGGCTAAAAGCCCGAGCTAGCCGACCACTGCTACCCAGTCTTTTGCTGGCTAACGTGCGCTCTCTGGAAAATAAACTGGAGAACTGAGGGCAAGAATTACATCACAGCGGGAGATAAGAGAATGCTGCGCTCTGATCTTTACTGAGACATGGCTCTCAGAGAAAGTCCCGGAATCCTCTATTCAGCTACAGACGCATTCTATTCACAGAGGAGACAGGACCGCAGCCTCCGGTAAAGCGAAAGCAGGAGGTGTGTGTGTTTATCAACAATTTGTTTTTAATGCCTTAGAGAGAGACTATCCAGATGCTGTCTTTATTGCTGCTGGCGACTTCAATCAGTGCAACTTACGGACAGTACTTCCCAAATACTCCCAACATGTGAACATTCCCACCCGCGGAAATAACACACTGGACAATGTTTATAGTAATATACGTGATGCATACAGAGCCGCCCCCCGCCCCCACTTTAGACACTCGGATCACATTTCTTTGTTTATGTACCCGGCTTATAGACAAAGACTGAAACAGACAAACCCTGTCACTAAACAGGTTAAACTTTGGACAGGAGAGAGTGAACAGATCTTGCAGGATTGTTTTGCTTCAACAGACTGGGATGTGTTTAAAGTTGCAGCTACTCAGGATGACTCCTCTGTCAACATACAGGATTATGCTGAGTATGTAACTGGGTACATCAGCACCTGTGTTGAAAACATTATACCCACCATACAGGTCAGGAAGTTCCCCAATCAGACGCTCGATCTGATGCATTCACATCAGGCAATGAGAGAGTACAAAGCAGCAAAGTACGGACTGAGAAGAGCCATCACAGCAGCCAAGAAGCAGTCCAGAGAGAAGCTGGACAGTTTCTACTCCACTGCTGACTACAGCCGGTAGCACTCACTCCAATCATTATGAAGTGTTTTGAGAGAGTGGTGCTGGCTCACATCAAAAGCAGTATGCCGGATACACTGGACCCCCTGCAATATGCTTACCAACCCAACAGGTCCACTTGAGATGCTATTGCCGCAGCCCTTCACATTTCCCTCTCCCACCTGGAAGATAAGGACACTTACATCAGGATGCTCTTTATCGACTACAGGTCTGCCTTCAATACAGTCGTCCCTCGTAAGCTCACTCACAAACTGCTAACACGTGGACTACACCCCACACTCTGTGACTGGCTCCTAGACTTCCTGACTGGCAGACCACAGTCTATCAGGATTGGAAATAAGGCCTCAGCCACTACAATAACAAACATTGGCACCCCACAGGGGTGTGTTCTCAGTCCCATCCTCTACATGCTGTTCACACATGACTGTGTTGCCTCCCATAAGAACAACATCATCCTGAAGTTCGCTGATGACACAAGCATGTGGAAAACTCATTCGGTAAACTTAAACAGAAGGAACTCAAAAACATTCAATACGAAATGAAAAGCATCCAGGCTGAGGTCCAAAGAAAAGTTGTTGTCCATCAACAGAAGGTGTTGCGCAAATAGACAGAAAATCAGCTTGATGCAGTACAGGAAAGAAAAATCATGGTGGCTGCACCTGTCATCCAGCGCACACTGGAGTGTGTTCCACAGATCCGAGCAGAGTATATGGCTAATACCCCACCTGAGGACAGTCTGGAAAAGGTGTTGCCTCCCATTAGGACAACATCATCCTGAAGTTCGCTGATGACATGGCAGTGATAGGAAAAATCACTGGCAGGGACGAAGCAGCCTACAGGAGGGAAGTGGCCAGTCTGGTGGCATGGTGTGAGGACAACAATCTCACCCTCAACACGGACAAAACAAAGGAGATGATAGTGGACATGAGGAAAAAGAGCTCAACTCACCAGCCACTGTTTATCCGAGAGCTTGAAGTGGAAAGGGTGAGCAGCTTTAAATACCTGGGGGTCAACATCAGTGAGGACCTCACCTGGACACTAAACACCACCCAACTGGTCAAAAAGGCACAACAAAGACTGTACTTCTTAAGAAGGATGAGGAAGTTTGGTATGTCTCCCAAGATCCTCAACAGCTTCTACAGCTGTGTTGTGGAAAGCGTCCTTACCAGCTGCATTACTGTGTGGTACGGCAACACTACTGTGGCAGACCGTAAACGTCTGCAGAGAGTGGTGAAGACTGCTGAGAAGATCATCAGAACTCCACTGCCCTCTCTGCAGACCGTTTACCATCGTAGAGTTCACAGGAGAGCTGCTACCATCCTCAAAGACCCCACACATCCCCAACACGGACTGTTCACACTTCTCCCCTCAGGACGAAGGTACAGGAGTGTGAAATGCAGGACATCTAGACTAAGCAACTCCGTCTTTCCCTCAGCCATCAGACTCTTAAATGCATAACTCCCACAACATACAATATGTTACCATATTAATGATACTGCTGCTGTATTATTTGCACATTTTGTACTGCACTATTTTGCACATACTATTTGCACATACTTTATTTTATTTTATTAACATTACCTGATTCTATTTATTTACTTGTATTCTATTCTTATTTCTACTGTTTTAAGCTGTTGGCATTCACTGTGGACGGCAAAGAAAGAATTTCATTGCACAGGGAAACTCGTTTCCTCACTGTGCATATGACAATAAAGTTTGCAAAGTTTGGGTTGGACCCACGGTTGGGAAGGAAGGACAGGGGAAATGCAAGGTTGTCCCATGCTCATCGCTTTTGTCTCTACATGACTGCTGGCCTACCTTCCAGTTCTTTCTGCCATGACCTAAGGTACCTGGCTCAAAAGGGCTATGCACCCACATCAGTGAAAAAAATGTTGACCAACGTGATGCTGTTCTGCAAGTGTAGCATGTGAATTAAGGTGTTTTATATTTCACCAATTATCCATCCATTGTTTTTGTTCTATGTTATATTTTTGTATTATGTACATGGTATGTTATTTTTAATTTTAGGGAATTTTTATTTTTTCCTGAATTTATTTTCTTTATGTGACCTCTGACCTTTAAGCAACGTAATTTCCTGTTATGACGCGTTACTTTCCTCAGTCGGCTTGAAGCCTCGCTGAGGTAAGGTGAATTTATGCGGGTGCTCCTGTAAATATGTTAAAACATGTTAATGATAAATGATAGTTCTAAACTTGTATTTCGACGGTAACAAATAGTGTTATTCTTTTCTTAGTGTCAGTATTTACTTATATATGTTTGTAGGACTGTACAGCACTAGAATGAAATGCTAAAGTTAAAGTATGTGAGAGACCGGTTGAAGTAGCTGTCCTGTTTTTATTTCCTTTTATACAGATGTGATAATAAACCAGTCGGCAAGACAGCAGTTGTCCTGTTCTCCATAACAAAGAAACACAACGCAGATGATCTTTTCGGCCCAGAGACTAAGAGTCAGGACAGGCCGGCTACACAAGCATGTGGAAAACTCATTCCAAGTGGCCAGTAAACTTAAACAGAAGGAACTCAAAAACATTCAATACGAAATGAAAAGCATCCAGGCTGAGGTCCAAAGAAAAGTTGTTGTCCATCAACAGAAGGTGTTGTGCAAAAAGACAGAAAATCAGCTTGATGCAGTACAGGAAAGAAAAATCATGGTGGCTGCACCTGTCATCCAGCGCACACTGGAGTGTGTTCCACAGATCCGAGCAGAGTATATGGCTAATACTCCACATGAGGACAGTCTGGAAAAGGTGGATGAACATAAAATCATGCGATCATTTGGTCATGCAGCACTCACTCTCAATAAAGAGGAGTTTCGGTGGCTTCAGCATCTAACTAAGGGCAAGTGCTGTCCTCGAGGTCAGGCCAGCACTTATGTGTTCCACACAGAACTCGGCAAACACATTGAGAAGCCCTCTCTCTTCCTCCAGCTGGCTTGACTGGACTCTGGGATGGAAGGTACTGTCACCTTCAACAGTATCCGGAGCAGTGTTTCAACTCAGGCCCATCAACATGTGTCTGAAAAGGCAAAACGGCAGGTGGCAAAATCTATGTGCCACGATCCCAGCTGTGCCTCCAATTTGTGTAACGCTTCCTTCACCCTTTCACAGAAGGACAGCGCCCTGAGCTCATAACTTTACTTCCCCAAGTTAGTTTATGAACATCCCTTTAAGTGTAAAGAACAACAGAATGAAATTAGGTACCACAATACTCCTTATAGTTGTGTATTGTTCTGTGTCAACCTATAAAACAGATCACCAAAACAACTATATCCACAAATTATATCCAAATTAATTAAATAAAAGAGAAAATAAATAAAAGTACTTTTGGTTGAGCCAAATAAAATATCAGCAGATTGCTGTCACATACATGTACTGTGTTCAACCTTTGAAAATAGGTGTACAATACTTAATATATCTCATAATATAAAAACAGTAACTAAAGTCTGTATTGAAAAAAAAGAACATGTCTTTTTATTTTTACTCAATTTTGTGGGCCCACACACACACACACACACACACACACACACCAGCTGGCCACCAAATAGAAAAACAGAAAAACCAAATAAAAATGACAACAAACCCCCTGTTGCAGGCCTGGTCGACGCTTGTGAACGTGGTGGCCAAAAACATTGAAGCACTTTCACTCTAGCGAGCAGAAATAAAAGTTGGAGTACTCACACACAGCCAGTGTCAATATCAATGTCCATCCAATGCACCTCCAGGCTGTCGGGACGATCTAGCAACAGTCCGTAGCTTAGCTCACAGCTAACCGCGGTGAGCATCAGGTGTCAGTTCATCTGTATGATGAACCGTGTCCTTCTCTCTCGTTGCCAAAGGAGCTGCCAGGCTTTCTCCTGGTCACCTGGAGCGATACCTGGGAAGTCTGGAAAAGTCTCTGCTCAGGCTAGCTGGTTGTTAGCCTGAAATGCTAATCGAACAACGCCGACCTCCTTGTCGTTGTCTGCAGAGTCAGTGCACGTTAAAACGGCTACTTAACGTACTGTAGTCCACTGTGCTGTAGTGGGTGCAACAGCCGGAGTAACAAGCACAATATTCACAGTAAAAATGTACTTTCCCTTCTTAATGTCTCTGTTTCTCTCATTTACATTTTCTTTTTTCGCTCACTTCTCTGTCTCTCTCTGCTGACCTCTTGACCTCTCTAACTCCCACCCCTTAGCCAATCACACTCAAAACCACTGTCATGACACCAATCACATTAACAGGATTAAACATCATTGGTTGTTCAAAGAACAAGCACATGGCACACAGTACATCACAACCAAACTACAATACACACTTTAACCTCTATGCACATTATTTCTATCAACATCAAATGAAGAAATAAAGAAACTGAACACATCTGTAACATTTGTACAAACAAAAGAACCTGTTATGCATAGTTAATTTTATGTTATTTAGCTGCCCAAGATATTTAGAAGTTAGGGTACCTAGAACTAACTGTAGCTTATTTATTGGAGAGTGGCAGTGCTAGCATCCGGGGTATGCGGATAACAAATCTGAATTACCATGCCTCTGTACACTATGGTAACAGGTTTCTCTCTAGCCTGTCCGGGTTCATCATAGCTAAGGCGTAGAACAGGCTTCACTTTCCGTCTTGCAGTAAGCTCACAAGTAGAATCCACATCCACTCTTGAAGTGCTAGGAACAGGGACGTCTACCCGCCCTAAATCTGTGTCCACCACAGAGTCTCGATGTGGTCCTGCAGGTTCCTCCATGAGCTCCACTGTTGATGGGAGTCCAGCCTTGTATTCCTCCTCCTCCTCTGATAAATCCTTGGCACTAAAGCCAGTACCAGGAACTGTGTCTTCAGGCTGCGTAACACCACTTGACAAGTTATCATGACTGCCAACTGCTCCTTGAATGGTAAGTGATAACTGAGGTAGGTAGCAAGAGATTTCTTCTTCAGACTGTGAATTCCAATCCTCCTCTTTGTTGTGTTAAGTGGATGTCGTCTCATCCAGGGAATCAATCTTGGACTTTTGTGCCCTGGTAATCGGTTTCTTGGGTGATGTGTCCTTTTCACTTTGATAAGGCATCTTTACCAAATAACCAATGGGCAGTAGGTGATCTCGGTGCACTGTCTTTACTACACCGGACCCTCTCTCTGGCTTTACTCGATACACAGGGAGGTTGGGTAGCTTAGCAACGACCTTATATGGAAGAGAATTCCATCTGTCCTGCAATTTATGCTTTATGCTTTCCAGGTTGCGAACCAACACACGGTCTCCCTCCTCCAATGCCTGATTTCTAACTCTGGCATCATAGTACCTTTTGTTTTTTTCATGATCTTTAGAAGCCACCTCAGCTGCTAGCTGATATGCACTCCTAAGCTCTTTTTTCATGGTAGTTACATACTGGTGGTACTTCACTCCATCCTCTCCATCTGAGAGCATGCCAAAACACAGGTCAATTGGCAGACGTGCCTCCCTTCCGTACATGAGGAAATAGGGTGAGAAACCTGTGGCATCATTTCTGGTGCAATTATAAGCATGCACTAGCTGACTTATATGCTGGCTCAATCTATGCTTTTGAGAAGGGTCAAGAGTGCCAAGCATTGACAAAAGGGTGCGATTAAACCTCTCAGGTTGTGGGTCTCCCTGAGGGTGGTAAGGGGAGGTTTGTGACTTGTGAATGCCAAGGAGGAATAATTCATAAGCTCACACATGCACCTGTATTGGCCTTTGCAGATCCAACCCAACCATACATTTTGCATGTAGATGCAAGTCTGAATGGATTAGGGGCTGTGTTAAATCAGCAGCATCCCGAAGGACTACGTCCTGTTGCCTTTGCCAGCCGAAAGTTCATTGTCGGCCATACTGTCTTAATCTCCATCATAGCTGTGCCAGCACGATGAAAACCTGGACTTTCTCTGCAAACAGGAAGTAGGAAGTGCAACAGTAAGAAGCACATGGTGTTCTGCATTTCCAGTTTGAAAAGATGGCGGGCAAATTGTGTGGAATGTGTTTTGGAAATTATACCAACTTGAAGCAACACCTAAGAGTGTCCCACACAATTCCAAACAGAGGAGTTCCAGCTTCTTATGAAATATGGGAATGCACAAACCACAGTAAACTTGGATTTTGAACTATGTGGGAAGAAAGCCCTTGTGCGCCTTGATAAATATCTCCAAGACTTTCACAACATGAAGTCAACAGAGGAACGAGAACCGATATTAAAAGAAGCCAAGAGAGCAGCTATAGTCAAAGAGCTGGCTAAATTGCGAGCGGCTGGCCCTGATGTGCCCATGGCGTCGTCGCTGGACATGTGCAATACTACTGAACATGACTACAATGCTTTCCCAATTTGCCAAGAACAATTTGAGGGGGGTGTTGACATAGAGCAAGAGGGATTAACGCTTCAGGATGAGGATGAGAATGATCTCCTTTACCCGAAGCTCAAAAAGACCGCTGATTTCTCTAGCGGTGTTTGTCCTCCGTCTGGAAATTCCCTCATGACGAGAGGTTCCACCCCTATAGCTGAGAGAAACCAGTCCTCAAGTGACTCTTTCCAATGTACCAGTCAGCCACTTCCTTCAACTCCTGTTCCTGGGTCCCACAACTCCTCTTCCTGTCTTCTTGAACAACATCCTTTCACCTCACTGCCTGACTCCACTAATCCTCCATCCTGTGAGAGGTCAGTGTCAAAGGTGTGCTCATGCAACTCCCGCTGGGAGGACTTTAAATCTAGATTACAGCTGCTGGAGCAAAAGGTGGTTCAAATAATCACAGTGCAGCCGCAGACTACAAAGGGCATACCCCGTAATCCACCTCTATCGGCTCAAACATGGCGCCCCCCGAGGCTGACGTGTTTGCTCGCTCCGCTCTTGAATGTCCGTTTTTCTTTCTTTTTGTTTGTTTTTTGTTTTTCTCTACAATGCACAACTGCCATGCACTGCTAACCTACAACAGACAGGCATTACTGGACATAGCTAACTTAAGTAACAATATCAAATTTACTGATTTTACTGATTTTATTCCTGCTGCAACCCATTGTTCGCCCTCGGAATCACCGCCACCACCCCCAGGAAGGCCCCAAAGCACCGGGCCTGAGTGAGATAGCTGACCCAAGCAGAGCGCTCCGGAGACGTCGACGCAAGCGAGGCAAGAGAGGAGGGCTCCATGCTAGGCTAAAAGCCCGAGCTAGCCGACAACTGCTACCCAGTCTTTTGCTGGCTAACGTGCGCTCTCTGGAAAATAAACTGGAGAACTGAGGGCAAGAATTACATCACAGCGGGAGATAAGAGAATGCTGCGCTCTGATCTTTACTGAGACATGGCTCTCAGAGAAAGTCCCGGAATCCTCTATTCAGCTACAGACGCATTCTATTCACAGAGGAGACAGGACCGCAGCCTCCGGTAAAGCGAAAGCAGGAGGTGTGTGTGTGTGTGTTTATCAACAATTTGTTTTTAATGCCTTAGAGAGAGACTATCCAGATGCTGTCTTTATTGCTGCTGGCGACTTCAATCAGTGCAACTTACGGACAGTACTTCCCAAATACTCCCAACATGTGAACATTCCCACCCGTGGAAATAACACACTGGACAATGTTTGCTTCAACAGACTGGGATGTGTTTAAAGTTGCAGCTACTCAGGATGACTCCTCTGTCAACATACAGGATTATGCTGAGTATGTAACTGGGTACATCAGCACCTGTGTTGAAAACATTATACCCACCATACAGGTCAGGAAGTTCCCCAATCAGAAGCTCGATCTGATGCATTCACATCAGGCAATGAGACAGAGTACAAAGCAGCAAAGTACGGATGAGAAGAGCCATCACAGCAGCCAAGAAGCAGTCCAGAGAGAAGCTGGACAGTTTCTACTCCACTGCTGACTACAGCCGGTAGCACTCACTCCAATCATTATGAAGTGTTTTGAGAGAGTGGTGCTGGCTCACATCAAAAGCAGTATGCCGGATACACTGGACCCCCTGCAATATGCTTACCAACCCAACAGGTCCACTTGAGATGCTATTGCCGCAGCCCTTCACATTTCCCTCTCCCACCTGGAAGATAAGGACACTTACATCAGGATGCTCTTTATCGACTACAGGTCTGCCTTCAATACAGTCGTCCCTCGTAAGCTCACTCACAAACTGCTAACACGTGGACTACACCCCACACTCTGTGACTGGCTCCTAGACTTCCTGACTGGCAGACCACAGTCTATCAGGATTGGAAATAAGGCTTCAGCCACTACAATAACAAACATTGGCACCCCACAGGGGTGTGTTCTCAGTCCCATCCTCTACATGCTGTTCACACATGACTGTGTTGCCTCCCATAAGAACAACATCATCCTGAAGTTCGCTGATGACACAAGCATGTGGAAAACTCATTCGGTAAACTTAAACAGAAGGAACTCAAAAACATTCAATACGAAATGAAAAGCATCCAGGCTGAGGTCCAAAGAAAAGTTGTTGTCCATCAACAGAAGGTGTTGCGCAAATAGACAGAAAATCAGCTTGATGCAGTACAGGAAAGAAAAATCATGGTGGCTGCACCTGTCATCCAGCGCACACTGGAGTGTGTTCCACAGATCCGAGCAGAGTATATGGCTAATACCCCACCTGAGGACAGTCTGGAAAAGGTGTTGCCTCCCATTAGGACAACATCATCCTGAAGTTCGCTGATGACATGGCAGTGATAGGAAAAATCACTGGCGGGGACGAAGCAGCCTACAGGAGGGAAGTGGCCAGTCTGGTGGCATGGTGTGAGGACAACAATCTCACCCTCAACAACAAAACAAAGGAGATGATAGTGGACATGAGGAAAAAGAGCTCAACTCACCAGCCACTGTTTATCCGAGAGCTTGAAGTGGAAAGGGTGAGCAGCTTTAAATACCTGGGGGTCAACATCAGTGAGGACCTCACCTGGACACTAAACACCACCAAACTGGTCAAAAAGGCACAACAAAGACTGTACTTCTTACGAAGGATGAGGAAGTTTGGTATGTCTCCCAAGATCCTCAACAGCTTCTACAGCTGTGTTGTGGAGAGCGTCCTTACCAGCTGCATTACTGTGTGGTACGGCAACACTACTGTGGCAGACCGTAAACGTCTGCAGAGAGTGGTGAAGACTGCTGAGAAGATCATCAGAACTCCACTGCCCTCTCTGCAGACCGTTTACCATCGTAGAGTTCACAGGAGAGCTGCTACCATCCTCAAAGACCCCACACATCCCCAACACGGACTGTTCACACTTCTCCCCTCAGGACGAAGGTACAGGAGTGTGAAATGCAGGACATCTAGACTAAGCAACTCCGTCTTTCCCTCAGCCATCAGACTCTTAAATGCATAACTCCCACAACATACAATATGTTACCATATTAATGATACTGCTGCTGTATTATTTGCACATTTTGTACTGCACTATTTTGCACATACTATTTGCACATACTTTATTTTATTTTATTAACATTACCTGATTCTATTTATTTACTTGTATTCTATTCTTATTTCTACTGTTTTAAGCTGTTGGCATTCACTGTGGATGGCAAAGAAAGAATTTCATTGCACAGGGAAACTCGTTTCCTCACTGTGCATATGACAATAAAGTTTGCAAAGTTTGGGTTGGACCCACGGTTGGGAAGGGAGGACAGGGAAAATGCAAGGTTGTCCCATGCTCATCGCTTTTGTCTCTACATGACTGCTGGCCTACCTTCCAGTTCCTTCTGCCACGACCTAAGGTACCTGGCTCAAAAGGGCTATGCACCCACATCAGTGAAAAAAATGTTGACCAACGTGATGCTGTTCTGCAAGTGTAGCATGTGAATTAAGGTGTTTTATATTTCACCAATTATCCATCCATTGTTTTTGTTCTATGTTATATTTTTGTATTATGTGCATGGTATATGTGATTTTTATTTTGAGGGAATTTTAATTTTTTCCTGAATTAATTTTCTTTATGTGACCTCTGACCTTTTAGCAATGTAATTTCCTGTTATGTCGCGCTACTTTCCTCAGTCGGCTTGAAGCCTCGCTGAGGTAAGGTGAATTTATGAGAGTGCTCCCGTAAATATGTTAAAACATGTTAATGATAAATGATAGTTCTAAACTTGTATTTCGACGGTAACAAATAGTGTTATTCTTGTCTTAGTGTCAGTATTTACTTATGTATGTTTGTAGGACTGTACAGCACTAGAATGAAATGCTAAAGTTAAAGTATGTGAGAGACCGGTTGAAGTAGCTGTCCTGTTTTTATTTCCTTTTATACAGATGTGATAATAAACCAGTCGGCAAGACAGCAGTCGTCCTGTTCTCCATAACAAAGAAACACAACGCAGATGATCTTTTCGGCCCAGAGACTAAGAGTCAGGACAGGCCGGCTACACAAGCATGTGGAAAACTCATTCCAAGTGGCCAGTAAACTTAAACAGAAGGAACTCAAAAACATTCAATACGAAATGAAAAGCATCCAGGCTGAGGTCCAAAGAAAAGTTGTTGTCCATCAACAGAAGGTGTTGTGCAAAAAGACAGAAAATCAGCTTGATGCAGTACAGGAAAGAAAAATCATGGTGGCTGCACCTGTCATCCAGCGCACACTGGAGTGTGTTCCACAGATCCGAGCAGAGTATATGGCTAATACTCCACATGAGGACAGTCTGGAAAAGGTGGATGAACATAAAACCATGCGATCATTTGGTCATGCAGCACTCACTCTCAAAAAAGAGGAGTTTCGGTGGCTTCAGCATCTAACTAAGGGCAAGTGCTGTCCTCGAGGTCAGGCCAGCACTTATGTGTTCCACACAGAACTCGGCAAACACATTGAGAACCCCTCTCTCTTCCTCCAGCTGGCTTGACTGGACTCTGGGATGGAAGGTACTGTCACCTTCAACAGTATCCGGAGCAGTGTTTCAACTCAGGCCCATCAACATGTGTCTGAAAAGGCAAAACGGCAGGTGGCAAAATCTATGTGCCACGATCCCAGCTGTGCCTCCAATTTGTGTAACGCTTCCTTCACCCTTTCACAGAAGGACAGCGCCCTGAGCTCATAACTTTACTTCCCCAAGTTAGTTTATGAACATCCCTTTAAGTGTAAAGAACAACAGAATGAAATTAGGTACCACAATACTCCTTATAGTTGTGTATTGTTCTGTGTCAACCTATAAAACAGATCACCAAAACAACTATATCCACAAATTATATCCAAATTAATTAAATAAAAGAGAAAATAAATAAAAGTACTTTTGGTTGAGCCAAATAAAATATCAGCAGATTGCTGTCACATACATGTACTGTGTTCAACCTTTGAAAATAGGTGTACAATACTTAATATATCTCATAATATAAAAACAGTAACTAAAGTCTGTATTGAAAAAAAAGAACATGTCTTTTTATTTTTACTCAATTTTGTGGGCCCACACACACACACACACACACACACACACCAGCTGGCCACCAAATAGAAAAACAGAAAAACCAAATAAAAATGACAACAAACCCCCTGTTGCAGGCCTGGTCGACGCTTGTGAACGTGGTGGCCAAAAACATTGAAGCCCTTTCACTCTAGCGAGCAGAAATAAAAGTTGGAGTACTCACACACAGCCAGTGTCAATATCAATGTCCATCCAATGCACCTCCAGGCTGTCGGGACGATCTAGCAACAGTCCGTAGCTTAGCTCACAGCTAACCGCGGTGAGCATCAGGTGGCAGTTCATCTGTGAGGTGAACCGTGTCCTTCTCTCTCGTTGCCAAAGGAGCTGCCAGGCTTTCTCCTGGTCACCTGGAGCGATACCTGGGAAGTCTGGAAAAGTCTCTGCTCAGGCAAGCTGGTTGTTAGCCTGAAATGCTAATCGAACAACGCCGACCTCCTCGTCGTTGTCTGCAGAGTCAGTGCACGTTAAAACGGCTACTAAACGTACTGTAGTCCACTGTGCTGTAGCGGGTGCAACAGCCGGAGTAACAAGCACAATATTCACCGTAAAAATGTACTTTCCCTTCTTAGTGTCTCTGTTTCTCTCATTTACATTTTCTTTTTTCGCTCACTTCTCTGTCTCTCTCTGCTGACCTCTTGACCTCTCTAACTCCCGCCCCTTAGCCAATCACACTTAAAACCACTGTCATGACACTTTATTTTCCAATCACATTAAAAGGATTAAACATCATTGGTTGTTCAAAGAACAAGCACATGGCACACAGTACATCGCAACCAAACTACAATACACACTTTAACCTCTATGCACATTATTTCTATCAACATCAAATGAAGAAATAAAGAAACTGAACACATCTGTAACATTTGTACAAACAAAAGAACCAGTTATGCATAGTTAATTTTATGTTATTTAGCTGCCCAAGATATTAATCTGGGGGCTACATAAATAAATGCTATCCTGCAAAGTTTAGAATTGTCTATAATCTTTCTACATTATTAGTTTTTGCATTTACAATACCAGTTTTGGAAAATTGGAAAAGAGAATAATTCAATAATGAGGAGCAGCAGCCTTTCAAAATAAAGTGCTTTAACTGTTTGGCATCCCTAATGTCTCTGTAATGCTTCTGGCACAGACGATGTTTCCTGCTCCGTTAGTGGTGTTGTCTCAGTAGAATCAACTTTTCTACACATCACATCATACTTTGTCACACTAATTTCATTTACAATTGTAAAATAACCCAGTGTTCCTGTTTCTCTCTATCGGCGTATCCAACAACTGTAATGTTGTGCTGTAGGGTGTGTGTCCTGTTGTTTACTTTGGGTTATTCCTTAAATTCCTGTAGGCTTATTGCTTTATTTTACCCCCTTCTCATTGAAAGGTGTTTTCTATGTTTTCTTGCATTGTCTTTTAGAAATTAGGTTTTTGAAAGACCCAATGATGCCAGACACATTTAAAAGGACAAAAGGAGTTACTGGTGCAAACTGATGTGGATTGATTAAGGAACTTGATGCACAAGACTCTGGGAGAGAGAGATTCACAATTGTTACATTTGATTTATTTTCACAAAATCCCAAAGTTCAAATCTAGTTTACACAAGAACTTGGCTCAACAGAAATGTAATTCTGTCACATTTCCATCTAATATAAAATCACATTACTCCAGCAGATGTCGCCAACATAGTGATTCACGTTTCAAAACCAATTTTTCTCGACCAATTGCTTCAGCTGGATTAAAGCTTCAGAAAGCTTTGCTTCTCCCATCACTTATTGCAATAACAATGAACAGGTTGGTGGTATAAGAGGAACAAATAGACACAGGTGAAAACAATCAGGGTAATAAGTGAAGCAGAGTAGGCAACAGGAAGAAAACCAAAATAAAAGCACAAGACAGGAAGTGTGGCCAGAACTATCACAATGAAGGCCCAGACACATTTGATATAGCAGTTTTCAGCCTGGAACATAAAAGATCATCTCCACACCATGGTGTCACTGTGTGAAGCACTAAAACATTCAGTGCAACATGCAATGCTTCATTGTGATGCAGCAATATTTGTATTCTGTTAATCATATATCGTCAGACTTGGATTATAAGCAACAACATCTCCCCATACAGATTTATGTAATGTTGTTTTTATATATATATTTGTACTTTCTTCCTACAACTGGGAGACGAGTATTGAACCAATGAGGAGCAGACACTCCCACTGGCCTTCAAAATAAAGTGTTAGTGCCCAAACCTTTTGCATGTTTTGAGTCTTTACATGTAGTCATCCCAACACCTGAGTGTTTGGTAAATGTGCGGATCTCTCTCAGGACACTAAAGCGTTCATGTAAAGCAGCAACCATTGTTAGAGGGTTGTGCATTCCTCAATACTCATAGAGCTTGAGTTACTTTGGGTAACTATTTCCCCCTCCCTGCTCAACTGAACAAACCAAACAACACAGGAAGCGGGGCAAAGGTTGGTCAGCTTACAAGCGGCATTAACAGCTGTTTACAGTGACAGAACCAGTTCATGTCCAGTTGCACGGGGAAATAGTGCATGTTCTTCCTTTTTGAGCACTATGGAGCTCTCTGGCACGCTGGTTTTAGCAGGACTAATCATTGCCCTGCTGTGGCTGTTCAGCATGAAGAGCCGTAGGTCGAGTTGTTTACCTCCTGGACCTCCTGCCCTGCCTGTCATAGGAAATCTACTACAGCTGGACAAAAAGGCTCCATTCAAAACTCTGCTAAAGGTCAGTTTTATAACACACACTTATATTTTGGAACCTACATTTGTTTTTAATTTTGCAAACACTAACCGTCCCTACTTGTTCAGAATCCACTGCATGTTTACTGCTCTGTTTTACCTCCAGCTCAGTGAAAAGTATGGCCCTGTGCTGACTGTGTACCTGGGCCGTCAGCGCACTGTGGTTCTGGTGGGATATGATGCTTTAAAGGAGGCACTGGTGGACCAAGCAGATGATTTCACAGGCAGAGGACCTCTTCCTTTGCTAGTCAGAGTCACCAAAGGCTATGGTAATATGGTGATTAAGTCATTTGTATCTAGCCAAAGGTTTGAAGTCTGTTTTCTGTTGTACTTCCAATCACATAAAAAGTAATTGTGCTATTTGAACATCAATGTAATATTCCTTTATTAGAGCAAATTTCACAATAGGTCAAAGTTCGGCAGGGTTCCACTCCTGCTGTTTGATGTTGTTTTCTTTTTGCACACCTTTGTTGCTCTTTTTTCAGAAGCTGTAATTCTTAGCACCAGGCTGCCTATTTTTGTTTGGTTGTTTTTAACATGTAGAGGCCAAGTTTAAAGATTAGTTTCTCATGGCTACCATTTCTATTTCTTCAAAGGTTTGGTGATCAGTAATGGTGAGCGCTGGCAGCAGCTGCGACGTTTCACCCTGATGACTCTCAGAGACTTTGGGATGGGACGTAAGGGGATGGAAGAGTGGATCCAGGAAGAGAGCAAGCATCTGGTGGCTCGCATAAAAAATACCCAAGGTATGCAAGAAGGACTGAGCATGTTTTGTTTGTTCTGTTTGTGCGTCTGTGAAACAGGTGAACAAAGGTTGTCCAAAGATTCTGATATTTTGAAGTTTAAAGAATGGATTTGTTTCAAGTTATTTGTGTGGTTGTGGTTGTAACTTGGAACTATCCAACTTTTGAGACTCAACTTAGTGATAGCATGAGATTTAAAATGCCAAGCATTCACTTTTCCTGCTCCACTGCTTTTTGCCATGCTCTGCCCAGCCCTCCAGGCAAATTTCAACACATAATAATGTTACAGAACTTAGTTTTGGAGAATATTTCTTAAAGTTAGATAATGTTAATTTAAAAAAGTGGAACATATGAGCTGTAATCAATAGTCAAGTAAACATTTCAAGCAGATGGAGATTATAGTTTGCATCATCAGATGTCTTAGGGCAACATTTGGACCACAGCAGTTTCACCGCCAATACTCAGCTGTGAGGACACTGTTGCTCAATTCTTGCGACCTACATTTGGTAGAAGTCAATGTCTGCTGAGTATTTATGACACTGTTAGACTGTTAAAAAGTCTCATTAAATTATATCACATATATACTCTGTGTTGAGGTGGCAGCAAATGTTGAAAAGACAACTCTAAATCTGGGTAATGAACCCTAAACAATCTGCATGGCTAGATACCACTAAGTACATTTACTTAAACTGACCACTGGGAAATGCAGATTCTCAGTGAATGGCTGTTTTTTTCTTGATCTGACAAACTGGGAGAATGTATGATATTCAGCTTGAATTGATAATTCGTTCACTTTATGTTCCCTTTCCCTTGGGTAAACTCTTTCCCTTTTCATCCAGCCACAGCTTTTGACCCGACATACTTCTTGAGCTGCAGCGTGTCCAATGTAATCTGTTGCTTGGTGTTTGGTCAACGCTTCAGCTATGACGATGACCACTTCGTCTCCCTTCTGCAGACAATCTCAGAGGTGCTGAGGTTTTTCAGCAGTCCCTGGGGTCAGGTAATAGCTAGAGGTTTCAGAAAATGTAACCCGATGTTGTGGTTTGGACGTTTATTCATTAATCTCTCCACTCATCACAGCTGTATAATATCTTCCCTCGCTTGATGGAATTGCTGCCAGGTCGACAACACACACTTTTTGCTAGAATTGAATTGCTAAGAGAGTTCATTATGGAAAAGATCCAAGAACACCAGGAGACTCTTGACCCAAACTCACCCAGAGATTACATCGACTGCTTCCTTAATAGACACCATCAGGTATGAGGGGGTTCCTTCACCAGAACATAAGCTCTGAATTTTCTAAAATGTTGTCATATCAGTAAAATGATTCTTGTTTTGTTGTTTCAGGAGATACACATCCCCACAACTGAGTTCCACTTTGACAACTTGGTGTCTACAGTGCTCAATCTGTACCTGGCAGGAACAGAAACCACCAGCTCAACTATCAGATTTGCCCTAAGCGTTCTTATCAGATACCCCGAAATACAGGGTTAGTCACAGCCTGTGTTAAAGGTCTTTTAAACACATTTCAATTTCCATGATTGTGATCATACAATAATCTATAATGGATATAATATTTTTAATCGATTAGGGGCACTATAGTTCTTGACCTGGCATTTTGTCGTTGGCTACACATAATCCTGAGGAATCTGTGGAGTCTACTAGTACATTCACTATGTGTATTAATCCAAATCAGTTTTTTTAATTTACTAAAATTAAAATACCTGTTTCCACTTCTCAAGAGAAAATGCAGCAGGAGATTGTCAGTGTGATTGGACAGGAACGTTGTCCTTGTATGGAGGACAGGAAGTCCCTGCCCTTTACTGATGCAGTCCTCCATGAAATCCAGCGTTTTATGGATCTCATCCCAATGAGCCTCCCTCACTACACACTCAGAGACATCTCTTTCAGGGGTTACACAATTCCAAAGGTATTTTCCTTTAATTGTTTGACATTTATTGATGCAGAATGAGTCCTGATAATATAATAATGTCTGATTTGACTTCATGTCTTGTCTAAACAGGATACAATAATTCTCCCCTTGTTGCACTCTGTGCTGAGAGAGGAAAAATACTGGAACACTCCTTGGTCTTTTAACCCTCAGCACTTCCTGGACCAGAATGGCAACTTTAAGAAAAATCCTGCATTCCTGCCATTTTCTACAGGTACATTATTCAGCAGATTTCCTTTGATGGTCACTCACTCATTTCAATCAACAAAGGTTTTAGCATTCTCATGCTGTTTTCTGAGCTATGTCTAATTCTAAATCTAGTCCTTCCATTTTTTAATTTACTCACATATATATTGTCTCATTCTTCATGTTTTGTTTGTGGTTATGTGTCAGGAAAGCGATCATGTGTCGGAGAGTCCCTCGCGCGCATGGAGATTTTCCTCTTCTTGGTGTCATTGTTGCAGCATTTCACGTTCTCTTGCTCTGGAGGATCTGACAGTATAGACCTCAGCCCTGAGTACAGCAGCTTTGGTAATATCCCTCGCAGGTACATGATCATTGCCACGCCACGGTGGTAATAACAATTTACAGGACAGGCCTGTGTTTAACCTTTCCCACTTGTAAAGTGGATTATTCGATTACGTTTTAAAGTGGTGCCAAAGAGAAATTACATTGTGTATTACCTTTATTACATGTAAACATTACATGTGTTCTAATGAGACTTTTCTGGACCAAAGAATCCCACAGAGTACATGGCATGTTATACTGAGTGGGGGACTTATTGTTTTTAAAACAGGAACAAGCTTTAGTTTTATACTACTATAATGTATCTATGTGTGTATTCCTTTTGTAAAAGTGTATGTAATTGCATCAACAGCATTTTGTTGATCATCCTGTCAGTGTTGTCCTGTTGAAACTGCTCAAGGTGGAGCCAGATTTACTTTAGATACATAAATAACTACAGGTGTCACATAAATGAAGTATAGTAAAAGTACATTATTTCCCTCCAAAATCTAGTTGTTATTGAAGTGTTAAGTGGAATTACAGAATTATAGTTAAGAACAGTATTTACCCACTTTCCACATCTGGATTTTGGTAACTAGATGTATGTGTCATGGTAACAGCAATACATGGCTGTCAGCAGATCATGGACAGAATCTGTATATGTTGTGTTTACCAGTTCAGTTCCAATAAGAAAGAATAAAAAAACACTGTAAAAGTGAAATGTCCCAGTGGCTCAGTGGGGGATGAGCTCCAGAGACTTGTTTAAGTTGTTTTATAGTGTTTCTCTTATTATACAGTACACTTCAGTGTTTTGACTTTTGTTTTCAATTAAATCCATAAATCACATAGTAAAACATGAGCATTTAGATCTTTTTGATTGATTATCTAGATATTTATTTTATCAAAAGCCCATCAATCTCCAATCAGCTGTCGGGCTCCTAACCCCAGGAAGACCTGCTGGTTAACGGCCCTCAGCACAGTGATGGATAACGAGGAGTTACACCAGTAATTTGATAAGTTCAAGGTCAAACTGTGTGACATGCTGTCAGTTTGTTGAGGCATGTTCCAGTGTATCACTGTCTTGAGTCTGAGCAACAGAGTAAATGTCCATGTCAGCCTCACGGGATCATTGTCGAAGACTGATGCTGCATCATGTTGAGAATCCAGCAAACGTAATTAATTCCAGTAAGTAAGACTGAGCCAGGACGTTACACAGCAAGTATACAGTATTCTACGTTGTACGATGCATATTCAGTAAATATGAACGTGATTACTAAAGTTACATTTTATTCATTCTATATTTTTATAATGAAATAAATCAGGAAATAACAATTATTAAAATGTTTTTTATTGACTGTCTAATGGGTACATCCTAACACGTAGTACACATTTTGAATATGTAGGGTACAGTTCACTGTGCCAGAAACAAGAAAACCATAGTTCTTTAGTCCAAGTGATGATGTGATGATGGCACACTGGTGACATCTACAGTATACTATTTTATAGGATTATAAAGAGGTGCTTTTTTATGCAAGATGTCTTATTGACCACATGTAATGTAATGCTAATTCTCTTCTACTGTATGTTTGTGGCCTAATCTGTAACTGTAAATGCTGCAAACTAATGTTTGCTGTGTACAGAATATAAGGTAAAATAATTAAAGTACTCTTTCTCAAAATTATAGCAAAACAAGTAAAGCACAAGTCCACATTTATCCACTCATCCACAAAGTTATAGACCAGTTTGCTGCTTTTTTAGATGTTGGGCAGGTGATATTTATGCTTCACCTGTTTCTTGACATCTGGTGCCGGCGAGATGTTACTGTTTGGTAACTGAGGCAGGTACTGAGCCTAGAGAGACGGAGAGAAAGAAATCCTGTAATTAAAATATGAGCAACGCTGCAACAGTGCATCTATGGCAAATATAATCAGTGTATCATATTTTAACTGTATGGAACAAGTTTCAAGTACATAGAAATAGCATAGATATTAAATAAAAGACCAACTAGAAGTGTGGCTGCAGTAATGTGCACAGTTTGTAGGTTTGGAGATGTCAGACTTACTCCTGGCTGTCTGCGTCTACAGCCTCTGTCATGTCGTCTTCCTGGACGCTCACCGTCACGGCCCCAGTTGGCTCCTCCATCCTCCTGAAAATATGGCAGCTCCAGCAGCTCTTCACAGGACAGCCGGAGAGAGGGGTCCATCACCAGGCATGACTGCTCACACAAAAACATGCAGATTTAACATGGAGCGTTGGTTTGGACCCAGAGTACCGAGTTATCATTTAGTTTTTGACTAATACTGGAGTTTAATTGAAAGGGTTTAGTGGTTAGTGCTCATTAAAAACCTACAAACAACAACAAACAGTATACAATAAAAATAATATTTAGAACTGTCCTCAAACATAGTACTTCTGCTTCTATATACTGCAATTACGCACAATTTAAATGTTGTTATAGGCAAAAGTTGACTGATGACATCAGACATGTCTTGTTTATCAATCAGGTTGTATTAAACATAAACTTACCTTCATAACCTGGAGGGCATGAAGGGACACTCCATGAAACCGCTTTTCCAAAGGCTCCTAGGAGGAAAATAAATGACAAATAGTAACAACCAACAACATTTGTGCATAAATTCTCAGTGGTAACAGGATTCGTACCGTTGTGTCAGGTTCAGGAATACTAACTCCACTGAAGAAAACGTTGGAACGGAAGACCTGCTGGTGACGAGGGATCAGATCACCTGAAGTCAGACATTAAATAATCAACATCTTCCTTCAGAAGCAACATTCGAATTAGAGTGTGAATTGGTAGAAATGTTGCTTTTTTTATATTTAAATTATTTTTAGCTGAAACATCTACGTGAGGTTAGAACAGCAAGGCCTGCTTTCTTTACCACTTTACCAAACCCACCTAGCGAAGAGCACTGCAGAAGAGGCCGTGTTTCATAATCCTCACAATTACAGTGAGTATGTACAAGTGTGTCCATAGATGGGTTATTTATTTTTATCACTGATCAGTGTCTCCCCTGTTTAAGCGTACCCAGAGTTTTTCGGATGAGGTAGAGCTGGTCAACGTCAGACTTTCCAGGCCAGAGAGGATTCCCATGGAGCAGCTCGGCAAAGACACAGCCCAGAGCCCAAACATCCACAGGAGGCCCATACTGAGTATCCCCAACCAAGAGCTCAGGGGCCCGATACCAACGGGTGGCTACGTAGTCTGTGTAGTCATCCTCTGGTCCGGCTGAGTATACAACACACAGAGAGTAAGTACTCCCATCTGCCTAGATACTGAATAATGAAAACTAAAAAGCAGGTTCTTGTTGAGAAAGGATTACAACTCATGCTGAATAATGACATGTAGCGCACATGCTAATGTATGGTAACATAACACCGAAACCTAAGGCAGGGAGTGTAAATGGAGACACAGTACACAGAGACAGACTAAGTGACTGAATGGTGTTCTGATGCAGTGCATTCATTAAAACACTGAAAGTGAGGAGGCCATCAGCAGCAGCTGATATAGGTTCCATGTTGAATAAGTCATTAGAGTTGCGGTACATTAACATTAAATGCAGACAAACGTGCCGACTCCCTGGATGACTTACTCAGAATGCGGGCAAATCCAAAGTCACAGAGCTTGATAACTCCGGTTTTAGTGAGGAGGATGTTCTCGGGCTTTACGTCACGGTGGATGCACTGCAACATAAACACTTCATCAGGGATTTAGGCAATGCTGACACAGAGAAAAGAGCTTAAACTAAGGACATTAAGCAACATTTTAGAAACGTGTACACATTTTAATATTGATACAGTATGAAAATGAAGATAAAAGAGAGAAATATAAAGATTTAAGCTAATTTGAAGTAAACCACCAGCGTTCAACATATACTGACATTATGCTTGTGGCAGAAGTTCACAGCCTGCAGAGTCTGCCACACTATACTTTTCAGCTGTGCCTCTGGTACCCTACAGAGACAAGAGACAAAGGAATATAGATTGTTGAAAGAGGAACAAAACACAGTCCATTAACTAGTCATGCTGTCCTCATCTATTATTCCAGCAATTTCAAAAAAGAAGAAGAAGTGGTGCTTTACACGGGCCTCTTGTCACCTGGGTAACTTTAGGTCTGTCTCTAACAGCAACAGCGCCTTTGTTTTCGGGAGCAGCTAGAGTTTCTGCTGTACAGCCTCGTGAGAAAAGGGAAAAGAGTCAGACGGCAAGAAGCCACGGTGGCTCAGGCGTACTGTGTGACATTACATGACAAAAACTAAACTTGTCTCTTGTGACCACCGAGTGCATGATGACTGCTCCAGGCGCCGACAAAAGACAGAAAACTTTCTCTCTAAATACTTAAATGTTGTGCTTAGGAGTCGTTGTTGTTGCCTTTGAAATTTCTTGGCAACAGTGTTTACCTCCCTCTTTGTAATTGACCCTGTTCCCTTCTGCTGCATTTCTCTCATAAGCAGAACTCCCGTCAAATAAACACACAATGAGCCGTGTAGTAAATTGTATGCTTAACATATGACTTAACAGTAGCCAGCTTTTGCAGTAGTGGAAATAGATCCTTTACTTACACAAAAATAGCAAAACCACAATATAGAAATACTCCATTACAATTAGAGGTCACTCATTTAAATTTGTACTTTGTTCTAAGGGAATTATTTTAAGCAACGTTCAAGTACTCATTATGCTGCAGAAGGTCCCCTGTGTGCTATATTTACATACTGTATAATATGCATCACTGAAGAATTACCTTTATATTAAATGGTGAACTTGGTTAATTTTTATTATTTATATACATTTGTGTATATTAATATTTAGAAATGCACCATATTTAACGAAATAGCCTTTGAATGTAAACTCTTACTCAGCAAAATGGTACCTGTATAAACATGTAGTACAAGTACAAACAAGATTTTGCCAACAATCTTCAACTTTACAAGTATCTAGTGTAACTAACTAACTTCAGCTCACGCCACTGTGTCTCCTGTTGCACGCCGACCTACCCTCGAGGGTGTCTGTCCAGCTCGTTTAGAACCGTCTGTTCACAGAACTCAAACACCAAGTGGAGCCGTCTTTTCCTCCTGAAGACCTCCAGCAGGTTCACCAGATTCACGTGTTTGAGTTGCTGCAGGAGAGGATGGACACGGTGTCAGGACAGCTCAACGTGTTGGGCAGGAGGCTCAGTTAAAGGTTCCAGAGGATCTAAGGTCCAACTGGTTTCTATTCTGTGTAAATCTTTTGATACCATAAATAAATGAAGAATGTGTGTTGGCCACAACATCTCTTCTCACCTTCAGCATTCGTATTTCTCTCAATGCAATCTTCTTAATAACTGGGTCGTCTTCCGACTCCACAAACTTCTTGATGGCTACGATCTGGCCTGAGTCTCTGTGCCTGCACTTGAACACCACACCATAGGAGCCCTCACCAATTTTGGCCAGCTTTTCGTATTTGTCCATTGGGCAGTTGGGAGCTGTCACCTGTCAAGAGGTTTCACAAACTTCACATTGTTTTCATTTAACCATATTACTGCCTGTTGTTTAAGCTACATTTCCTTTTGGCCACACACCTACCCTCCTACACTTTAATCCTACAAAACTGATTAAAAGACTTTTAAAAAACAAAAGTCTGTGTGTTGTCTGCACACTCCTGCAGTTTTAGAGTCAACAACATGATCTCAGCACGATCGCAGCAGGATGGTGAGAGGCGCACTCACCTGTCCAGGTCAGGTGTGTGACAGGATCCTCATCGACGCGTCAGCAGCGAGTCTGCGGTCGATTTAGCGTCAAGTCCATGAAAAGTCCGCAGAGCTACATGCGCGCTGCCACTTCTCTCAGTCATGAAGTCAGTACGGATTATTGCTCCATTAGGAGTTTCAGAGGTCCTTTAATATAACTGCCTCCCTGCGCTTTCTCCTCCTCACCACCTTGGAAACCCTCTCTGGCTATTTCCCTTCAGCACAGTCCACTAACTCGACGCCAGTCTCCATGTTGAATCCATTTTCCCACGGAAACGAAGCCTCGTATGCTGTTAAACACAGAAATAATGGTCCCCGCAGTGCGACCTTTGAATTACGCCTTGGAAACTGCGCACTAAACAACACCAGACACGTCTCCGACGCACGACGCACATTCACGAAGACGCTCACACATGCACGTTGTAACCATGGAGACAGGTGGCGCACAGGTGAGGTGCACGCGGTAGGATGGAGGAGCCATTCATTAGAAATTCACTGATAGATCAATTACTACTAATACTTTAGTTGTTTTCTAATTTTAAATATGAGCAGTAGACTGTGCTGAGAACATACCTCAAGTCTTTTTCCCAGCATGTAAAAATAGAGGAGCAGTATTAGTAGCCTACAGGAAATGGACCTTCCTTTGCTGTAAAGTCACATCACTTCTCTTCTTACCTTTTATTTTTACTTAAATCAGTGGAAGAAAGAAATGACGTCAGTTTCAGTGGCTACTCTACTAAACTATAATTACTGTGAAGACTGTGTGATGTTCTGTTCCCTGTACCAGACATGATGTGAAATAGTTAAATGGAGCTCAAAACAAGTGCATTTTACTTAATGGAAGAATTATATGTTTAACAGCACATATTCAGCTGCATAAGGAATAATTTTACCTTTAATACCTCTAATTAGGTTACACTGTGCCCTCAACACAGCTGGACTTTACCTTGAGAATGATTTTGAATACATGATGGTGTCATTTTACTTTGGTGAACTGCTCCTTTTTTTTGTAAAAACAAGTCTCTCCTTCCACATGCAGTACCAGTCAGTATGCACCGTTCCAAACAAACTGCAAGCTCGACATGTTCACCACAGCATCATGTGTTTGCAGGACCAGCTATGATGTGATCACATGAGTTTTAAACTATGGGTTCTCTCTGCTGACTATGAATGTTTTTTCTCCCAGCATCCTCCCTTGGCTCGGCTGGCTCAGAGACTTTGGGGTTTTGTCACAGTGTGTTTGGATCCTCTGCACACAAGGGCGAGAAATGCCCCATGGTACACTGGTAAGACATGTTGTACAGAGTGGTATTATTTTCTCTGATTGTATGATACATGAGCCGTTTTAGGACTGAGTTTATCTCCACCACTGTTGCAATGCCTGTTTAGATTTGCAATTTTATTTTGCATTAAAAAAACTGATGTGTACCAGTCAAACTAATAGCAAGAATACAAATCTAAACCAAATCTTTAAAGACAGGGCTGGAGATTGATGTCAAATGTCATCCCCACCTTACCACCAAGTCACTAGAGCTTGGATGAATAACATACCATCTTTGACCATGAGGAGGCAGTGCACACCCATGAACGCCTCACCTGACAGTAGGCGCTACACTAATGTCTGTTTACATATGATGAGACCTATTTCATTTTCAGTTTATTATCAGTAATGGTAATCAGACATGTAGTATTTGGTGCTATAGATAAAACATTGTCCATAGTACTTTTGCGTGAGTAATCATTGTTTCTCTTGTTATCACAGCTGGTGTTTTAGGGGATTTTTGCCTTGTGTTTCCTTATGCTAAATGATAAATGGTGTTTGCTTATTCCTCATAACTGTCACAGTGAGTAAAAAACAATAGACATCAGGACAAAACCTAAGAATTTCCAAGACCAATAATTGCACACTGATAATTTACTATCTTTACTTCCCTGTTGAATTATCCTACAGACAGAGACAACATGACAGAAACCAGCACCCATTTGTTTTATTCTAGCCTTCCTTCTGAAAATACACAATCTGACCTCTAAAAAGCACCCAGACCTAGGATAATGCACCACATGGTTCAGCCCTCGGCTCTCCAGTCCTTGAACTGATCTACTTTTAGACCAGTTTTTTTCCCAAGTGGCTCGGTTCTTTGGCCTGGCAGACATTCACCTTCACATTCACCAGGTAAATGTGGCAGTCAGCTGGCGAGACGCTGGTGCCATGCAATGCTTGTTGACATGTCAGTCATCATTGCCTCAGCGGCAGACAGGCCAGAGGAGTGTGAGGGAGCGGGTGCCTTTAAAGTCACTCATTCAGCGTGTTCAGCTCCTGGCTTCCTGATGTGGACAGAAGGCAGGCAGCAGAGCTCTGTTTAACAGCAGATGTTTTACACTGCGGCCGTTACCCTCATTTCCTGGGCGGAGAGCTCCTCGCTCTATTAGACAAGTAACAGGAACCAAAAAGAGAAGAGTTAGACAGAGAGAGAAAAAGTCAGGGCGAGAGAGCGAAAGAGAAAAGTTAGCCGAGCTCGGAGCTCCCACAAATCACTTTGTCACCAGCAAGCTCTGACAAGCACCAGGAGCGAGGGAGCGCACAAGGAGGAAGGCAGAGAAGAGGAGTTAAAAAGAGGTGTGAATAGGGAGTTCTGTCAGAGGAGGTGTAAGGTGTGAAGGAGCTGTTACGGGCATAAACAAGGTGATACCGATGGATGGATAGAGGGAGGAGAAGACAGAGGAGAGACTGGAATTCGATTCACAAAAAAGCGTGAGCTAAGAAGGACTGTTTCACTGCTACTGCTGTCACTACTGCTGCTGTGTCTGGACGGTCATTTAAACAGAAGGTGTGTGAAACCTAAACTTCTGTTACAGGACAACCGTGTCTCTTGACAGAAGGAGATTCTTTCTCTGTTGTCTACTTTTTCTTCCTGCATCGGTGCTTTAGCTGTTTTAAATTCTTGGTCCATGGATGAGTACACACTATGAGTTTAATGTGTTTGACAATGAAGATACAGAAAGAGAGACAGCTGCTCTGTTTGTGAAGTAGGCATGAGGTGTTGAAAGCGAGTGAAGCTCACAGGTCACATGCTGGTATTGCTAAAGAGTGGTAGTGGTGAGCGGAGAGCCATAGTTTGACCGATGTTTTTAATGGCTTGGATGTATACGTTTGTGACTCGTATAAAATAAGTCAGTGACAGTAAAACGTTCAAAGACTTCATTATCCTTCCTTCCACCTTGCCGAATGTTTTGATTAGATGTGAGCTGATCTCACAGCCTCTGCGAGTTTTATCTGATCTAGAAAGGAAGCCAGAGGTCATCTGATCAAACTTCAAAAACAGAAATAGGAAGGCCATTTTTACACTTATAGCACAGTTATTCTCTCTTGGAGACATTTAGAGAGGACATCTTTGATGTTGCAGATCCATTAGACATTACTTCTATGTACACAGTAGTGCCCAAGAGACCTTGTGGGTCAAGGAGGACAGGAGGCGGTGTCAGCTGGAACATAAAATAAGTAGGATCTGAGTAAGTAAGTTGGACTCTGCCAGCACCACTCATCATTTCACTGTATTGTACAGCTCTCTTCACATTCACGTAGCCGGGACTGCTCGGTGAGTAATACAGCACTGAGCCGATATGTGGTAGTGTGTATATTTGCATCAGCTAAGACAGGATTTAAGTTAAGACTGTGGGCGAAAGGTTGAAACATATCAGTCACAAGTTGGTCTGGGAGTGCAGAACCAATGCGTTGGTAGATTGTTTTTGACTTATGTGTGCTGCAGAGGTCTTCTGAGTCATGTTTTAAAAGGCTCTGTTAGCATTTGACAGCTCTGCTCTGGATTCAGCGTCTGGGACGTCAATGTGTTACCTGTGTGGCTGAGTCAGAGGCTGACTTTGCCTGCCTACTGGGATTCTCTCCACATGCAAAGAAGACAAGTGTGTTCACAGCAGTAGCGACAGCAGTGGCTCCAGCAATCCTGACTTTTTAGGACTCTCCACACTGCTTCAACTGTTTTGCAGTGTGTAAACACCTTGCGTCAGTCACACCTTTCCACGGAGTGATTCACTGTTCCCTAAGCATCCCTGGCTGGAGGCAGGCAGTGAGGAACGATTTGCTAAGAACCAAAGCTCATAAGTGGTTGCAACAGTCGAGTTGGCACCATGAAGCTGGCATTGTTAATGCTCATAGTTGTGTCCATGGTCGGCACCATAAGCAGTATGTCTACATGTAAGACGCTGGACCTGGAGATGGTGAAGAAAAAGCGCATTGAAGCTATTAGGAGTCAGATCCTCAGCAAGCTGCGTTTGCCAAAAGAGCCTGAACCAGATCCGACTGGAGACAAGGAGGACATCCCAACCCCCCTTTTGTCGCTCTACAACAGCACCAAGGAGATGCTGAAGGAGCAACAGGCCAAGGTTCAGGAAGTCTCCACAGTTCAGGAGGAGGAGGAATACTTCGCCAAGGTGCTGAACAAGTTCATCATGATTAGTGAGTACCAGATAATAACTAGCAGCCATGCCTTGTGTATTGCTTTGATTTATGCTTATACACTTGAGGCACACTTCTCAAGACACACACAACCACAAAAATTCATGAGCTCCACTGTTTCCACTTTGAGAAATTGCCATTCTTCAGATGGTAAATTAATAGCTGCTAATAGCAGAGGAAAAGCAGCAGGTGTATATGACTTAATATGAAATTAGAGTTGTTTTGGCCGACCACATTTTGCACAAAAAGTCTTAAAGCAGTTACTAGTTGCTGTGATAGACAGACCTTGTGGTTACAGCCCAAACTAATCAGCATTTACCCAATGGTGGTGTCAGCTCCAATCTTGTCCATAAATTCCCTCAACATGTGTACCTCTTCTGATCTCCACCCAGCATCATCAGGCATCTTGATGAGTTCAGAGATCACAGGCGTTACAAATTAGCAGGACTGTTGCATCTGGTCTGATGTTCTGTGTTGCTTTCGTGGTATCCACAGCATTTGTTTTACTGCTTTATTAGCACACTTTGCTTGGCCAGCCTGCCTATGCTGTTTCTTCAGCCAAATGTTTTTTGTCTATAATTGTGCAATGACTTCCAAACTATTATGCTAAACATTTTTTTTTTTGCTTAGTTTGTGTGCTCCATTGTTCTCTACATGCCTGTACTCCTCACCCTATCAGGCAGGCATCCACACTATCCCTTTTTCATCCACCACTTCAAAAGAAAGACTTGAGTGGATGGACCATGCTTAGGAGTGTGCAAACCAAAGGGAGAACAAAGACTTTCCAAATGAAGGACACGATTTTGTTCTGCTTAGATAACAGTATTGACAGTGGGAAAATAAGATGATAAAAGATGTGAAATATGCTCTAAATCCTGGATAGGTTCTCTCTTTTAGTTTCTATTTTTTCCTCTCTCTGTCCCTCAGGGATCGGGGGTTTCCTGTAACATGAGCGTTGGGTTCTCCCTTGCTTATCCTGTCACTTGTTCATCACATCTCTTTCTCTTTCTCCCTGACCTTTCTCACTATTTCATTCCCATATCTCTCTGCCCTTGATTACCACTGTCTCTCTTTCTGTTTCAATATGCTTCCCTCTCGAGTCTCTTTCTGTGGTGTTTCCCGAGCTTATTATCAGTGTGTTTGCAATGTGTTTGTGACAGGGCAGCTTGGCAGGAAGGAAGGCAGGCTGATGGCCACTGAGATCTTGAGTGACTCAGGTCCGGTGCAGGCAGTGCCCATGGGGAGCATGTGTTTCCTACCTCTGTGAAATGCCAGAGAACACCCATCCACTGTCTTAACCCTCAGTTCAGACTCTGAATGTACATGTGTAGGCCTTGCCAGAACTGTTTTGCAATTATTAAAACTAAACACATACACGCAAGTAGATGTTGGACATGATCCAGTTTCTGTTCCTCAGCTCATTGACAATCCTATATGTCATTTTATTTGTGGTTCTATTTATTGACTCACACTTTACTGATTCCATAAAACAGCCTACAGACATACATATTTGTGTGTATGTGTACAGCTTATTAGAACTGAATAGTTTTAGTCTGGATTAAGTGAAAATCCTTCAGCCAGTTTGCAGTAACATCCCTCCCTTAAAGCCCACACAAATTCACCTCTCCTATTTGACATGGGATTGGTCCAAGTGTAATTCAGCTCATTTACTCAGGGAACTTTTTTTTCTGTTGGAAACCAGCCACTCGCAACATTCAGAAGTGAAATGAGTTGACCACTATGGAGAAATTAATAAATTTCAGAGTAAATGAAGTTGTGACCACCCTGCAATGCTGAAGAGTGGCAGCCAAGGTCAGACATCATGTGTAAAATAGGGTGAGGTGGGGAAATAAGACATCAGTAGTGGATGTGGGAGGGTGGAGCCGAGCATATCAAGGAGGCAGGTATTTAGCCTGTTGCTGGAATCTGCTTCCTCCCAGTGGTAATTACAGAGCTGTCTCCATACCTGTCACAACAGCTGTCCCTGGCTTACCTGCAGATAGGCCCTGATTCAACACTCAAATCCCCCCCCACACCCATGTTGCAGGCTATGATGCTACCTATACCCCTACGTGGAAGTGCGAGGCCTCACCTGAGAATGGAGAACAAAATGTGCACATTGTTCCCTAGAAATGTTGTATTTCAGTGACACGAATGGTCTAGTCATAACTCTCCAGAAACTATGCAAGCTACCTTAATTGGAAAGTAGAAGTGAGGATAATGCTTGACTATAATTATGATACCACAGCGAATATACTTCTTTGGGGAAGTGACTTAATTTCCTGTTTCGTAAACGCTTGTCTAACCCATAACACATTTATCTCAGTTTACTTAAACTAGCTGGAGACTATGACTTTCCGTGCTTGGTGTTGCTTGGTACAGCATTGCCAGTTCACAGCTCTCCACATGCTGTGCACGGTTGTGACACTCTTGTGTTTCCACTCATGTACTTACAACTAAACATTTGACTCTGCTCTGGGTGGGACCAGTAAAATGTCATCTCATTTCCCTTTACACTCCACACCAGTTCTTTTCAGTTTCAGTTTGGCTTCAGTACAACGGGTGAAACACTACCTAAGCAACAGCACAGATGATACTGGTAAATGATACACAAGCAGCAGTGACATGGAGGATCCTAGTACCTCCTAGATAAACTACACATAGCATATCGACAAGACTCAAACTGCTGTCAAAGAATAATTCCCAGGCTTGACAGCAGAAAATCCCAGCTTTGGCAGGCTGAGGCACAGTAGAAGGTTTTGGGCCAGATTCCAGGCTCCATTGATACACATCTCCAATGTTTCTGCACCTCACTCATATTTTGCAAACCTTTGCAGTTATGTTCTCATGAATGCATTCTTTAATTATATATATGTACAGTATAGAGAGGGAGACTTCTTCTTTGCCTCTATTCTGTTACAACCCACTCAGCCCCTGTTTCTACTTGGAGTTTCACTCTCGATCATCTGCTTTCTTGCGCTTATCTATGCACATCTCTGTCCAATTTAATCCTGTGTAATGTACCACTGCTAGATTTATGATGTTAAAGCCTTCAGTATCTTGGCTCTGTTTTCTATCTGGCTCTCCACCGGGAATGTTCCTGCTGTCATGATATGAACAGGCTCAGGAATAAAAGTTGCAAATATGGGCAGCAATACTGTAAGAAAACAAAACACTCTCTATGGTCAACTTTACAGCAGCTGGAACAGATGAATGTTTGGCTTCAGTCGTGATTATTGAGTAACTCTGAACTTGGCTGTTCCACTTTATTAACGTGTGAAACAGAATTATAAAAAAACTGTTTCGAAAGAACTCTGAAAAACGAAGTTAATTCATTAAAGCGAAATTCTAATCATCTCAGTGCGTCATGTCATAGATTTCAGTGCTGCATGTAGTAAAAACTTCTAAAAAAAAGTTAGTTTTAGTATAATGCAAGCATACATGGATTTTTTAAAATGGTATTTTCTTGTTTGTGCTCTATATTTAAATGGTTCAATATGTAGTATCAAGTAACAGAGTCCTGATCGGATATTTATATATTCCCACACAGGATATTTACCTAAAACAGTGGTCAATGGTATTGCCTTTCTACAGTCTGTATGAAGTAATAGACTCTAAAAGACAAAGTAAATATCAGATAAACAGATATTGCAGCTCTTGAAAGCACAAACAAGAAGTTAAAGCACTGACAATGAAAAGAAATGAATTAGAATTAAAGCTGCTTCCTGTTCTTTATCAGGTTTTATAAGGGTTAGTTAGAGACACCACATGTAATGACAGCTCTTGTGAAATGCTTAAGTAATTAGAAATTGATTACACATGATGTACTAATAGTAAGCAAACCAGGGCTGTATAATATTTATTTATCCAACTTGCTTGTCCAAAATAAAAATCTCCAAATAAACAGTTGCTCCTTTTTTAAATTTCACAGAAAAGAATAACTCGCAGGACTTCAAGACGTCCAAAAACATCTCAATGTTCTTTAACATCTCTGAGATACGGAATAGTGTCGGGGACTTCCGCCTGCTGACCAGCGCAGAGCTGCGGATGCTCATCAAGAAAACTATGATACCTGGTGAGCAGCGTGTGGAGCTGTACCAGGGTCAGGGGAAGGCATCAGAACGCTACCTTGGATCCCGCTTCATCACTAATGAATGGAGTGGCCAGTGGCTGTCCTTCGATGTCACTGAGACCCTAAAGAACTGGCTCCAAGGGACTGGTAAGCTACGCCAAACAACCAGTGTGGTTTATTTAGTTTATCTAAATAAACAGCTTCACTTCATTTCAAGATATTTACCTTCAGATCAATTAACTAACCAGTTACATTGTTTGTTTCTGTCTTATCAGAGGATGAACAGCTTTTCGAACTTCGGGTGTTCTGTGAATGTACAGAAAGTAGTAGTCAAAGTACCTTCGCCTTTGAAATCTCTGGGATTGGGAATAATAGGGGAGACACAGCAGAGTTAGACAAGATATCACAGCAACTGCCCTTTATCCTCACCATGTCCATTCCTGGGAACAGCAGCAGCCATCTTGCTTCACGTCATAAGCGTTCCACAGATGCTAAGGACACGTGTACAGTGTAAGTAAACCCTCATATATACACTGCCTGTCTAAAAAAAATGTCACCACTTGGATCTAACTAAATAAATAGGTAGGAGCCTCCCATTGGATAATTACTGCATGGATGATTATATTTCAGCTGACAAGAAGTAATTTAACCCTAACTGATGTAGTGAGTGGCTTCTCATTTCTTAAACAACCATGTCTGAAGACACAACCTGTGGTCATGGAGAAGATGTTAATCTGTTTCAGAAGGATCAAATTATTGACATGAATCAAACCAAGAAAACTTCTAAGGAGATTGATGAAACTACTAAAACTGGATTAAGAACTGTCCAATGGAAGAAGGTCATGTGGTCTGATGAATCCAGATTTACCCTGTTCCAGAGTGATGGGAGCATCAGGGTAAGAAGAGAGGTGGTCAGGTCTAGGTTCATCAACATTATGTGTCCAAAGAATAAGGTCACCTGAATATACTGAATGACCAGGTTATTCCATCAATGGATTTTTTCTTCCCTGATGACACGAACATATTCCAAGATGACAATACCAGGATTCATCAGGCTCAAATTGTGAAAGAGTGGCTCAGGGAGCAGGACACATCATTTTCACACATGGATTGGCCCCCACAGAGTCCAGACCTTAACCCCATTGAGAATCTTTGGGATGTGCTGGAGAAGACTTTCCACAACAGTTCAACTCTCCCATCATCGATACAAGATCTTGGAGAAAAATTAATGCAGCTCTGGACGAGAATAAATGTTGTGACATTGCAGAAGCTTATTGAACTGATACCACAGTGAATGTGGCTGTAATCAAAGCTAAAGACGGTCCAATGAAATATTGCAGTGTGCCTTTTTCTTTTGGACGGGCAGTGTATTTTGAAATCTTTAAACCGGTATTACATAACGTAACCCACAGGCAGCTTCAAAAGGCATTGACAGATGAAAGATTTAGAGAATCTAGAGATTTAGAGAATCATAACACTCCTGTTACATAGTAAGAAGAATTACATTTGTACAGCACTTTTCAATCTTAATAGGATGAAACTTACACACACACACACACAGATGTAATGCGGAGCTGCCATTGAAGGCTGCGGGCCAGGAAAAATGAAGGTTCAGTGTCTTGTTGAAGGACATTTAAATGTGTGGACAAGGGGATCTGGGGTTCACACCACAAACCCCTTGAGTCTCAGCTGCAGTGAAGCACAGACTCAATATTGTAAAGAGGAAGTTATATTTTACATTTGACTGGTGACTGTAGTATATCAGACCTCAAACACTAATATATAAGAGCTTTAGGGTTTACAGATTTTGGATTAGGTTTTGGTCCTATTAATCTAGAAACTGAGAAGCTTCTAAGGATTTCACAAACATTCATAAAAAGAGTAAATCACTGGGGCCACGTTAGGATGAAAAGGACTCCTCCAGTGCCGCTGTGTGTGAACTCATTTCATTCATTTCTTTCATCAACAAGATGTTTCTCTGTTTTCTCTGATGCAGCCAGACAGAGACCTGCTGCGTGCGGAGCTTGTACATTGACTTCAGGAAAGATCTGGGCTGGAAGTGGATACATAAGCCAGCAGGCTACCATGCTAACTACTGTATGGGCTCGTGCACTTACATCTGGAATGCTGAAAACAAATACTCTCAGGTATGTTGAAACACCTCATGTGCAATCCACATTCTGAATAAGGTATAGCTCAGAGCGAAAGCTTTGTGCAAAGTCTGTGCTGTGAGCGTCAGGGCTTAAAGTTAAAGTTAAAACAATACAGGGGATTGCATTGCTAAGGTTATGTTGTTTTATGTACGGATGAGAAATTGGATCTAGGAAGTCCTACTGGAGGAGTGGATTTACTGGATGTGTTTATAAAGCTTATTAGATGCTAAAATACAAAACAGTGGTTTGTAACGCTCACTGACAGAATTGTACAGCAGGAAATCTATGTGATGATCTTGAAATAAACAGCAGAAACACAGCATTCATACTACAGTCATTCGTAATTTGAGTGTCTGTCTGAGAGAGACAAAATAAGTATTAGAATCGGTAATCATTAGCTGCTGGTTTATTTCAAATTAAATATAAAAAGAAAACACTTGTGGCTGTTACAATTGTTAATTCCTCGTTTTCTTGCATTTATTTATTTATTTATTTTGATTAATGGTTAACAGATTTTGGCCCTGTATAAGCATCACAACCCAGGAGCTTCTGCCCAGCCATGCTGTGTTCCCCAGGCACTGAAGCCACTGCCAATCATCTACTACGTGGGCAGGCAACACAAGGTATCTATACCGCTGCCAAGTAACCTGAGGGCAAATGTTTACAGGACATTTAGTGTGAAAGTAACACTTAACAAATGATTCATCACATTACTGTTAATTTTCACTTTCAGTTGGAGCAGCTGTCCGACATGATTGTGCAGTCCTGCAAGTGCAGCTAAAAATACAACATGGCACACGGCTCTGCCTCCCTTCAAACATAAACAGAGATGGAAGAAGTCACTGACATGACAGTGAGGAGCATGTGTCGGGGAGAAAGATGACAAGGATGATATGAAGAAGGGGAACAAAATATTTAAAAACCATCAGGATATTTGTGGTCAAGCTTTCCTCCTGTGAGCTCTGTCATTATCATGTTGGCAGTACATCAAACCAAGGACTCCTTTTTATAAGCATAAGTAATATTTTGTGTATATACTATTTTTTTCTTGCATTACCAAAACATCTGTCTTGAAATGAATTAATTTATTTGTTGGCTGGACAGATTTGACATGGAATTAGAGATGATTCATTATAAACAGCAACGTCCAAAAGGTTGGAGAAACGGTGCAGAAGGAAATAAGGACCTTTATGGAAGAACTCTTTTGTTTTCACATTTAGCTCTGGGACATTTCTGTTCCTGAAGAGTTTATAGTTAAAGGTGCTGCCCAGGTATGAAAAACTGTGGTTGTTGGGGTTTTCCTGGGAGATAATGCTGCAGGTGTTTTGGAGAGTGCTGCACCGTAAAGGACAGCAGATAACCACAGGGACAGTCCAACCTGGGGAAACTCCCCGTAACTGAGAGGCTGCAGTTTTGACTTTCCACAAGAACCGACCAACATTTTTACTCACTTTGTTTGTTTTTAAAACCCACATGAGTTTTTTTCCCGTGCTTTTATGTCACTATGTGTGTGTGTGTTCATAATTCAATGTCAGCTTCTCCTCGTGAAGCTTCCTGAGCTGTTAAAACCATGAGTAATATTGAGGTTGTAACAGTGACGACAGTGTGTTTTTCTCCCTCTCGGGATTTGCAGCAAGCATGTTGTCTTTAGATGGTGAGGGTCATGGGATGTGGTTGTGGTGTCGGTTTTAGGAAAAAGCCTTTCAGACTCAATACACACATTTGCTGTTTTTTTGTTTGTTTTTTTTTTAGAAAATTAGAGTCAATTTATTGCCTTTTGTTTCAGGACAAGCTTTTACCCTCATCTGAAGTGTGATGCTTTTCACACAACTCAAAAATGAATTCAGCTAGTTTGATTTAAGAATAGAAGCAGCACTTTTTTTCAGTTGACCATAGTTTCATGCTCTTGCATTTTGGAATTTGTATTTGTAGATATAAAGAATTGAAATAAACATTGATTTTAAATTATCATATGAGAGTGGAAGGTTTTGTGAGCAAAATGAAACCACATGTGATGTTTCCACTTGTCAGAGGGCTGTGTAGGTGTGTGTATTGCACTTGTCAGTGCATGCATGTGTATATGTTTTTCTTTTTAATTACGGTAAGGGGAGAGAACCTTTTATGAAATGAGCACAAACTGAACCACACAAAAACATGAATGAAATGTTTTAGGCATGCTTTTGGTCTATGAATAATAACAACAGGGATGAGCAGGGTCCCCACCCCCACACCCACACCACCTTTTCTTCCTACATGTTTTCACTGGAAGTCGTCTCTTCTACTTCTCTCTTAATCATTTGCTGATCTTTGTCATTTACTTCTTTCGCGACAGATCACATGTGATGCTTCTTTTGGTGCATTTTATAAAACCAGGTTAGCAATGAATGTCCACTGTCAGGAGGAGATCTACCAGTGGAAAAGTGTGGTGTGTGCCAGGTGTGTGTGGTCTATTTCTGGGCAACTGCTGAATGCCTGTTTACACTGGACGACTGTGGACTGACTGAAGAGGAGCAGTAGACCCTGCTGGGCTTCACTGATGAATAGGCCAACACGGTATTCGTGGACGCACAGCCCCATTCTTGACATCGCCTTTACCTGAAGGGATGCACGCCATACCAATATATTTTACTATCCCTGCAGCTCGTCCACCCCCACCCTTCCTGCCCCACCCCTCTCTCTCAGTACTCAGGGGATTACTGGCAGCTCATGAGGTTGTACTGGGAATGGGGAGAGCAGGTCCAGACCCGTTGGTAAGTCCCAGACTTAAGGGCAGTGACTACATGGAAAATTAAACACATACTGTACACATGCACGTGAAAACACTGAACCCACTGACACACAGCCACGGCTCAAACACATCAATGTCAGATGCCTTACATAAGCTTTGTGCCTGTGAGTGGTGTGGGGAATGCTGGTGCTGCTAACAAGGTGACAGTGATCTATGCTATCTTGTTCCACTGCTGTTCATGTTACCCAGGGTTCCTCTGGAAAGCACAGGAATTTCCTCCTCGGAGCCAACACAGAGTGAGCTTATTTGGAAAGTGTTCTTAGAAGGAAATGAAACATGATCAACATAATTGAATTTGCCTTTGTCTCACCTCTCAAGATTGTTCAGACTGATCTTTTGCCAGTTTTTTTTTTTAGATGGTGCCGATGCACAATCTGTGCTGTGTTTTCTTGGCAGAGTAAATGTAATTAAAATGTTTTTTCCCTCCAAGAAAACAGAATCATTCCCAAACCTAAATAAGCAAAACATGGGTTTTGTTGGAGGAGACAAGGTCATTAAATGTTTTTCCAAAAATACAAGCACTGTTTTTTCACCATAATGACCAAACAAAGGGTATGGATGTCAAAACACTGATAAATCTACCACGGTGTTAAAGGAACAATACTAGAGGGAAGTCAAAGTCAAGTAGGTTCGTCTTTCTCGACAATATTCATTTCTCAGCAGCTGCTTCCTCTCGAGCCCTCCGGCCGTTTATGGGACTCAAACAAACTGCTGATACCTGCTACCACTCACTCCAGCACATCCCAGAAAGCTCTCTATCCAAAGAGAGAAAAAGGGGGCACTTGAATTCTCCACACCACGTCCTACGTATGAGTGTTGCAAGAGAGAAGAGTAAAGACAGATGCCTGCAGTAATTCAAGGTCAAGCAGGTGTTCTTTAACACGATCCACGTGCCTAGTTTATACGACTGCATGAGTAACAAGAAAATTACTCCATTGTTGCATTTCATCAGAGTGAATAAGTCATTCAATTTTGACATAATTGGCCAGGTAATAACATCCATGTGCTGCGTTTCATCTACTTCATATGTGTAAAAATGAAGGCTGTGTTTCATGAGATGCTGCCTGAAAGGTTTTCCCTCTGTGGTGCTGTTATAATTTCACTGTGAACACTGACCATGCTAAATGTAAGCGGATTTGCAGCACTGCCAGTTTTGAAATATTATTTTGGGTTCAGTTTTATTACAACTATATGACATTTGCAATTATATGTCCACTGATCTCTTGCCACAACTAGTCATTAGAAGTGGAGCAGTAAAGCATCCTGGTGTGATTCCTGTGGACTCAGACTGAGCTGACTGTGACCTTAATAACACACCCTGGTGTCCTGCTGCTTCTCAGCTTTGCTTCACAAACACACAGCTGTGCAAAGCCATTGTTGGTCCAGGTGCTGGATTTTTGTGCACACACACACACACACACACTCACACATGAATGCACACACATCAACAAACATGCCTTCCTCCTCCCAGATAAAACTGTCTTGTTATTTATTTATTTGTTTCTTTTGAATTTAATGATTAGTTAACATTTCACTCACAGTCGACAGATGTCTTTAAACTAACATTATAAAATTCTATTGTTGGGAAATGAATCCTGAATATGTTTACATAGATACTGACTTCTGTATTATGCATCTGGGGGTGAAATGTTTCCAGAGAAAAGCAGCAGTGCTGAATGTGCAAAAGGTTAACTGACAGGTTTTCCCCTCTCTCCACCTGTCCTGTCTTTACTGATATCCCTCTCACTTCACACCTGCAGTTTAAACCAAGATGGTTATCATAGTCTGAGTCACCATATCTCTTGCTCCGTCTCCGTTTTTTTTCCTCTCTCTTTCCTTTTCTCTCTCATCTTTTCGTTAACCCCCACCAGCTCTTCGAAGACTCGCTGGCCATTTTGAGTTATCACCTGAACTAAACAACAAGGCGAGCAATAGGGGAAGAGAACAGATGTAGGTGAGTGAATAAGCGCGAAAGATAAATTGAAAGACCACACACTTCTGCCTGCATTTAGCAGACATGTTTTAGCACTCATGTCGTCAAAATAAAAATGAACCAGGAGGAAAAACTATATACATATATTTAGTTTCCTTTGTGCCAGGTGGTGGTTTTACTCTTTTGTCATGCACATAACCAGTAGTGAACATCACAGTTTAATACACACAGGATTAAAGGCAGAGGAGAAACTCAAACCCTCTTCAAAGTGAAAACTACAAAGGAAAAGTATGAGAAACCATACAAGATTGTCTGAGTGTGGTTATAAAGCATGCTGAGCCCTGACTCATTTTCTGGACCTCAGTAAGTAAAAAAATGTTTTCTAAAAAAGGAAAGGTACCAATTACATCTCTGGACTAGCTCCTTCTCATGGTACCACCCCTCCATTTCCTTCCCTTTCTGAGTCTTTCTCCTTCTTTCTCTCTGTCCCTGGAAACAGATCAGTCGCTAAAAACAGCTACTATCTCCCTGGGCAATTAAGAGAAGTGAATCTGACTCTTGAGATTAAAAAGACAACATCGATCTACACCCAGTGGAGATCCAGTCCCTAAATAAGAGTATAATCTCACAACCCTGACTGAGAAACATATCCCCAGTGGGTGATGTGATGTTGGGAGGGGAGGAAACTTGGTGGGGATTGTGGTTTAAGGGTTCTATAATTCCATTAAGAGGCCCCTCGCTGGCCTCTAGAACTCTAGCATCTGTAATTCTAGTTTTAACAAGTTTCTTCATTTCTGTAAAAACTCTCAAGGTCTTTCTTTAGGTTTTTGTTATAATATTTGAACACAATAACACATTTAAATGTTCATTTTTTGTTTTTGCTTATGTGAGAATATACAGAGTTCATCCGTTAGTTTTCTGCCAGCTGCTGCTGCTCGGAAAACCAAAAGCTAAAAGAGATATAAAAACTTCACAGAACTGCAGCTTTGAGATTATTCTAATTGGGTTTGTTTCTGTTTCTTCACATGGCATTACAGTTAAAATGATTATTCAGTTAACTGATTAGTGGATCAACAGAAAATCATTTTTTTATTTAAATGTAGTCACTTTATAAAGTGAGGTGCTAAATGAGCAAAATAGCTGAGTCAGGGAGAGGATGCTGAAAGCAGAGTGCCATGACAGGAAATGTTTAAGTAGTAGTTAAGTGCCAGATAGGGAAGAATAAAAATAAAATGTGCATAGGAAGTTGCGAAAGACTTTCAACATTGTGGGACCACTCAGCTGAAGAGGTTTGTGTGAAGAGCTTTGTCTGTTGTGTGGTGTAAGAACCATGAGATGACATTCCTTGGTGGAGCATTAATGCTAAGTGTACTGCAGACCTGTATGAGGGTATTCAGGCACGGGTGTTAAAGTTTTGACAGTTTAATGCAAACAGCCACTGCGAGCAAGTGGAGATGTGAACAGCTGTGGGACACGTGTCCTTCTTTGACTAATTAAAAGTGGAGGGTTTGACTCTGCACTCTGGGAGTAGGAACTATAGAAAGGTAGGTTCAGATCATTTTGATGTTGGAGGAGATGAGGTCAGCAAAGCAGAGTGGCAAGGACCCGAACCTCTGAACGGAGCCTTTATCTCATCCACATGTAGAAATCGGACAGACAGAAATGAATGCTGAAACAGTGGAGTCATTTGGGGGAAAAGACAGAAAGAGCCGTCTACTGTTGGCATAGCAATAGATAATAAAACTCAAAAACATGAGCCCAGAACAGAGCCTTAGGGCACTCTGGTGGACAGGCTCTGCCAAGACAACTTCAAAGTTTGGCCAGATAGGTAAGACTCGAGCCTACTGAGACCAGAGAGAGAAAATAATTAGCAGAGTATTGATTGTCATTTGAAGTCTGGAAAATACATTGATCAGACAAGAAAATTAACTATAAACTACTTTTACCATTCCACTGATGGTTCCTAAAGGTTTTTTATAAACAGAACTCAAGACATTTGGACACTGTGTAATACACTCTATGGAGAATAGCCCATAATTCTGGACACAGTCATGAAGTAACAGGAGCCTGTGGGACAGAGGCATGCTGGGACAGGGCTTCAGCTCTCCGTGAACCCCTTGCTGAGCTTGACTGAACTTAGGCAGTGACCCTGACCAGTGGGAATAAACGTAAGTTCAATAACACTCTATTACTCACACCACTGCCTCCCTTGTCCATTCACACGCACATATAGACTCACACACACACATTTGAGTGTGTGTGTTTGTTTGTGGGTCTAAATTCCTAACATCAACCGTAAACTTAAGTGTAAACCTATTCCTCAATCTGAAACTGGTCCTCACAAGTACACACGGACACACACACATTGTAGTAAGGCAAGGCTGAGGTCTCCTGTTTAGAGAGGTGTGACTAAAGTCACAAATCACACACACACTAGTGTTACACTGACATGGTGGACAGGAACATATATCATCTTCACACACACACACATTGTCTATATCACATGGTAATCTGACTCTTCTTATTGGATATACGGGAGGTTGGGGAGGTGTTGTGTTTTCAAAGGTAGCTTGGTATAGTCTGTTTTAGATTAGTCAGCCATGATCTGTGGCCTCCTGTGTCAGCGAGGCTCTCAGCTGTATTGATGGGTGTAGAAGGGATATGACAGCAGAGAATAAGTCTGTGCAGCCTCCAGCCTGCTGCTCCACTGCCTTCACACATAGGGACATTAGGTCAGTGTGTGCCCCCACCCCTCCCTCGCCTCCCCGCTGACTCTGAATTCCCCAATGAACAACACATTCCTCCTTCCCAGTCCCTCTGTTTATGACACGCCATCCTTTGAAGCAGCATGTGAGTGTTTGTGTATGTGCATGGGTTCACGATTGTGTGTACGTGTGTGTGTGTGTGTGTTTGTGTGTTAGCCTTGAGCAACTGAATACATAAACGTTTCATCATGACACTATCAAACTTGGGGTGTGTGTGTGTGTGTGGGTGTTCTGCCCATCGGACACACCTGAGCAGGTACGAGAATCCTACATCTGCGCAACAGCTGTTTTTAACATCACTGCATTGAAGATGGAATCTAGGCCAATTGAATTACACAGAGAGGGGGAGAGTGAGGCAAGGGTGGAGGAGAGCGCTATGAGTCATCACCAAACTTGGGATGCGCTTGTTTTAAAAGGCAGCGATTGAGAAGGGCAGACTGGGTGTTGAGACAAAGAAAAACAAATGAGTGGCTTTACTAATTAAAGCAGCCCTGAAGGAGAGGGTAGGGATGTTACAGAGTTGGGGGGGTGGAGGAGGTCGAAGCCAGCTGAATCATTCCTTTACACCCATTTCCTGAGATCAGGGCATTTAGGGAGAAAGCGACAGGGTTAAATTATGCAATCCTTTCTCATTTCTCCTCCCCTTCAATTTATTCTCACACGCAATCGTATTATGCATGTACACTCACGAGAGCATATTTAAACACTTACGTGCAGTTTATGTATGCACACGTGTGCTCGCACATACACATGAGCCCTGACCGGTGTGGACATTTACAGGCAAATCATCTAAATACTAAGAGAGAAAACTCCTTTTCATACCTTGTATCAAAAATCTTGTACTATACTTACTATACTTCACTACATTGTCAGTCATGTTGTTTCCTTCTCAATAAATCAGTGGAAATTATAATAATAATAATTCGAAACTTCATACAACAGTGTATAATGTCAAATTTTCTAATGACTACTTTTAGTTTTGAATAGTTTTAAATTTGACAAGTGCTCACACTTATATTATTAAGTGTTATAATACTGACAGTATAAATGTCAGATTTATTCAGATTTTCAAAATAAAGCATTTCTACATTTTATTACAAATCAACTGTGCATCCTCATGAAATTCTGAGGTTACTCACTGATCCACTCAGTTAGATGTTTAAATGATGCTTTACTGAACTTCAAGGGTGTTACAGGTTTCGAAAAGGAAGCTGTGTTCAGACTTTCTACACCCAGACTGTTCAGGCAGAGTTCAAGTCAAAGGTCAGCACCTCCACCTAGTGTAGTCAGGTGCCTCCTGTTGAGATTTCATTGGAGACCTTCTGGAGTTTTGTTAATTTTTGAGAGCATTTTACTATTCCATTGAAATAAGGACTAAAAACCCGGTCGATAAGCTGTAATATTTAGAACAATACACTAGAGGGGAACCCAGAGATCTCATCAGGAGCTGCTAACGTATGCAGCCCACACAGGGGTTTCATGGAGACTATGAAACTGCTGCAGGATCAATATGATAGAAAACTGAAAATCACAGCAGCATATAGGGACAAGTCTCTGAGCTCATTCTCACTGTTGTCTGGTAGATTGTCATAATGCCATGGAGGACATTGACTACTTGGATGAGATGGACAATCGAGTTAAAGTGATGACAGATCTGTTGTTTGGTGACATAAAGGAGCCTGTGTCACACGACAAAAGGGAAGAGATAAAAATATCAGGAAAAGGTGCAAAGAGAGAGGAACTTAAAAGAATCAGTTTTGCTAAAGAGGAACCGACCAATCACGCTACTACATGTAATATTGAAGGTGCATTTCTCAAAGTGACCTGTGTCTATTGTGTGAAAAGAACCACACATTGGAAACGTGTTGTCTTGTCAGAGAAAAACCTCACAAGGACAGACTTTGTTTCAGCTGTTTGGTTAAAGGGCAAAATGGCATGTCAGGTTTACAGTCAAAAACATCCAAGTTAGCTGCATCCTTCAACATCAGAGGACAGCAAACCAGAGAAATCAAGCAGTGAGGACACTGACCCCAAATTAGGGAGACCTGTGCCTTCGTAGACCCAGGAAGCTAAATGTAACAGCGAAAAACAAAAATCTGTCTGCCCACCATCAATCAAAAGGGATTTGTTGAGAGTAACTTGTTAACAGATTTGGAAGTAAGTAGTTTAGGGGAATGTTCCTTTATATATTTTAGATCTATAGTTTTCACACAGAGCACTTACCAGTAAGCAAAAAGAGCCTCCCTCTGCAGACAGATGTGGATAAATGGCCATATCTGAAAGATGTCAAACTGCCACACTGACGTGGGACTTAACAATGGTCCCCTCAGAGAGCCAAAGGAGATCTGTTTGAATACAGATGCTGGGAACTGGAACTGTTCAGTTTTTGTTAAAGTTAAAACTGAATAATTGATATTTGCTCCATATGCACGTATGGAGCTGGGAAAGTAAGACCCAAATGTCATTATAAAATACTGTATTCCCAACCACTGCTTTTAATCATTCTCATTTTTCATGACCTTTTTCTTTTCTTCTAACCCCCTCCTTCAACTTTAAGGCACCAAACTTATAAATTGGAATTGACAACAGTCTTGACACAGATGCTCACACATATACACACTGAGGAAAGAAAGGAATAGCAGTTGGCATGTATAACAGAACCCAGACTTCAAAAGTGGGCAGTAATTCAAGACAGTCTATCGCAGCATCAGTACCACAATCCGGTCATCTGGCACCGCTGACTCATAAAGGCTAATGCTTAATACACTGGAACAGCTTAGAGCTCCACACGCGACTTGCTTTCCCTAGTGGCATTTAAGCAGTAGCTGATGAAAATTAATTGTGGGCAATCAGCTTTTTGTCTACATTGATGATAAAAGGCAAGATACTAAACTCGACTGCATCCTGCTGAGGCCTGATGAGAGTTTGGATAATGGTATCTGTACATGAATTGTGGGTCACACCACCTGATGAACACGTGCTTGCGCCACTGAGTGTGGTCCTCATTTTCTCTGAGATATACCACCGGTTTCTGCAGTGCAAATTGGTACATGGTCATGTGCTCGCACGAGTACCTAGATGTGATGCTGCCTCCCCTGCCTGGCCACCCAAGTGTACAGGATGTGAACCAATACTTTACAGTAACCTAGAGACTCCCTAGAGATAAGAAAATGGCTCAGGGATGAGTCTGGAAGGCACCCAAAGGTCTGTCAGTACTTAATACTAACTGACAGGAAAGTCCAACAGTAAGAGCAACAGGAAGAGGAAACTCTCCCCCACAACATCCTGGATGGGCTGCCTATGTGTGAATGGATATTTTCAGACACTGTGCAAGGTTTCTCTGTCTGTATTTGTACTTCACAGATGGATTTAACATGGCATACTTTGAGTGTCTTATTAGTAACTTAAAAAGCATATGTGTTCCAGTTGATGTGTGTCAACTATCAAGCAGTGGTTGGGAAAGTAAACTTATTACACCAGCAGATATTTACAGTTTGTCTTGAGTACTTGTCTGACTGCTGCTGTTTGTTCTCGCTGTCTCACCACATCAGATCTCAGTTATTCACGCCACTCGAGACAATTCAGTCCTTTGGAAAGGCTGAGGTGGTTTTCTTTACAAGCCATGTCACTTTCCACCTTATTTGCAGTGGTCTCTCGTAGTCTGCCTCTCCTTTTAAGTACTACAGTCATCTAATGGTCAGAGTGTGTGCACCCAGACATCTTGAGTCACTTATTATGTGGGTTCCCTTCTGTGGGAATGCTTGACCATGTGTGCTGTGCGCAATTTTTCATTGCTCATAAACAGTAGGAGCTCAGCCTGCGATGTAAAATAAACTAGCTGCCACAACATATCGTTGCTACCGTTAACTAGGGTGAAAACAACAACCACACTGCCAGATGAAAGGGCTGCAGCGCTTCACACAGCTGCTCTGTTTGTGCGCCTCTGTCGCTTTGATAGATAATCTTCGGGCTCTTTCTTGTTTTATGGCTGCTAGAGGGTTGGCTTTTAGCACATTAGTGCAACTGTGCAATGTGAGTGTGATGCACAACCTGTCACAAAGCTGGTGTTACTGCCAGGTCAACTAAGCAAACAAAAACTACGTTATAACTCTTAGGGGAGCTGTTGGTGTCCTCCAGAGCCTGGGCACTGAAACTGAACTGTGACCAAGTGAAATCACAGTTAAATGGAAGTTTTCATCTCTCTTGATGGTTCCGTAGGATGGTTGATGTCATAGGGTGACGTAGAGCCGTGTCTGGGGTGGTCACTGTCTATAAATGTCGTACTCTGGGTGTTCCCACACTCTTTTTTCCCTGTGCTTACATACAGTATGCAGCAACCTTTTGCCCTCACACATTTAAACCTTCTTGATTCAGTGTCTATTTCACATCCTCCACTGTCTGCCCTGCTCTATCTATCTGCATTCCTCCCTTGAACGTTCTGCCTTTCTCTCCGAGGCCCACAGACGCGGCTCTATTTGCTTGAATTTCTCATTTCCTGTTTGGGGTGTGTATCTGATCCCTTGTTCTCGTGCCCAGCACACATCAAACACTCATGCTGCTAAAAATGAGAAAAGGAGACAGAAAGGAGGACACATACACACAGAAAGCATATAAATGGCAAAATAATGTTGAATGGGAGAGGTGTGTGTGTGGGGAGAGAATCAGGATAACCGTGTGAGGGCAGTGGAAAGGAAAATCCTGAATAATCACATAGACACAGTAAAAACCAAAAACGTATGAATTGTTATCATATATGACCAAATAAGGCCAAACCTGTGCTAAACATTGACTTTATACTATAAGACTGTTCTTCAGCTTAAGCTAATTTACTAGGAATCTGCGTTCTTTTCGATTCCCATGGCAATTCATTTTTATTTATTCTAATTATCGGTTTAGTTTGTTATTTTCTAAATTCCCTTTAACAATACCATAGTGCCAGTTGGTCTAGATGGGTCTGCTGGTTACGTGCCATTTAAAAAAACACTTCCCGTAGTCTGCCCAACATTTCCGTCGTCAAGAACTGATTCCATTGGGTCTGTGTGTGGGCCTGCACAGAGGTATGGAGTTGTGGTTTCAGTGGCTAATACAGCTAACATAACCTTATAAAACTTCCTCTTTGGAAATTTTTCCAAAAATGAAAATGAGTCATATCTCAGCCTGAACTACCAGTAAATATGACGATCACCCCAAACTCTGCTCTTTTAATTTGTTATGTTGAAATGAAAGGCAATAGTATTACTGATGAGAGAGGTTATTAAATACATGTGACACCAGCCAATAACCAAACAAATTCACGTGTGTGGATTTAAGCACCAGTTTTTCCAGATTTTATGTAAAAGTTTTTTTTTTTTTTTTTTTTGTCTTACTATGGATAACTACAAACAAAACTCTCCCTCATATGTCAGTATAATAATGCTAGGATTATTATTTGCTATAGTTGCATTGGTCACTGTCTTTTAACTAAGATCCTATTTGATAAAATGTGTGAATACAGGCAAATCTTCAGTTTGCCTGTATTCAGATTCTTTGGCTCCACAGTTGGTAGCAACCTCACTTTAAAACAGCTTTAAAAGAAATACAAACAGACGCTGAACTAAATAAAAACAGAATTGTTTTCTATACTATTTTCCACTCGCCAGCTCCACACCTCGAAGTCCAACAAACACAGGAGGAAGCAGAAGAGGTTTTAATGTGGAAAGGTAAAGTAGCAGCAGGCGTTTCAGGCAGGTATGCATCATGTTTCCTTTTCCATTTACATGAAATTTCCAACTTCTCACTCCCCTGTAGCGAGCACATATTTTTAGTGAACATGTGATGTGTCATTTCAGGATGTTGATTTACACACTGGCTAATGGCTGCTCTCATCAGGAGGTTCCACTGGGACAAGGACCGACTGTTGTGCTGCTGCCATGTATTGTGAGGGATCTGTTTTGTACACAACTCAGAGACGACAAGATGCCAGCTCATAGTAGAGCCAGATCTAAAGCAAGCACATTCTCAAAGATCAGGGGTAATAAAATAAAAAATAAAAAAAGTAGGAGGATGGGTGGAGTTTTTTTCACTGAGTTATCTTTACCCTGCCCACTAGAAAAACATATGGTTCAAATAAGAGCAACCCCCCGCGGACCCCCTCAAGTCAAGCTCTCATTAGTGAATTATTTGTACAGAGTGGAGCAGAGGAGGGGGAAACAAGACTTGTTGCTATTCAACCTCTACAAAACAGAGGGTGGAGTGAACAAGTAAAAAGGGGGAGTACAAAACTCTCACTATGTAATAAATAGTATGAAGGTCTGGATCAGGCCTATGTAACGTATACTGCACTGCACGCACTCGGAGGTCTCATCATTCACTGGGTTGCAGCCCTGGAATGTCACTCACATTCCCTCTGACCTTCATCTGTCTCTTTCTCTGGTTGCTCGTATATCTGCATGCTCCCCCACTTGTGTTTGTTTTAACTTTCTCAGGACCCCTCCAAAGCCCACACTCATGCATCTTACACCCATGAGAACAGCAATTTCCCTCCTCCGTCCCGCCAGCAAGCCAGGATTTTCTTTACCTCTCTCTCTCCCACGCACCCACACCGTCTCTCCCACTCACTGTCTGCGTTTACTCTCATGTGGGGCTGAGGCTGAACGTCAGCATGTTCTCAGTCAGTCTTGGTTGTGTTTTATTTTCCTTCCCTCTAGTGCTACTAGCACAACCATCACCGAACGAGACGTGTTATGTCTCAGAGAAGGAGGCGAGTCATTGGTACTCTTGCTAAGAGAAAGTGAAGTCACACTCGGGGGCTAGTAAGCGCTCGACAGGGGTCACAGTGAGTCACCCAGCTGTTTGGCCTCTTACTCTTCACTGCGGGATGTCGTTTGTGAGTCAGGGCAGCAGACTGGACTGGGCTGTATCCTCTGTGTCACACATTTCTTTTAGATGTCTTTTAGTCTTTTGAACTTCTGACCCCAACCATCTAGAACCCAAACACATAAAACCACAAACCTTAAATCTCAAAGTGTGGACTTTTCCTTTCTGGTACATGTGACAGATGTCCCTCAGTTGAAGGAAAGGCGTCACAGCTTTGATGCGTTTCTGCTTAAGATTGCGTGATGGTTTTTGCAAAACAGTTATGTGAGTCTGGGGTGCATCCGATGCCATGTGCGAGATGAGTAAAGTTGTGGAGATGTGCACCTGTGCCATATCTGGGGTTGCCTGAGGCCGACATTGCTAAGTTGTGGCAGGAAACGTCCACTGCGAAGTCCTTAAGACTTGTGGCATCTGGAAGACGACCAAAAGGAAACTTGACTGACAAGATTGTGTTTAATGAGTCAATCTTTTAATTCATTTGGGTTTTATTGCAATTCTTTCAGAAAGGTACAAATTTGGGCTATTTATGAAAGTCATAATTCCAGGAAGCTTGATAACTTTGACTCGTAGATATATCATTTTCCTAATCTTCAGATAATGATTCAGTTGTAACACATTACTCACCTTCTAAATATTGTTCTGGTTTACCTCACACGAACACTGTTGACTCTATTAATCCCTGCTCACATGTGCAACTGCTTATGCTGTATTCCAGTGAAGGTCTATACTGACTCCTGCTGGCTAATAAACTTAAAATAGAAGTTAAATGAGCTATTTTGCTCTTTTAGATCTGAAAGCACATTGTTAGTATCTCATACATACAGTATATCCAAACACTTTAACACTGTCACCAAAATAATAACTACCTAAATAATAAAGTTTAATATCGTTAGGAAGCATTTAAACCTTAAAGCAAGTTGGTTATAATTAATGTCTTATCCTTATACTAAAGTTTCATTGTATACAGTTCACTACATAGAAAGCTATGATGTATTTTATAATTAATATTACTATTAAAATGACAGCTATTATAAATTTAACAGAGCTGACAGGACACACGTGTGTGTGCATGTCTGTGACATTTATTTAGACCTAACCTTTCACCTTTTTATCCTTAAAGGTGAAGTTCAACATTTCCTCAGACACAAAAACAACTTTGCGACCTTTACGACGTCCTTTCAATGGCGCACGTCTCGGAAAACGGCAGCGAGAAGAAGATGGCGGAGGGAGGTAATGATGCAGAGCTACTCAAGGAGAAGGCGAATACGTACTTTAAAGGTAATTTAGCAGATTTGTCAAGTTAATATCACCTGTGAACAGTTTGTAACAGATACATATGTGACCACTAATTGCTGTTGGGCTTGATTGTGCTGCAAAACTGTCGGGAGCCGGTCGCTAACTTGAAGCTAAGCTAGCATTGCTAAGCTAACTGTAAGCCCCATTCATTGGATTGCGCTGCACTGAATTGACACGGCGGTTAGCTTGTGTTGCTAATGCTAGCTAGCTAGCTAGCAGCAGGTACACAGCATCGATGTTAACTCATGCCGTCACGCGTGTCAAGTGTGGTTCACCGCTATTTTGCTCACTTTGACCCTCTAAAAGTCTCCATCGCCTGGGCCTCGAATGTGCTCAACAATCGCACTTTTTATTCCTAATCAGTCGTGTAGTTAAGTCATCTCTGTAGGTACAAGTAGAAATTTCTAGCAGCCAGTGAGCGCATGTGAGCTCCAGAAAGGGAGAGTGTCTAAAGTTCAGTCCAGTATTTCAGCTTTTCAGCACTAATATATATATATATATATATTTAATTTGATGTGTAGCTTTCATACTAGGTGGCATTTTGTTTTGTAAGGAGCAATTAAAGGAGATATTAGCAGGCACCGTGCTCCTGCTTCCTTCGTTGGACAGAAGCATCTATAATGACAGTAAAGTAGTGTGACCCCTGTGTAACCCTGCTGTAGGTGGTTGGTATTTTACTGCTGGGCTGTGTGAGAGTTGCCTGCTATCATGCTTCCTGTAGTTTGAAGTTGGGGATTTCTAAAGGCCTGGCTATTAGCTACCGGTGTTTACACCGTGATGAGTCAGAGCAGATGCATTGGGAAGGACTGTCTGAGATTTACTGCAAAAATAACCAACCATATAGGTTATATGTCCTCTCACACCTACAGCTGAGCAGTGCAGTGGGCAAATCCTTATATCATGCTACTAATGGGACTATAGGATCATTTCAACTGTCAGATAACTTCCTATTTTCTCCAGCAAAGTGTGCAGAATTGGCATTGCACACATTTTAGTGCTGTAATATTCCAAATGTGAAATATCAGTATGCACTGTAAGTTGATCCCAAATGTCACTTGTGATTTTCTGATTAAATATGTCTGGATTTATTAACATGGTTGTGTGACTGTACTACAGTAAAATGAACATTATATGTATTACTAATTACTCTTATCAGGGGCCATGGCATCCATTCATATCCACATCCACTCTGTACAACTACCACTAGCAAATTGATATTGTTTATATGTGCTGCAAATAAAATACTACTTTTTCATTACTATCTTTCAATGTAAATCATTTTTTGCATAAATAAAATAATTACTTAAATGACAAACACAGTTTACTAGATATTAGTGATCTAGTCAATTTAGTCTCACTGTCAAAAGCCCAAATATGTTGTGTTTATGGATAAAGTACTGATTATAAGTCTGATTTTTTTGTGCAAATAAATTATCCATTTTACTATTCTTAATTAGTACGTAATACTTAATTAGTTTTAGTACCAATTTTATTTTTTACTGTCCATCTTGAGCATGACAGCTGTAGGAAGTAAATCATAGTAGAAGTTGTATTGACTGTGTTTGAAGATTATATAGGAATTAAAGAACCTCAGAATGAAAGTAATGATGTAACATTAGTATTATTTTTGTTTGTTTGTTTGTTTTTTTCAGAGAAAGACTATGAAAATGCTATCAAGTACTACTCAGAGGCGTTGGAGCTCAATCCATCCAATGCCATCTATTACAGCAACAGAAGCCTGGCATACCTACGCACAGAATGCTATGGCTATGCCCTGGCTGATGCCACAAAGGCCCTGGAGATAGACAAAAACTACATTAAGGGATATTACCGCCGTGCCACATCCAACATGGCACTGGGCAAGTTTAAGGCTGCACTTAAGGACTATGAGACGGTAAGAAATATTTAGTCTTTGACTAGTAGTTGCAGTGAACTGGGAACATACAGGAAATGAGCAATGTGCACATTATAACTAAATATTTTCTCTGATTTTGTTGAAAGAAAGAGCTCTATAGGTTCATCTGTTGTCATGTCACCATGAATTAGGATTTTCATGTTGACTCAGCAGCTTACAATAGGGATTATCCTTTAATCCAGTCATGATGCCAATTAGATTCAGTCTGAACGCACTCATATCACAGCTAATTTAGTGTCTGTTGCTTTGTGCTATATTTATAATAAGCAATGTAAATATGTCAGGGCTCTGAAGCTCATTCACAGTCACAGCATATATCAACAAACATGAAAATGAATCCTTCTAAAGTTATGAGAGGTTAGAACCAGATGTATGTGTTTATAGATTCTTAAATCCTTTTATAAATGTACATCTTTACATTTACTTTTAAATGTGTAGATGAATGACAGGTCAATGCTTGGCTGTGAACATTTTAAATGTGCATTTATACTACTGTTCAGATACAGTTATCTTTTAATACGATCTGAATCTTTTCGAAAAGATCTTTCATAAACTTTTATTGCCACTTAAATTTTTTTATTTGTTGATAAATTAATGAGTTAATGTCTTTCCCCCTTCTGATGATAGGTGGTAAGAGTTCGACCAAATGACAAGGATGCAAGGATGAAGTATCAGGAATGTAATAAGATTGTGAAACAGAAGGCTTTTGAGAGAGCCATTGCTAGTGATGAGACAAAAAAGTCTGTCGTTGACTCTTTGGACATTGAAAACATGAGTAAGTTTCCTCTGTTACTGGACAAATATATTATGATTCCATACAGTATATGTACGACTAATTTTTAATTTGAATCTATTTGACATGAACCAGTAACAAAATGCAGTAACGTGAACACCGTGTCAACCATTTGATAATTTACTATACGATGTTTGATCTGAAATTAAGACGATCTTGTATTTGCAGCGATCGAGGATGACTATGTAGGACCAAAACTTGAAGATGGAAAGGTCACGTTGAAATTCATGAATGAGATGATGGATTGGTTCAAAGATCAGAAGAAACTTCACAGAAAGTGTGCATATCAGGTAGAGATGTTTGTTCCTATAAAATACATTGAAAACATTGAAGGAAACTTAACTGTGCCTGTAATTAAACATTTTTATACTGTTTCAGATTTTGGTGCAAGTTAAGGATGTTCTATCAAAACTACCAAGTCTTGTTGAAATCACATTAAAAGAGGTAAGGACTTTGCAGATAATCATAAGTGAAGTGAATAAAAGTTTATTTAATGTCATCAACAGCAAGTACAACAGATTGTAGAGATGATAAATAAAGAGTGACCATCTCTATGATGAGCCCATGCTGTAGGGGGTAGAGTCACGCCGGTTATAAAACGTAATTTTTCTTTCATGGTTATGCGTCATATAGTCCTCAGCTTTTGTTTGAACTTTGTAATATGTGTTGTTTTTCTTCTTTGCTACAGACAGAAAAAATAACAATTTGTGGAGACACCCATGGGCAATACTATGATCTCCTGAACATCTTCAAGTTGAATGGCTTACCCTCAGAGACCAACCCTTATGTATCCTTTGTTTTAGCACACAGCTGCGCATCAGGTTTTAAATTTGAGTTCAGTGCTGTTGGTTTGTTCTGCCTAAGACGACAACAAAAGCAAAACACTTGAATCCAGAACTTGTGCGTCATTGTGCTTAACCACAAAATTCAGCTGTTCAATGGTGACTTTGTGGATCGTGGCTCTTTCTCTGTTGAGGTCATTCTTACCCTCTTTGGCTTCAAGCTGCTCTACCCTGACAATTTCCACTTGCTTAGGGGTGAGAGAACTCACATTGTGTCTTTGTATGAGTTTGTGAATGCTTGTTTAGTATCTGCAGACGTGCTGTAATCTCCTCAACAAGTCACACTTTATGCATGCGTGTTGTTGTACAGCTCAACACTGTAATTCACTCATTCGTGGAATTGACCTGGACACATTCTGATTTGTTTCTGCTGTAAAATTAACTCAAAGTTATGAATACTGCATTATCTAGCATAAAATAACCAAGATTATGTCTGCAGGTAACCATGAGACAGACAACATGAATCAGATGTATGGATTTGAAGGGGAGGTCAAAGCCAAATACACAGCCCAGATGTTCCAGCTGTTCAGTGAGGTCTTCCAGTGGCTGCCTCTTGCACAGTGTATCAACAACAAAGTACTGGTAAGCAACATCAAAATCAGTCAAACTAATATTGTTGTTGTTTGTTGCTGTTGGCTAGAGGAGAATAAACAAGATTATTTCAAGCCAAATTAGTTAAACTACAATTGAAGAACTGTTGCTTGAGACAGTGTGTGCTAGTTTTGTGTAATGGACAAACAGCCACACTTTATGTGGTAACTGTTTCTGCATGTGTTGTTGTTGAGTCCTAATGAGATTCTCTCTTAGGTCATGCACGGGGGACTGTTCAGTGAAGATGGCGTTACATTGGAGAACCTCAGGAAGATTGACCGCAACAGACAGCCTCCAGATTCAGGTAGGATCAGACTCCAGACCATCAAACTGGTTCTAAGAAACATTTGTATAAAGAAAAGGAAAACGGGTACATTTCAGTGTCTTCCTCCATTTCTTCACAGGTCCCATGTGTGACCTCCTCTGGTCAGATCCACAGCCTCAGGTCAGTTACAATCTTTGATGAATCTATGATTATAGCGGTACCTAGTGTATGTTAGTGACACAGAGGTCACTTACATTTTGAATTAAGAATAAGTTTCACCGTTTCTCTCTCTGTCATGTAGAATGGCAGGTCGATCAGCAAGCGAGGAGTGAGTTGCCAGTTCGGGCCAGATGTGACGGAACGCTTCCTGGAACAGAACAAGTTAGACTTCATTGTGCGTAGTCATGAGGTCAAAGCTGAGGGCTACGAGGTCACTCACTCAGGGAAGTGTATCACCGTGTTCTCAGCACCCAACTACTGGTATGTAATCACCCTGGCTAATGTAACAGTGTTAACTATATTCAGCTCTTACTGAGTCAGCACTTAACTGTGTGTTTGCCTTCCTTTAGTGATCAGATGGGAAACAAAGGAGCATATATCCACCTCAGGGGATCAGACCTCAAGCCAGAATTTCACCAGTTCACTGCTGTGGTCAGTATCTTTATACTCTGAAGTGCAATATTAATAATTGTTTTGTTAATAAATTCCCCAAACTAAGTTAAAGTTATCTTTAATCGCAGAATGAGACTAAAACCAATGCTGAATTGCATTTACAATAGAGACGGCAGTGATTGATTAAAATGTTAATAATTCAACCAATTCAAACATATTTACACCAGTAAGGTGAGCATATGCATTCCAACTTTTAAAAGGTTTGTTTGCTGTAGAGCTCTCTTAATATTTAATGAGACGGAATTACATGTTGAATTCCAAAAGGGCTACACAAATTATAAAGTGAATGCATGTTACGTTATGTTGGTAGTTTTCTGGCTTTGTTGGCTCTATAAGTACCGCAGCTCGTTAACGCAGGATGCGGGAGATACTGCTAATCTTGAAGTTTTAAGATGAAGTTATTGAGCTAATGTATGTGTGTGGTCGAAGACACATATGATACATAGCATATTTTGGCTAGCTGACTTTTTTGTTAGTGTCAGAAATCTAACCGATTACAGTTACTCAATAATAAACTCTTGCAGTAAGCAAGAATTCAATTGTGACTGAAAGAAAATCTTACTGAAGGTTTAAATAGACATAGGAAAACCTGTGTCTGTGGGGTAGATGTTTTAAACATAGACCTGACTACTGCAGTAATGAAATACAGACCATCAGGGGCAAATGCTATTTGGTCTCCAGTTACATGTGTTTTGAGAAGGCCGTGTATAATGGCCATTTTCACTGACAACAACTACTGTACAGCACTGTTGTAGTTGAGAGTATATGACTGGGTCCTGTTTTAAATACTGTAGAGTGACAAACTGTACCAGTGAACTTTGAAATCCAAGGGAGTACAGGATGGCAGGTCAGCAGTCATGTTAAATAAAACCAGTCTGTTGTTCTCTGTTGTGAGGAATCTGGGGTCTTGTTTATTCAAAAACATCAGAAGGTATTTACTGCCTTACAGTAAATAAAACACATTGTTTTCCAGTGAAGTCTGTGGGTTCTGCAGCATTTCCTGTTATGGGTCTTGTGTGGACAATCTTTGAATAGTGACAGGATCAAGTCGGTTCATAAATTCGATTTACTGGACTTGGAATTAAATGTCATTGTGTTTAAATTATAAAATAACTTGGTGTGATCTGTTTTGAATGTCTAGTCTGTTCTGTTTCATAAAAAATAGGCCGAGTAAATGTATTTCCTAAATTGTTAACAATTAACTCATTATTGATAAATAGGACCACTGTTAATGAAGAAATTTGCTGAAATTTGCATTCCTGTTCTACTATTCTACTCTCTTGTGCCATTGACCTCCATTGCTGTCCAGCCACATTAACTGGTTGCTTCCTTTTGAAAAATAAGGGCACGGATGTTTGTGTATAAACGGCTCAGACAAATTCTAACAGCAATCACTTTCAGGGTCTCTAAGTTTCTAAACATTATCAAAAATATCACCAGCCTAATCATTTACTCAGAGTTTGCAATGTGCATTTTAATTAAAAAGATCTTTATATACTGACATGGATTCTATTTCCATCGAATTTGTCATCGTAACCATTTGTTGTGGTTGTAGTTTAATCAACAGCTTCACTGGACAGGTTTGGAACATTGGGTGAACTTATTGAGCAGCTCTATAGTGACATCTGTTGGATCCAGTTTATCTGAACTGTTTTAATGTGAATTTGAAAGCTCAAATTAACAATATTAGCAAAGCTTTTAAAAGTGATCTCATGTTTATTTTTCTCTTTCTCCTTTACAGCCTCATCCGAATGTCAAGCCCATGGCGTATGCCAACACGCTAATGCAGTTGGGGATGATGTAGAGGCCACAGTAATCTGTTTGTGACATCGACGACCTCCCATCTGACCTGAACCATCCCAGTCACCTCACTCCCTCCAGTGCTCGGACATGCCTTCATTCATGCATAGCCTAAGGGATCCCTCTCCCTGACAAACATCCGCTAGTTGTGTGCAGAAAACAGGTGGTGTAGTTCAGATGGGAAGAGATCACTTAGACCAACCCAGTCCAGAACTGGGTACATTGTTTCATGTTATTGGTTAAAACTGGAAAATTCTCATTTCCGTTGCCCGTTTGCCCACTCGTGCTCGATCTCAGAGTAAAGAAACCAGCCCTGACAATTTCAGATGAGTCTCCTCGGAGATGCTCGGTTTTTAAATATTTGATGTACTTAGCACATGGGGTCAAATATGTGGTATGTACCAAAGATCTGTAATGAAAATGATTGTTCAGTTTTTACAAGGAGCATCTAGTGACTCTAAAACCTAGAAGAATTGTAATGTTGGCCAGTGTACACAGCTTAGAGCATTGTAAACTGGTTTAAGAGGATCATATCTATCAGTGTTTCTCCAACCATCCTACAGTATGTCAGGTTATTTTTTTTATTTTACAGCAATTCAAGATTTGATTACATGTATCCAAGTCACCAAAATAATAGCTCTATTGTCACTGGGTACACTCTTAAAGGTGCTGTTTGCCATTAGTGGTGTGTTTAGCTGGTCCCGTCATGTAGGTAACATTTATTTTGCACTGCAGCACTGCTTCCTGTTGAGGAACTTACTGCTGCTCTCCATTTTTCATCCTTGACCGTCATTGTGCCACTCACCCGGCAGCTCCCGCACAGTCTACAACTAGCTTTGGTGTAAGGCAAACACAAAAGGCACCTAATTACTGGTGACTTTACCCCCATTTATGGATTTCTTCAGTACACAAACGTCCAAAACCTAATCCTGTCTTGAAACGCACAGCTACATTGTCCAATGGCCCTCAACTTTTAAGATAAAGAAATACACTTGTGTGTATATATATATATATATATATATATACATACTGTATCATTTAAAGATTCTGTGTAATGTTTGGAGAAAATTATTGAATAAAAAATGAAGTCTAGTGATTTTAGAAACAAGCTGTTATCTTTCTTTATGTCGGTTAAGATGGCTTTGACTTTAGTGTCTATATAAGTCACAAAAGTCTCTTATAAAGTAGCCCGTGAAGTTTATTTGTACTGCCCATAAAGAGATTTAAAAAACGGTCTTTCCGAAGCGTGAACATGTGTAGTATCTGATGTCTGTGCACGTTTTGTCCGTGAAGAGAATCGTCGCACACAATTTTCTGAAAGGGAAACGGCTTCCTGTTCGGATTACGGTCGCACTCGTTTGACGTCATATGACGTCTCAACAGCTGATCGTCGCTCGTCACCTGTGCGCCACGAGTTGACAACACAGCACGAGTTTCACCTTGTTGTTCACCCAGCTGGAGACGAAGACATCATCATCGTCAGCAGCAGCGACAGCATTTAGAGATGCCAAAATATTGTTCGGTGCCAAACTGTAAGAATGACTCCGGGAACGGAAACGAGAGGAAAAGCTTCTACAAGTAAGAGAGTTATGTCAAACAGGCTTTTAGCTAGCTATTAGTTTAAGGAGCGTCATCTAACTTTAACTGGAGCAACGTGTTCCTGTTCACCGAGTCTCTGACATTTAACATTTCTACTTTTAATATAAATTATTAAAGTTAGGACGTTTTACGATTTATTTCGGTTTTTAACGATTTGCTAAGTTTGTTCAGTTTTATTTTGACTTTTAAGATTTGCCGAGTTCTAGTGTACAGACTGGAGAATGAGATTTATTGACAAGCAAATTAATCTTACGATATGTTTTACATATTCGTTATGAAACTGTGCAGTTTGCGCCATAGTTTATAGATTAACAGGAAGTTCGACGGACTGTAGTGATGATGTCATCTTAATCCTGCACTTGATGCACACACACACACACACACACACACACACACACACACACACACACACACACACAGACTCCTGAAGCCCTGCATTGAAATGATCTATTCAGAGGGTTTCTCTGTTACCTGTCATTTGAACCTTTCAATCAATAGCAGTTACTATCTGTTTATTCCAGGTTCCCTTTACAGGACCCAGTCCGACTGCAGCAGTGGCTGAAGAACATGGGACGTGAGAGCTGGACTCCCTCTCGACATCAGTATATTTGCCATGAACATTTTGCACCTTCCTGTTTCAAGGTGCGATGGGGGATACGTTACCTTGAGAGTGATGCTGTGCCCACAGTCTTCCAGGATGTAGAGGTAAAAAAAACAACAAAAAAAATACTGTAGTTTGGCCAATTCTGTTGAGTAGAAGTAGGATGTTTGAAATATAATACGCTGATCTACGCTGATACTGCAAATGCTATCATGTTGCTTATAATAAACGCACCCTCCTGCTTCTTTCTAGAAACGAAAAGCGATGGATGAAAAAGAGAAGAAGCCAAAACGGCTTCGTGTTAACAGCAATCAAAGCGTAACAGCATCAGATGACACAACGGTGGCTTTTGATGCTGTGGACGTGGAAAGTATGTTGCATACAGTTCACCTGTATGAGATCACGGTCGACCCATCGCAGCAGGGAGAACCCAGCCTTGTAAAGTTAAGTGAGGTTGGAGAATCTGACTGTTGCCTCCAGACAGACCTGAACTCACTGGCAGCAGTGGACAGATTCAAAGCGGGACAACATTTCCCTTTAACTTTGATCCAGACCACAGATGATCTAAGTAACAGTTTCGAGAACACAGAGGTGGTTGTGATGTCTGAATGTCCTGCTGGTGAACGACAAGATGATCCTGTGAAAGGAATCACTGCTACCATTCTAACTCAGGGCCACGGGCTCCTCGTGAACAACTCCACGCTTGATCCAAGTGATGTTGTGGAGTCTTTTGCTGTTGAAGACGTTACCGATACCACAGAGGAATTCTCTAACACCCAAGTGATTGCCTACTTTGAGACGATACCAAACGTTTTCCCCAGTGAAAGCTCTACGCAGTTCACCTTCTCCCCAGATACAGTGCTGTCGTCTGCTCTGAGCTCCAAGCCCATCACCTCTACTCTTCCTATTGTGTCCAAATATATGCCAGCTTCTCCCACGTCACTTAAAATTCTTGCTGTAGAAGGGCTAGACACAGAGGAGGAAGAGGTAGGTGATGGCAAGTCAGAAGAGGATATAGACATGGAGCGGCAGGATCAGCAGCTAGAAGAACACTGGTGAGCCCTGACTCTTATGTTTATATTTTAATACAGGGAGTATTTAGTTTTGTTTTATGTTAAGCAGTTTAACAGCAACAATGATCATCAACGTCATATCACTTTAATTAGAACTAAAGAGTGCATCAGTAGTCAGACATTTGTCATACAGTATATTCTTTCATTGTATTATAGTTTTTGCAATGTCTTTCCTTTTTTACATGAGCAGCTACCATAAGAACAGTTTGAGTAAAGAGCAACTGGAAACGATTGTGACTGAGCTGCAGAAAAAAGTTAAAGTGCTGCAGCAGCGACACCGCCGACACCTGGAGAAACTTCTCGGACTGGAGAACACAGTCAGCCAGCTCAGACAAAGCAACCTGCTGAATGAAGAGCGACTGCAGCTGCTTGAGAGGGTATTTCCACGGTTTTTATTTTATGTTTTATGATTCATTCTATATTGTTAACAGCATATTTACTTTGAGAAAATGTCAGACAGAGCATTCAGCTTTCGTTTCCGTTCCTTTAGGCTTACATACAGACGAGTGCAGCAGTGTCGGATGGTGGTGAGACTGTAGCCATCATCTATGAAGAGGACGATGCTGCGTACTTGTATACTCCACTGAATGATGCAGAGGAAAAGCAGTGAGGCGCGCCTGACTGCAGACATCACATCTGTGTCTTTCTTCTGCTCGTTTTGCCAAAAAATCAAGTGACGTGGTGAATGCTGTTGAAAACCAAATGATAACCAAATGACGAGTTATTATTTTAGTTTTCTCTTCGTAAAAGGAGATCTGTGTATGAAATATGGTAATATGTCATTGGGTCTGGGTTGAGCTTTGCACAAATATGAATACGTAATATGGGACAATATTGAATGTGTTTTTTAAGGGCTTTGTCCTCTTCTTTCAACCACTTTTGTTTGACTTATTAAAATATTTAGGTTATGTACATATGAAATTAAAATATCTTCAATTCGAGCTTCTGCATCCTTTCCACTTTTATTATATGTTTTTACAGCTGTTAAACAACAGGCAGGCAATCAAAGATGATTTGATTTAATCATCATCGCTGTCCATCAATAGTTGGGTGGAACAAAGGAAATAAGCCAACACCCTGTTTAGTGACAGTAAATACATCACCACTCGTGGGATTTGTCTTTAGAAGTTTAAACACCCATTTTTCTAGTAACACAGAGTGTTTTTACATGTGTAGATTTGATTTAACAGTGACAGGGATGTTAAGTGCTGCTGTTTGTTAAATCATGAAAAGCACGTTCACAGTTTATCACAGTAAAAATAGGCTTTCTTCAGCTTTTGTCTTATAGGTGACTGAAATCTGAAAAAAGAGCATTCTAGCTGTACAGTTCTTGTGAACACTATTATTTCTTTTACATCCAGGACATTAGGGATCAGGGATTAGCATGATACTGATTAAATGAAGTGTATGAAGTGTTTTCTCCCCAGCAGATGGCATTAGAGGCAGCGCTATCGCACTCCAAGTTTCATCTGGATTGTAAGAGAAGCAGGAGGGATAGTTGAGTATTTAAAACAAAATAAATTATCCTAAAACTAAATGTTAGACGGTTCCTCTGTAAGTTGTAAAAGTTTCCGTTGTGTTGCTGCAGGATGTGTTAAAAGCGAGAGAACAGCCACAGCATGATTACCACCTAGTGGTGCTGACGTGAGAAGCCGGGCAGAGACGACAAACAAGCTCTGAAGTGAGGTACATGGATTTACTATTAGTGAAGTCAAATCAGGACTGTATTTGGTTTTGAATGGACCTACTTTTCAGGAAAGTGTTCAGTTGTCTCTAAACCGTGTTGTTTACCATTGTTTATTTAAGCTGCACTAATTTGTCAGACTGCAGTTATCGAGAAAACGCAGAATAACTGAAAAAACCTAGTTAGGAAACATGTATACGACATGAAATACAGGGAGTGAGATGAGATAAGTCTTTTTAAGGGGGATGTAAGCTTCTGTAGATGAGTAAGTGTTTTTTTTCTTGGAAAGACAAAATCACCAGGATTTTAATCCACTTTATGGTAAAATGTTTAATATGATACATTCAGCACATTTTTATCTTTCAATACCAAAAACTCAGAGGTAGACAAAAAAAGAAAAACTATATGAGAGTTAGCTGCTCCTTCACCTGGCAGGATGTGTGCTTCAGTTCAGTTTGTCCTTTGACGAATCTGTTGCTTTATGACTTAAACAGGGTCCATGAAATCCTCTAGATTCTGTCTCCACGTACTGGACCTTCTTCTGTGTGGAAGGAAGTGTGAATTCATCTGTTGCTTAAACTCATGCTGCATCGGATTTACCTTGGGTAACGATTCAAGAGTCACTTTAACTCTAAATAAATCACTGGGAGTTCCTTATTCTTCTTTTATTCTTCTTCTCAGAGATACTGTAATATGTCTTGAGCTGTTTCACCCCCGGATGATCCTGGTGGTGGGTGAGGGTGAGGAAGGGGGAGCAGAGAGAGAAGAGGAAGTGATGGCAGGGGTGCAGTGGATCGGTGATGCTCCACTTGGCAGTGGGTAGACGCCAAGCAGGGAGACAAATGGTGGCACTGGCTGGATGGTGGCGCGCTGGCACCGACCTGCACAGCAAGTTATACATGAAGTTAGTTAGTTTGGCTGATGTGAAACTCTAATCTAATGCTTGCGCAGAGTTAATCCAGATGAGCAAAGCTAATAAAAGGTTAAGCGTTTCCAGCGCTCGTCTTTTCAAACTTGCATTTGTAATAGAAGCATAGTTTCCGTGTTTACAGGCCTCCTTTACTGGCCTTCATACAAAGAATCTGATTAAGTGCATCTGTCAGACACACAAAGCCTTTGAATATAAACATGGCATGAAAAGAGCTTCTTAAGATAAACATTTTTGGATGAAGTTACATGGACTTATTTGACATGCTGCAGCATTTGGCACCCACAGGTGGGATGTTGCTGCCATTGTTTCTCAGGTCATCCAGGTCAGTAATCCCCAGCTTCCACCTGTGCCATTTCTTCTTTATCTCTGCCTGCACCTGCAAGACAAAAGTTACTTACAATTAAAAAGAGATAAGAAGCAGGACGTTTATGATGTTCATTGTCTATGGGGAGAATCATTGCACATGTTCTGCATGGATACACCCTCCTACGAGTTACTTATCATGATTGCCACCAATAAACGTAAAAGCATTTTATGTCAAGACTCAGTGATCCAGACCTCGACATGGCACTTACCTCCTTGTTGACAAAACAGTAAAGGACGGCAACAAGTAGACCCTGTGAAGAGAAATGACTCGATGTGTAAGCAGCAGCTTTTATCTTGAAAAGAAATCTTGTGAGTGCTGTTAATTTTTATCTTTGGTAGGTAACCTGGAAAGAGTTGAAGAAGAGCTGGAAAAAGAGGTTGATGTTACGAGGGACTCCGTTCGTGTTCTCCTCTGTTAGTACGGCAAATACAACTTCATGGATCCCAAGCAGTGGAATCAGTGTCAAGGTGGATTTGGCCAGTCTGGACAGAAAAACATACAAGAGAAATCTCTTTTGGTTTGTGCCTATTGAAGAGTAATAAGCTGCTGTAAAAAGACTCTGAGTTAATTAAGAGACCACATGTGCTTTGTAAGCAGACTCTCAAGCACACAGGTGCTGACATGAGCTCCATGCACCTCTGTTCATATTAATTCTTCTCTGATCCAGAGATGCTGCAGTGAGGAGGTTTCTTATACTGCTGTTCCCACAATGTTTACAGGTCCGGGTTCATTACACTGACCGAAAAGCCGTTCGCCTAATTGCTGTCTTGTGTGTGTCTTAACCTGAATTTGTAGTCAGTGTATCTCATCTGATGGGCTTTCAGTTTGGATACAAGGATGTGGATGATGCGGATAAAAATAAAGAAGTTCACCTGAAGAGACAAAAAGAGGGAAACAAAAGACCAGATCATTAATTCACATCCTCCAAGACTGTGTTTCAAATCATCACCTTAATTATTAAACCGCATTTTGCAGAAGCTGAGTGACAGTCAGACACAGAAATGTCTTCCTCATTACACACGCGTTTGTGGTGTGTGTTCATTACCAGAATGGCAAGAAGGATGGGGGTGCGAATTATCCACCAGTGCGCCATGTTCTCATTTATCTCCCAACACCTGGTCGTAAACACACAAAAAGCAATAATACACGAGGTGTTGTGTTTTTAATTAGATGAAATAAGGTCATATAGAGACAGAGTGTATTGTCATGTGTGTACTGTGACATGACTACTGAGCACAGAACAAAGATTGAGCAGAATAAACACGAGTTCCTGCACATTATTAGAAGAAAATACCCTGATGAGGCAAAAATAAATAAAAAGTCACCTTGTGTTTTCAAACAGATAGCGTACAATGATCCAAGGAACCACAAATAGAACCGGAGTACCTGCAAAACAGGACAAATATGTAAGAGTAGAAAGTTCAGAACACATCTGTATGATTACATCTGTGTGTGTGAGTGTGTGTGAGTGTGTGTGTACCCCATCCTATGAGTAGATATCCACAGAAGAAGCGGTTTTCAGAAAACACCATCAGCACCAGCAGGTTGTGTAGATACAGGCCTTCCACCAGCAGCCAGTAGTAGTTGGCTACCACACAGTACTGCATCAGCACCTGAGCCACACGGCAGCCAGACACTGCCTAATGTGTGTGATGAGTCAGTGTTAATAATGATGTTACCAGACTGCCACTGATCTTTTTCTATAACCTAACCTGGTCACTGAGCACTTTGGGGATGTCCCTGTTGTCTCTGAACTCCAGAGTGTCTCGGCTCAGCAGAGCATCTCTGGTCAGGATGGAAACAGCTCGTAGGATAAATGACGCAAATAAGTTGGTGTGGATGTAGTTTCTGGTGCAGTGCAGCTTCCTGCAGACATCCCATTAAATCCCCATAGACATAAAAAATGGTTTAAATTCAGATGTGACACGTTGAAATTTCAGTGCTTCCTTCTTTTATTTGCCTGTTACTTTATTCTTTTTGTTTTTTTACAAACTGTAAAAATAGATATTTAATGAATGATTCTAAAGAGAGTTGCGTAACCTACTGTAGCTTCAAAGTAAAACAAAGAGTAGTGGATAGAAATATGCCAAACAAATGGGATTACATGACAGGGAAGAACAAAAAACAGATTCGGTGTAGTCTTACTTGAAGAATAGTAGAATAATCACAGCCAGGGAGAGACTGGCCAGACTGACGCAGTAACCCACAGTGTACATGACTGTGAAGTAGGCTAAGATCATCATCTGCTTCTCCTGTGTAAAACAACCGAGACACAAGAGAGAGTTAACGTCGTGGACACACAACGCAAAGAGCAGCTGTGGTCGTTCACTCCCTCAACTCTCTGAACTCCACGTGGCAGTGAGGGTCAGTTACTCAGTGTTTTCCATGACATAACTACCTGCTTCTATCTCCCTGGAAGCCAATAACTTTCCCATGCAGCAGGTTTGGTTTTGAGGATCCAGAAACCAACAGCTGGCAGAGTTTTACTGTGACACCAAACCCCAACTGAAGAGTCAAAGGCTTTAACTAATGCAGTTTATGTCTGACCAAATGGTTCGGGGGTGAACGAGCGTCGTTACTCTGTGGTTATTACGTACTTGTACAGGACTCAATCCTCAAATACTGAACTGAATTTCAAAATAAAATACTCAAATTAAAGGCTTCTAGCAGATATTGGTCAACTGGCTCTGTAAGTTTTTAGGATGTGACTTGGATCGTAGTCCAGCAGTCAGCTGTTGGTAAGGTGAGGATGTACAGTGTGTGTGTGTGCACCTGAGCTTCCCTTTGACTGTTATCTTCACACTGGGAATGGTCTCTCCAGATGCGGCTAGAGTTGCTGGTGGCCCACTGACCATCAGAGCCGCATTCCCGCAACACAAAGCCATTCCGCACTACACAAACACACGGCAGAGGCTGTAACGCACGTGTCTGATCATATGCAAAAGTACTAAGTGAGTGTTACCTGTGTGAATTCATACCTTGGTTGTACCATGGCAGGTACCAAGGGCACGGTACCTTGACTGTAGAGTTGGGCTGTCCATCCGACCAGCAAGCGTACTTGTCAAACATACGACTACAAAACACTCCTGAGGAGAGAAGAGAGGCCACTGAACATGTTTAGACACGTTTTGGACGAACAAAAGCATAAAATCACCATTTTAAATGTGAATATAGTTATTTTTAGCTTTGGTTTCCTTTGATCTTGGTGTGTTTTACCTTTGGGAACGGGTTCTGTAGTCATCCAGTGCAGACATTCATTTCTGTAGCGTCTCCATTTCTCCACTATGTCCTCCACAGTACTCCCTGACACATCCTACACACAGTGTACTACATATTACTATTCTATTTATCTGCCCTATTGTATTTTAAGGGAAACTGTCAGAGATGTGATTTATCTAGTTATTAGTGGGGTTGTGTGAAGTAGTTGCACTCAACATGAAGCAGAGCAGACAAAGGAAGACAAGCAACAAGTACAAGAGACAGATTAAGACTGAGGAGCAATTTTGTGTGGTAAAAACATGCTGTGTACAGTACTGTAGTGGAAGGTGGTTCTAATGTTTTATCAGTGTGGATTAACTAGATAGTACAATATTAGCTTTAGCTTTTAGACTGGCTACTGTGTCATCAGTACCGTAGTCCTGTAGAGGAGGAAGAGGAAGGTTAACGTGGCAGAGGCCTTCATCATTCAGAGGTGTACCAGTGGACCAGGAAGTCATCTCAGACCAGAAAGTATATCGGGTTCACTGAGAGGTCATCAGGAGGTTCTGAAATGATACCGTAAATACTGATTAGTGGACTTTCAGTTTGCACTCCACTGCATGTAAACACAGGAATGCATCCTCAAATATAGCACGTAAAGGCCGTACATGAAGTCTACATACTGTAGAAAGAGGATGGCTTGAGGAAAAATGATTAAGAATCAAAACACATTAGTTTGTTAACAGACAGAAATAGTTTAATAATTTACAAATGATGCATTCTCTGCTCTTTACTGTAAATGTTTCCCACATTGGGTCTTTTTCTGGGTCTAACAAAGTGTTCACTTGAATGACATAACTCCCTCTACATTAGCAAATCTAAGATCAGTGAAGTGGAAATATATGTGAGGAGGAAGGAAAGAGTTGGACACAAAAAGACTGTGCTGTTTGTTAAAAGACTAATTAGGCTAAACTAATTTGAAATGATTAGCTGATGACTACTGAACAAATGATATGCACTTGACCAGCAGTGATCAGTGTGGGATGCACGACAGTTTAGAAAGCAGCGGACTCACAGCCGAGCGGATACAGGAGAACTGACCGTGCTCCTTTCATAGAAGAAATATTTATCTTACTACTCTGTTGGATATTCTGTTTAGAATAAGGTTTAAATTAGCAGGTGATGTGTGAGTGTGTTAGTGCTGCGCCATATTGTATCATCCACGATATATTATGCAAAGAATTTGTCATATTCTGATAGTGATGTTAGAGCAGCGTGACGACATGTTTGTAGTTGAGCTGCAATCAAACACATAACAAGCACATGGAAGACTGAGCTTGTATGTTGGAGTTAATTGTTTTCTCTGTCGTTTGGAAATGGTTCAGCAACAAGTTATTTAAGAAACCCTGAACCATCAGAGGGTCAAAACCAGTGACCAGTGATTCTCACCATGATGAAATGGAGCTGAGCCAAAGTCATGATTCAAGTCCAAACTGTAGACAGAGATTCAAGTGAATGATAAAAATAAGATACGATATGATAAACTTTATTAATCCCTGAAGGGAAATTCAGCATCCTAGATACTGCTATTAATGTTTTGTATTATGTAATATTACATTTTTTTAACATATGTAATTAACATAGTTAACAAAAGCCTGGAAAGACGGACTGTCTGGCAGGATGACTGCTTTCAGTGATGTGGTAATAAATCTAATGGCACCGTGATAAACAGTATCCATAAAATATTTCCCTAATCCAATTTGGACATTAAAAGGACATTTTTAAATAAGATATCAGGTCTTTTCCAGTGTAAAAATCCAATTTGAGCTTTTAATTTTTACCAAGATAAGATAAAATAAGTCAAATTTGAAATTCACAGTAAGTTTTAAAACAGAATCTAACGTCCAAGATGATTTCTAGGGATTTAAAGTTTGGGATCTTTCTACACAGGCTGGTTACAGCAGCTTTTCCAGACAACTTATCCATGTCTGTCAGCACGTGTGATGCATAAATTCAAAGCACAAAGAAAACTTGGTCATTAGCATCAAAAACCCTCAATCACTAATTTATAATTTAAAAATTATAATTTAGTGCTATTCAGTGATTTGTGAGTCTCATCGTTTTCCCAATGATGTCATCAAACTGACAAATCAAGTTGTTGTGCTTTTCCTTCCACACGGGCCAGAGGTCAGAGGACAGAGGACTTTACAGAGAATCATCCTTCATTTAAAAATCCATGATGTCATCCCTACTTGTTAAGTTCAGGACAGAGACTGTGTCATTAATTAATGAGCCAACATGAGAGATTTGATCTGTTCTACGTATTATCTCTGTTTGTTTGTCATAAACAGTTTCTGTTACCATTCAGAGGGAAAAGAACAAAGCAAACACCGTTAATCAAAGACACGACGCACAGGCACCAACATGGGACCGTAACTGAAAGAAGAAGTGTGGAGCTCACCTTTGAGAAATGAAAGCTGCACAGTCAAAGTCTGCAAACTAATCCGGACATGTCCTGAGGCAACTGTGATCATTTCAGAATACAGCACGGTTCATTCCAGTCCGAACATCACGACACATCCACGGAGCTCAGATCCACGGCCCCTACCTCCTCTCCCTCAGCTCATCACTGAGGGCTGGTTTATGGTGTTGTGCAGGCAACCTGCTGATCAGAGACATCGTCAGTGGCAGCGCAGGAACTTTGGGCTGTTCTTACTAAATGAAGCTGAGTTCCAATGAAATCCAAATCAGTTTAATGAAATATCAAATTATTTACTCACCAATGCTGCTGGTCTACCACTATTATAAGCACTGAAAGAATCTATAATATACAGATGTGACAGATGTGAATATGAAGTAAATTAAAAGCAAATGGTTCGTTGGGCATTAACCTGTGTGATCGTGGGTCTGTGTGCAAAAAGAAAGTGGTGCTGATGTATTTTCTCCCCTGACTGTGTTAATTATTAATCAAGAAGGACTGACCCTGTTTTAACACTGTTTACACTAAAACAAGCAGCAACTTTTAAAAAACAAACTGTAGAAACTTAAAGTGATTTAAAATAAAATGCTGTGTAAATCAGTCACAGCTGGTTACTGGTTTTAGCTTTTCTAATAATGGGGCAGTAAAGTATTAATCTCTCCTTTCTATCTGCAGACCAGCAGCAGGCACTGTAAACCTTTTGAGACCATTTTGGGACGTACTCGGTCGTAATGTGCTCGTGTTACATTATTTACTGTAAAGAAGATCAGTTCTTACAAAACACCTTATTTACTTTGTTACTACTCATCCAACTTGAACCGTTTTCGCCTCTTTCTCTCTCTCAGTTGCACACTTGCTTTAATGCTCAATATCGATAACACAGATGAAAGCAGTTCATCAAGTGAACGCATAAAACAGCATCAGAAGACCGGATCAGTGTGACACAACTTCACACCGGTTCTCCGAACACTGAGGGTTAATGTGAGCAGATTTACATTCTTCCAGACTGACTAAACAGTGCAGGTAGACACAGCCAAACAGTGCTGACACTTTACACTAAACAGCGTGTCACGGCGTTATTAGCACTTTGTATCCGACTCACAGTGACAGGGTTGATAATAATCATAAAAGAAAATGAAAATAGCAGACGATGAGACTTTTATGCTGCTCCAGCAGTCTCATATTTATTAGTGTCTTCCTAATGTTGTCTTTAACGTTTCAGTTTTATGTGTTGCCAAAGCAATGAAGATGATTTATAGTCAGGCCAAAGAGAAAATGTATTATTAAAATGTGCCAACATATGTGGATTTCATAGCAAAACCTTTAAAGTGTTTATTGACATAATTAAAAACGTTATTACCTTACTGTGAATATTGTTCTGGGGCTTCTGATACTTGATTGGAACATTTTACAAACCTAATTACAGATCTCTATCAGGGGTATGCTGGCATTCTTAATCAGTTTAATATTTGCTGATCATGAAATGTGATCTGGTCCAACATAGCAGACATCAGTGATCCCCAGTGGTTACAAAAATAAGCGTTTTAATAAAAAACAATGATAATAACAGATGCAGGAAGAAGAAATATAAGGAGCCTGGCAGGCGCCACGTGGGAGAAAAAAGGAAATTGTGTGCACGATTAGACAATTCGACAATCAATAGCAAGTTTGGTCTGTTAAAAAAAATCAGAAGCTCATGGAAATGTGCATCCTGCACAGGAAATAACAAACAAATGACCAGTTCTTTCTTTTCCCCCTTGCACAGCTGCAGTTGATGTATTTAGTATGTCCACAGGGGGGCAGCACAATGTTTTTCTCCGTTTCTTTGGCTTAAAACTCTGTTCATAAACTCTCCTCTTATATTGTAGTGGAAAAGCGATAAGAGTGAGCATTTCCTATCTCTGCTTTGGGAGGGATGTGGATTCACCAGCAGGTACATTCTCTGATAGAGTTTGTGCCTCAGCGATGAGCGAATCTGCTGCTGCTCCCAAACACTGCAAACACTACAAAAAAGACACACACCCACAGATACTGCCAGTACAAACTGACCTAAGTAAACCTATGACATGCACCTTTCTGCACACTCATCCTCCCTTTACATCCTCACGATACTTAGGAAAAACAATATTAATACACTGATAATGAATCTTTAATGGAGCTTTCCCTGTGACCTCAGAGTAAAGATACAGAAGATGTACCAAGGAAAGAATCCCGTGACTATGCACGATGTTTGTTTAATTGTCTTTTTTGATTAAATGTATTATATTTAATTCATTTTCTAATATTTTTTCTTTTGATAGTGACAGTGTTGTGCAGCTCTGTCACTGATAGCTCTTCCTTGGTAGTAGATTGACTCTTAATCGTTCCGACTGGCTTCTTCTGATCGACGTATCTGTTTGTGCCTCAGCTCAAACTGATTCTAAATCCTTTATTGGTTGAAACGTTTATTTTATTTTATTTTATTATGTGAGGCAGTCAGTTAAGGTTCTTTAACCTCTCTGATTCCTATGTGGGTCTACTGTGGTTTAGATTTGGATTTAGATTTCTTGCCATTGCAGGTAAACAACCTGCCCAGGTTTCCCTTCCCACTCAGTAGACACAGAGAGCCTGTATTTAGTTCAGGTATGGGGAGGGGGTTCAGGTGCCAGACAACCTCTCTGCCCTTCACATTCCCCAGTTTCGGTCATGTGACTCGAGTTTGGCCAGAGTCAGCGGAGTATGACCAGAGAGACTCACAGAGGCCTTTTTCTTCCTTTTTTTTAAGTCACCCAGGTTTAGGTATTGGAAGAGATTGAGTTCTTTTAGCCTCAGGCACTTTTGTTGAGGAGCCAGGTTTTCAACTACATGTAAAAGATTTTTGTTTCACATTTACAATTTAAATATTTCACATGCAAAAAGTGTGTAACGTAAAGTAACTGGATGTGCCACACCACACGGTTTCAGAATGGCTGTGAAGTACTCAGTTAGAATCAATGATTAAGTTAACGATGACCAAACATGCCCGAGGGTTTTACAAGTCAATGGAACAACACACAGGAAATGACACCCCATCATGATGCCTGTCACAGCTCTGTGGAAAGAGTGGAGTTAATTTCCTCCAGCTAGTTGTTCTCGCCAGAAATGTTTTGTTTGCTGCGTGACGTCCTCGACAGCCCCGTGTACTGGCAATCGATTTCAATTTACTCACAGAATAAAAAGACAACTGTAGAGATGGAGTACACTTCTATTTATGAGAAAGAGAGCGGTTTTGTTTTAATTGATGACAAATATCTTCAAAAAATGCTCTAAAACAGTAAAAAGTTGAATTTAAAACATGTGTTGAACAAAGTCCCAGGAGCAGCTGCTGTTAGCACTGGAACATTGCAGCTTTGAGCACGTGCCTGAATGTAAATCAGACAATTACAAGTACAAATGTACAAACTTAAAGATGTTTATTAAGTTGTCACATTAATATGTTTCTGAAAATCATGTTTGTTGCGAGGCTTAAAGAACTGATATTAGATCTCACCTACAGACTGGAGTTGCCCTGACAGTTTCAACTTACTTCAAATAATAAAGTAATATCAGAAATGATCATTATAATTTAAAAATAATCTATAATCTGATCTGTACTTACATGACCAGTAGTTCTTTGTTACAGAGGTGATGTTGATAGAGGAAGAAACAACAGTTGGAACGTAAAGTGATATTACAGAGACCTCTCCCATATTTGCAATTACATGTTCATTAATTTTTCACGTTGCTGCCTTCAGGTGTGACAAGGCCTGGTTCATGTCATGAAGACTCTGCTTGACAGAACTTCTGTTACTTCTTATTATTAAATATTGATTGTGGAGTTCGTATCCAAAGCAGTTAGATGAATGTGGGAAACTGATGGTGTAAGTAAATTAGAAAAACAGAGGATGGACAAAGACTTCCCGTCAGAAACTCTGACAGTAAAAATTTCCAGTGACACAGACCAGCTCCCACAAACAAATATGTGTAATTGTACACATCTGTGGCAGGATGTTAGAAAGAAATGTGTAAACTCGGCTCAGAAACAAAGACAGTTAAAGTCTGTAAATGAATGAAGCATGTCGTGTTCCTGGAATGACTCCACTGCTCTGTGCTCAGACTCCTCACCTCTGCTCGTTAACTGATCTCAAGGCTAATTGCGTATGGCATGTGTGGTTAAGTTGACAGGTGAAGGTAATGTAGACCTTGGGATTGAATGTCAGGTTACTGTTACAGAGACACTTGGGCGAAACTCATGCCGTCACTTTTGTTACCCGTTAACTGACTCATGCGGACGTGAATACGCTGAAAAGAAAATGAGAAAGAAACAACTTAAAAAATATTTAGTTTTATTTAAAGTAAAAACACTTGATACATGTACATGTACTGCAGTAGCATATAATACAAACAGTATTGTTGTGGCTGGACCCAGGTGCTTTGGTGCTGCCTCAGTACACATTGTAAAGCATTGAAAGTCCCCCCCACACACCTTTATCAGCGTTACAGGTAGTTAATGATCCATATGTTACAACACACAGTCAGTTTGGGTTTGGAGTGTACCATTGAACACATCTTTTTCACGCAGCAGTGTTTTATATTTAATGGCAATTTAGTGGTAAACAATAAGAAACCAGAATGATATAAAAAGCCAGTGATTGTTCAGTGATTTGCATTAAACCATGAAATGTCTTTAAATTTTCAGCGTCTAATTAAGAGATACTTTACATTACAGGTAAATTCAAACACATCCATTGTCTCTATCCCTTCATTGCGGAGTCTCCTTGTTTCCTTGAGGTCTTTTCTTCAGTTCACCCTCAGTTTTCTGTGAAGAGCAGGTTTGAGTTTCTGTAATGTCCGTTCCTATTCGACCTTCCTTTATACATAGTCTTTCCGTTCTAGTCCTGGACCACCTACAGACCGTGAGGCAGAGTAAGCCATTCGTGAGGAGTTGTATCTGGTCTCGCGTGGTGGACAGGAGCAGCAGAGGAGGCCGCCACCAAGAACCAGGAGGGCAGCAGCTGCCCAGCCGATGTAGAGTGCAGCTCCCAGCTCCCTTCTCTGAGCGTCATTAAGTATAGGGTTGTAGAAGTCCCTGATTATTGTGTTGGCCGACCAAGAGACCGGGATAAGCTGCATGACGCCAGAGATGATGAAGAAGACTCCAGAGATAATCATCACCTTTGCCTTGGATGCCTCATCATCAATGCAGTTAGTGCACTTTGCCCCAGCGATGGCGATGAGCACGGCCAGGATGGCTAACAGGATGGAGATGACGGTGAGGGCGCGGGCAGCTTGGAGGTCTTGGGAGAGAGCAAGCATGGAGTCATAGACCTTACACTGCATCTGGCCCGTGCTCTGCACCACACAGGTCATCCACAGGCCCTCCCAGATGATCTGAGCCGTCACTATGTTGCTGCCGATGAAGGCAGTCACCCTCCACATGGGCAGGGCGCACGCTACAATGGCGATAATCCATCCCAAAATGCAAAGCGAGATGCCTATCAACTCCAAACCTAAAGACATGTTGAAATGTCTTCCTCTGCTGTCGCCAAACGTGTGCCACACCAACAGATCACAGAAAAACCAATCAGCTGAAGGGACGAGTCAACCAGAGAGCCAACTGGTCAGTACGTTCATTTCAGGCCTCGCATCTGTGCACATGTGAAGTTCTGTTACCTCCGCTTCAGCAGTATCCTTTATAAGGCATATCAGATAGAAGGGGAGGAGTCCTTGAAGGACCTAAAAGGGGAGGAAGTTCCTGGACACTCTCAGAGCTCTCAACTATCGGCTTACATGGCCAGTTTCACAATAGCACTGTCCACAAAGAGACCTTTCACTGCTGAAATGGCACACCAGCCTAATGTGTTGTTTTGACCAAAGAGACAATTTCTATGGTTGAAAAGTTGTGAATAAAAATACGATGCTTAACCTATGTATAACCACATATTTATGGTTTATTTAACAATCACTGACGGAAAAGCATGAAAACAACGCCTAAATATCTCAGCTCACTTGCTTTAAACAAACCCATCTTAATGATTTAATATTAACAGTTTTCTTGACTCTGTCTTTTGAGCATGCAGCAGGCAGAGGACACGGTGTTTTTCAGAGCACATGTTGCTTTTGTCTTATACAATGTGTAGATCAGTTCACCATCATTAGGCCAGTAGCTTTAAAATCTAATATATAACATCATGTGTAATAATTCTCTGTCCTCTAAAACTTCTCAGTGTGGAGAAAATCTTGTATTAACTGCAAACTGATTGACTTCAGGTTAGTTTCTGAATTCATGTGAATTTTTTAAAGACCAAGAACAATGAGATTTTATTAATCTTTACCTGAACGCGTTTAGTATTTACTTGACTTCACAAAGCTTTCACTGGACAGCAGTCTGATGGACTTTAATAACGCTGTCTGTCTGCAGGATGTCCTTGAAATTTTTTGGTGCTTAGACCATTTCTCTAGAAATGCTCCCACCTCCTTTAGGCCAGTGCTGACAACACCCCCAGTTTCTCCCTCTGCTGTGAAATGAATCCATTGTTGAGAGATAGTCGAGTGTAGAGAAGCTGACAAAGCAGTGGTTCTTGTTATCATAGAGCCAACAGACATATGGGAGACAGCCAGGTGAATAGGTGCTCCCTCTCATCAGATCAATGGCTGGCTGTGCAGGCTGCATGGAATCCGACGTTCTCTTTGCACATGTTAACATGAGGATCTAACATCTTTCTGAATTAAAATACAGAGAAGCTGAGTTCAGTTTTGAATGATAAAAAGACTCAATTATTGTCAGAAGACTGAATGAAAAGACCAAAAGACGTTTAATGAAAATCAGCATTACGTCGCCTCCCATGACACACTTTTTTTTAGCTCCTTATTCAAAGGGATTTTTTACATTAAACATCACTACCACAAAAAAGTCACCTACACTACATTACACTATTAATCTTATGAAGTATAAAATACAGGTCACACTATAGATGAGTTGTTGACTTTAGTGAACTCAACAGTAACAAAGTTATACACAAAAAATATAAAAGGAAAAACAGGTTTGTTGTAGGTTCTGTTTAAAATGGAACACATAGTGACATGAATCAGTGTTTTTGCCTCTTTTCTCAATGTGGACAAAAATGTTCAAATCAAGCTGTAAATGTTGTCTTTGATCATTTCCACGGTGGTGAAGGTGTGAGAAAACGGCAGCTGCGAGTTCAGACATAGTCTCTCCTGTCATAGCCATTGCCTGGGACAATGGATCTGGTTTGAGGGTAGATCATCTTTGATGGAGGCCCGTACCTTTTCTCAGGATTCGGGGGGCAGCTGGAGCAGAGGATGCACCCTCCAATGAGCAGAAATGCTGCTGCAGCCCAGCCCAGGTACAGAGCGGCACCTATCTCCCTCTTCTGGGCCTCAGGTATGACTGGATTGTAGAACTCCATGATGATAGTATGGGCACACCATGAAACAGGGATCAACTGTGTGAGAGAAGCCAAGATGAAAGATCCTCCAGCAACTATCATCACTCGAGCCTTAGCTACCTCTTCATCCACGCAATTGGTGCACTTTGCCCCCATAATAGCCACAAGGACTCCAAGGACACCCACCACTATGGAGATGATAGTGAGGGCACGGGCGGCCTGAAGGTCTGCACTTAGAGCCAACATGGAGTCGTGGATTTTACACTGCATCTGCCCCGTGCTCTGGACAACACAGTTCATCCAGATACCCTCCCAGGTCACCTGGGCAGTGACAATGTTCACCCCAATGAAAGCAGACACTCTCCACATGGGCAAGGCGCAGGACACAATGGCTGAGATCCATCCCAGGATGGCCAGGGTCACTCCAAGTATTTCCAGTCCTAATGAAGACATGTCTGAGGTGGTACAGGTGGCGTCTTTACCTCAGTGGTCTGATGGTGATCGAGGAAGTGTGCCCCGTGGTGCTGCTCGTAAAAACAGTGGATTTGAGTGTTGCAGAAGGTGGAGTTACTTGGTTATTGGTCAGGGCAAATTTTAAACTGTCTACTATCCCACCTCGTTTGAACGTCCAAAAACCAGCCTTGACACAAGAATAGCCTCAGCTTAATCATCAACGTCTGTGACCCTGGAAGCCCTCCCACCTGTTTGGGTGAGGGGAGAGTAAACAGAAGGCCTGTATCTCAGGTCTGGAGTAGTTAAAGTATAACTGACATGGTAAAGATCTGTGGATCAATGATTAAAGGTGTTCGTCTTTCAGATTCTTTCATTATACTCTTCAACCTTAACACAAATAATTCATCATTCTAAGTCTTTTATGATGACTGCAACTGCAAGTTTTGTATAAGAACTTTATTGTCTGGGCCTGTGGAAGAGGGTTAAAGCAGTTTAGCATTTTCGGAAACCAGTGGGAATACTGTGATTATTTGAAGGGTGTATTTGTATCTGTCTGTGTCAGCCTTGTCCTTCCAAAGAATTCTTCAACGGCAGGTTTCGGGAGAATTTTTTCAGAAGAATCCCCAACAGACTTGTGGGAGAAAATGTTCAAATATTATCAGTGCAAGATAAAATTAAGGTATTTCAATGACCTTTGAAACACACAGCACCCAAAATGCTTCCAGCAACAATCCCTGACCTAAAACAGCTTCAGTCAAAGCAGGATGTTGATGATGATCATGTTATTTCACATATTCAGATCTCACATCTAACACCTATTTCCCAAATTTTATTTAGGAGCTACAAAATGGAGAAATGTTATGTAATAATGTTGCAGTGTGCGCGGCTGTGTGATGCAAAAATCTGCTTTTTATCTAGCTCACAGGTCACCCTGGGAACCTAATAACAGAGACCACATGTGTGAACTGCAATACACACAAAACACCCCCCCCCCCCCCCCCAATCATACAATATCTGCATGTGAAAAGAACCGAGACTGATAATGTAAAAAGCTTGTTTCTTGGGAGTCTTACAAAGAGTGTGACCAATGGGTCGAAACGGAAACGTTAAATCAAAACACCACTAAGGCTGCAACAGTTTGTTACTTGTCAGCGTCACTATCTTTTTCATGAGGTGTTGTACACACCTTGCATTGACAGTAAATCTGTGTTTCACTGTTATGTTGCAACGTCTATGAAGTGGGAGTCGGTTCATAACATGTGAATGCACAGCTGAACTCAGTAAAACCATCCTAAAACTGTGTCAGCTGTGACTGAAAGAGAGTTTCCAGTATCGCTCTAAGCTTGTTCTTTAGATCATTAACCTAATGTTCAAGCAAACGTGAGTCAAGAAACTAAGATTTATTTATTATATCTGTATCTTTTATCTCATTTCAGTTACAAACTGTCTGTATATTTATTAATTTATTGCTGTTGAGATGCTATAAAAAGGTTCAACACTGATACAAAAATCCAGCAGTTGACATTGAAAAGTGCTCAATGTGACATTAAATTAATCCTTAAATACTTTTTGTATCAGTCATACAAAACTGTTAAAGTGTGGAATGATGACAGCCTTATTACTACAAGGGTGTTTGAATTCACCTTCTGGGATGTGTTAGAGTCCACCTCAGCTCATCTGGAGAAACTTGTTAATGTGGTTACACATTATATAAATAACCTGTGTTGACATGTTCATACTCTCAAACAGGCTGTTTCCCAACAACAAACCAGGAGCCTGTAAAGAACCCAAAACCCTTCTTGATTATTGCTTGAACAGGGCTGTCTATTGTATTTTAATTTGCTTGTTTGTCTATATTGTGATTTTATATGTTGTATGCATGCACATGTGTCTTAGATAAAATAAATAGACTTGTTGACACCTGCAGCAGACCCACTGTCTACATGTTGCTCTGTTCCTGTGTATGCTACAAACATTAGACAACAAATATACGTTTCTCAGGGTACTTGCTTTTATTTTACAGTTTCGATTTACATTTTCAAGGTACTTTCATTGAGCATTGAGATACAAAGTTATTAAAATGATTCCCGCTCTGGAATAAAGGTAAACAGTTGTAAACCCGCTGGTCAATAGGGCCGTTGTTGCTCAGTTTGGTGCAGGTTACATCCCTTTGCAGATGGAGACTTTTATCTCTGAGCCAGTTTCACTCTTGCAGATGGAGCTAGAATGGAAGAGATGCTTGAGGTGATCTTCTAAAACAAACCACCCATTGTTCCTTTCTTCCATTTACACTGAAATCAAATCCCTCATTTCGGTATGCACCAGTTCGGGTCTTATTGGTCAGACTCTGCTGACCTCTACAGCTGGCATGTGCCCCTGTTTCTACATACCAAAGAACTCATGCAGAAATTGTTGTTATGGTTCAGACATTTAAACTATACATGAAAAATGCTTGAAAATAAATACATTCTATCACAAAATTATTTTATTTATATTCTTATACAAACATACTTTAATCTGAAATTGGCAGTATTTGTTATCGACATACACACTGTGTGAATTTCTGAAGATCAGACACGTCCTAATAGTTAAAAAAAGAAATCCAGAGTCTACAAATAAAGTGTACTGATATTTAAAATGAAATCTTAAAAATAGAAAGAGAGATTAGAATCCAAACTTCATGTTCTTGTTTAATCTGCTGCGTTACCACCATCAACCTACTGATCACTGTATGTTCACCTGCACTCACGTCTTATGTTCACACATAGTCTCTTCTGGTGTATCCATTGACTGACATGGTTTTAACAGCAGAGTAATCCACCTTGGGTCGCACAGATCCACCACCACTTGGCGCTGTAGCTGATGTAGGTGGGCAGGAACAACACAGCAGGACCCCCCCTAGAATGAGCAAGCAGGAGGCAGCCCATCCAAAGTACAGGGCATTGCCAAACTCCCTCTTCCCTGTTTCCTCCAGCAGTGGGTCGTAGAAGCCCAGGACGATGGCGTGCGCTGTCCAGGACACAGCCACCAGCAGCAGCAGTCCAGCCACCACAAAGGTTGCTCCTGCACCGACCACAAGTTGCGGTTTACTGCTCACATCCCGGCTACAGTTGGTGCACTTGGCACCGGCCACTGACAGGCCAATGCCCACGATGCACAGCACCATGGAGACAATGACCAATGCGCGAGCAGCCTGCAGGTCTACTGGCAGCCCCAACATGGAGTCATGCACTCTGCAGTGCATCTGGCCTGTGCTCTGCACTGAACAGTTCATCCACAACCCTTCCCAGATCACCTGAGAGATGACAATGTTCTGACCGATGTAGGCAGCCACTCGCCACATGGGCAGGCCACAGGTCACCATCACCCCCAGCCAACCGGCCACAGCCAGGATCATCCCAAGAATCTCCAAGCCTGTCGAGTACATATTTGTCCGGAGCTGGACGAGACTCACTTCCACGGCTCTGTAGGATAGAAGGCCTTCTGTGTCCGCAGGCTCAACCCTCCTGAGATGAAGGCGATATTGGATCTCGTTGACACAAAGTCCTGTGTAAGACTTTTAGTGAGAGAGAAAGAGAGAGGGAGAAACAGATTGTACCTTCTTTATACAGCTTAGACAGCTGAAGGTGGAGTCAAGTTAAGGTGGCTCAAAATACACTTGCACATAGGGGTACTTAATGTTTTTTTAAATAATTATTCACTTGGACTTTGAGTCACATGAAAAATCTCAATTCTTGCAGAAAATGTTTTGTTTGTACAGAAATAAAACTCTTATTTTGTGCGAGGTCTGAACCTTTTCTCTGAAATCCTGCAGTGCACATGGGAAATGCAGTGGTCGGGGGTTTCTGCTGAATGAATGGTTGCAGATACAGAGATAAACGCATCAGTCACAAAGAGTAAAAAATAAGATGTACTTATAAAATACAAGATTTAACGTAGATGTCTGGTATTGTTTAAAATAAGATGATGCAGTTTGCTTGTGGACAAAGTGATTTACAGTTGTTGCATCAGAGGAGTCAGTGTCTGGTTCCCAGGACCTTCAGAAGCTCATAAAATATCCTAATTTTAGACAACCTCAAGTGCAGTGAACAAAAAATTCAACAGACAGTAGCAGCAAGATATCATCATTTTCCATTCCTCTGAAAAAGCATAAGAATGGTTTATATTTATGTGCTCAGTCCGTTGTGGTTACACTAAGATGCTGTGTACCACTGTTCTTTGCAAGTCTTCTGAATTGGAGAGTGAGTACATATCTGTATAACTGTGAGATGTGACAACCCTGAAGAAAAATGCTGAATCACCATCTGAATGAGATCTTCATTCAAGAGGAACAGGGCAACAATGACAGGCCTTGTGGTTGTTAGTCGGCTACATAATCCCTCCTAGGAGAAAAAAAAACACACTAGCCTCATTATCAGCCTATAAATGTGGAGGGTTTGTTGTAAATTCAATTTATATACTAAGATAAAGCAGAAACCCTGTGAATACTGAGCTGAACCTCTATGGGATACATCATCGTTACCTTTGTAAATGCAAATTTTTGGGAACTTCATCTGCAAATCTAACTTAAAAAGACAACACACAGCTGTGACAAAAATGAACACATGTCGTGTCCTTTCAGCAGCTGTTATATCTTTATCTTATCACTTTTCATCATACGCAACACATGACGGATCAAAAACATCCCTCAGTGGATTAGAATCACTCCTCCGACATCTTGAATATCTTTGTTAGACCAATGTTGAGGTTGACTGACCAGCAGGCTCTCTGTCATTACAGGCTTTTCTGTAATTAAGAGAGGTCACTCGGGGTCAGCGTTCAGAATGAGCACGTCTGTTATCTTGTGGTTAACCCTTTACAGATGTACACACATACACACACACACAGTCATTGTTAGGACACATTCCTGAGCCCCTACTGTCTCATCGACCATGTTAATCTACTACACACACACACACACCTGCCTGCACATTTAGTATTTGGGTCGTTTTAATCTGAATTTATTGTTTTTTATTTTAAGTGTTTGTTGATTGGGTGTATTTCTGGTGCCTATTGAGAGAGGACCGGTTCAGGTTTTAACAGGTAAATCACTGTAAATCCAGGAAATACTTTAGTTAAAACGGCTACAACATCCACTTAGATTATAATATAGAACGAGCTCAGAAACAATGCTCATCATTAGCAGTGTGGTTGACACTCACAGAGACTGTAAGTGTCCGTGCACACTGGACTGTAGACGTGTGTTTTTACAGGCAGGGGGAGCCAGTATTGCATCTTCGTTCTGTAAATTATTTTTAAACGTGTTTGTACTACAGTAGGATGTTAGTTGTATCTGTCAATCAGACTGTTTCTGCGTTTTGTTTGCACTGAATTGCCTTTTTTCTGTTTTTTGTTAAAATTATTTTTTTTCTTACATAACTCACATTTTTAAAATAACCGGGTTTATTTTCATTATTCGTATTTATTTAATGATTTTATCACTGACTTTAATTCAGCTGCCTTGTGTGGAGCACACTGTAACTTTGCTTCTCGCTCTTATTCCAGTGGAAGTTACCAACAAGGTGCTAATGTATTATTTATTTTATTCCTATGCTTTTCCTATCTGCAACATGCTGCAGCCCCTGAAACACAGGTGCTTAACAGGGTGTGTCTATATCCAAGAAAACACCCATTGAACAGCAGGACAACGTGCAGCTCTGTTGATTACCAGATAAAACCAGATCCAGCTTGACTCACCACATGTGATTGGCTCACACATAATGGAACCTGCCTAGTTTTGTTACAGGACGGTTTCTACAGGTGTGCAGATGTTTTATCCTTTAGGTAGCAGTAAACTGTGTTTTTCACATAATGCTGATAACAGGTTTCCACAGTAACACATTTTAATACAAGGCAAAAACTAGAATTCAAATACCACGTGTTGAACCATCAATTGAGTAATCGTCTCCATTCTGTGAGTTTTGTTAACATACACCCCCCATCGTTATGGGATGTACATCACTCTGATCCAATCACTGATTCACATTTTAGATGTGTCTTGTCTTGACTCTCACAGTCCTCAGGGTCCTCCAGGGTTTTGCATGTTGAACAGTAAAATTAACATAAACCCATAATGTAATTTTGTATGATGGGAAAAAGCTTTTTTCTTAGAATTAACTTACTTTGATTAAATAGAAGGTGAGAGCGATATTAAAAAGCACATCTGAAACCAAAATGAGTTTCAGTCCATCAACGTTTACTGTGGGTCAAACATGTCACAGTCTATTTATTTTAGCATAGTCAGTGTAACATGTTTGTTACCAATGAACCGGCTGTTCTATAATGTTTTATCCACAACAAACACATCCATCAGGAAGGGAGTTGACCACATTTAGAGCAGGTGTGCTTTTCTACCTGAGTTTCCTGAGAATATGCATGTTGTCACTTGCAGAGCACCTGAACATTCACCTGTCACAGGAACGAGTCGGACCAGTTTCCGTGACATCCTGGTGTCTGTTGGTTGTTGTTTTTTGTTTTCATGATCCTAACAAGTGTCTTCTTTGGGACTTCTAGTTCTTCTTAATTTAGAAAAGTGTCCTATAGGATTTGGCAGATGAAGCCTCCTACATCGTTAAAATGACAAAAACTAAATTTTAGGAGCTCAAAGTTCGAGGCCAGTTCGATATAGAATGAAACATAACTTTATGTTTTTAGATATGAAGAGATATTTTACATCCTCACTGTCAAACACTCACAGATTTCTTCTAAGGGTCTCTTTCACCTGCTTTGCAGACTCACGTCATGTCCAAACACCTGACTCACTGAAGAGCCCACAGAGATACTTAGTGTGCTCACATTACCCACTGAAACTCTGACTGTACCTGTTGTGATGACGTCACATAGAAACACATGCTCACGCTGCCCAGAACAATTCTCATTACATCACAAAACAGAATTATTTTGACAAAGATATATTTTTTCTTACACGTTACGTTTCACTCTGCCTGAAATAAAACTGTTTTTATAAATGGGATCATAATGAATAATTAAAAACAAGACAAGTGTTACGCTACAGTATTTCTATGTATTCTAAGATAAATATGTAGAGTGTGTTTTCCCATAATATTTCTGCTTTTGTGTTTTAACCACGATTGTCATTTAAATGAAAATGAGCCTACCTCAGATCATGTTGAAAAATACAGATAAACATGTTTTAAGATTAAGATGTTTTTTTACATGATATTATTTTCTACCACAGCACTTTGTATACAGGGACATTAGAACTGTTTTATCTAATTAAATACCTCAGCATGAGAGATACAGTTTTCTATATTTTCAGTTAGTATCTTAATAAATTACAGTTTCTTACATTTTTACAAGGTTGTGCTTTTTCTTATAAAAGGTTTTTAATCTGAACTCTGACACCTGAACCATAACCACCTGCGCTCATGTGACATATAAACATTTCTTAATTCCTTATAACATTGTTTAATGACCCAGCCCATTTAGCTAAACAGTTACAAACCTGATTGAGAGTCAAAGCCAGCCGTTATTGTGAAGTCTCGACTTGCCTCCAACTACCTGCTGGCACTTGTCACTTCACCGCCCTCTGGCATTTTCACACGGCTGCTGGAGTCGACTTTATTTTTTTTGTAGCTGCAAAATTTTAACGGTTACTTTTGCAAAAAATGTCTCAACAAGCGACTTGAGCAATTGATCATTACTTGTGCAAAAATCTAATGAGCACCAGTTTCTAGTTTCCAAACAGACAAATAATTTCACATGATTTGTGAACGCTTCTTAAAACATGAGACATGTGAAAATGGCCTTTCTGAGGGTCGTATATGAGGACTAATCTCACACTGAAACCATCTTTCCTCAGAGCCTTAATAGTGGAAATTCCTCCCTGCCTCCTTGTGTGTGGAACCCAATCTCCATAGCCAGGCTGAAGTAGCTTTAATGATCTTACCTTGGATAAAATGGAGGCATTATAGTCCTAACGGCAGTTCTGGCCTCTAAACACAGCCTCCATTCATTTGTGAAACAATCTGATTATCTCTCTACCTCTCTACCTTTTGCAGAGTCTCACTATACCCTGTGTTAACCCAGTCTATTAACTGGAATCACTTGGCATGGTGTTTGCTGTCTCCGCAACATCTCACGTCTGCATGTTTTCTCATTGCTGTGGAAAACTATTCATAATTCAAGTGGGACCTTGACATCAGCGTGCACCTTTACCGCTCAGACAAGCTATAGGACACGACTGCGACCCCTCAGCCTTTCAGGACTGGCGACACTGAAAGGTCAGATTTGATCTGTTTTGTTTTCATTTATCTCTTTATGCATTTCCTCTTCAGTAGTTAAGTAGCAATTCTTAGGGATACTGAACTTGTTTGTGCTGATCATATCAAAAACATTGATCATCGTCCACTCCAACTTATCACAACATGGTTACATTTATATTTTAACCTAAAATGTAATTGTTCTCTGACCGAAACCTAAGGAAACCTTTACTGCAGCGTCTGCTTTTCCTCTGAGGTTAATTTTAATCCTGAATCTACTAAAGCTGTAGTTTAGTTAGTTATGTAATATTAAACTGATTTAAGTTGTAGCAGATGACATATGCAACTGTTTAGTTGGGAGGATCACTTACAGTTAAGAGATAAATACTAATGAAGTCATGAGTAATTTTTGCCCTTTTATGCACATTTTATTTTGTACATTTTGCACCATTCACCCGTACGAGTTTCATTAGCCGTGGGCAAAACTGTTTTTTGTGTTCTGCCTTTGTCTCAAACAGAAACTCATTAAGCTGAAAAGATCAGAGATCAACAGATCAACAGACCTTTTTTCTCCAAAAAACCTAACTCGAGAGCTCCTTGTGTTCTTCATGTGTTCTGTTTCTACATCGCAATATAGAAATAATAAAACTGACAAACAATGACTTCACTGAGTGTGTGGTACTGATGTCGCAGGGTACTACGTGGTCTGTGTTTGATGAAAAGCCTGAAACTTCACAAACACAATCTGTAGATTCAGGAAACAAACCAAACCTAAAAAGCAGGACGTTTAGTCTCTGTTTACACATCACACAACAGAAGACATCAAATACCATCATTTCGAAGGGTGTGGCCAGTCATATATTTTTTAAAATGTGCTAAAGTACCTGTGAGTCAGTGTGGTTTTTCCACCTGCAGCAAATAGATGAAACCAAACATGACATGATGACACACGCCTGGAGCTGGGAGTGGGGGTGAGCCAGGTTATCGCGTCACAGCTCTGTGGGACAGTGTGCGTGTTACTCAAACACTCCAGTTCAGTATATAAGCATCCCTCTCCAACCTTGTTCAAACATTCACTCTTGAGGATCTCTCAAACAAGACATCCAGAGACAGCACTTTTGGACCTTTTTCTTTTTTGGACGACTGTGCAAGAAGCTTCCTGAGGAGACATGGTGTCGGCCGGCCTGCAGATGTTGGGCACTGCCCTGTGCATCATTGGATGGATTGGTGCCATCGTTACCTGTGCTCTACCCCAGTGGAGAGTGACAGCTTTCATCGGTCAAAACATTGTCACTGCTCAAACCACTTGGGAGGGCATCTGGATGAGCTGTGTAGTCCAGAGTACCGGACAGATGCAGTGCAAGGTTTATGACTCGATGCTGGCCCTGTCCCAGGACCTCCAGGCTGCCCGTGCCCTCATCGTTATTGCTATCCTGACTGGCATTCTGGGCATTCTTCTGGCCATTGCTGGGGGCAAGTGCACCAACTGTGTGGAGGATGAGGGTGCCAAATCTAAAATTGGTGTGGCGTCTGGTGTGATCTTTATCATTTCTGGCATTTTGTGCCTGATCCCTGTTTGCTGGACAGCAAACACAATCATAAGGGACTTCTACAACCCAACAGTGGTGAGCTCTCAGAAGATGGAGTTGGGAGCGTCACTCTTCATTGGCTGGGGGGCCTCAGCCCTTCTGATCCTGGGTGGTGGACTTCTCTGTGCCAACTGCCCTGCCAAAGACAACTACTCAGCCAAATACAGCTCAGCTCCCCGCTCATCTGCCCCCAAAGGCTACGTCTAAGTCAAACGAGAAGCCAAGAGACTGAAAAAAAAAGACTTGAAATTCAATATGAAATTGAATTCATATTCTGATTTAATTGATTAGAATTTCAAAGTGATTTTATTTTGCTGAGTTTGTTTCATTTCTTCTATGTTGACAGTATTTCAGGATTTGTTTGATCAGTGCTAAGACAAAAACACGTTCGCCACACCCTGATAACCGTTTCTGTGGATGGAATTAAATGTAAAGCATGAATGTGGGAACATTGAACTTGTTTCTTGGATGAATTTTACTTTTATTAACCTTTGTTTTAAACCATTTCTGTCATTTACATATCACATTTTTTTTAAAGAGTGTTCTATACAGAACAGTCTAAAACTGTAAATAAATGTTTTTTTATCAACATTGAATTGTTCTGTTTTGGATCTTCTGAATGATGAATGTTGAATTTAGTTTTTTTTTAGCTCAATCTAAATCTAAAGGGAATCTTGATGAAGTTGATTCAGATATATTCAAACCATAGATTTTAGATGATTCATTTATAAAAATAGAGAAATATTTTGCTATTATATTTTTTTAGTAATGCAAAACTATAAAGAGGAACAAAACTAATTCCTCCTACAGTCTGCACACCACAGCTTAGAATAGAAATCCTCCTTTTTAAGGGTTTGAGTGGAAGCAAACAACAAAATTAAAAAGTGACTTGAGATGATGTTTTAATACAGACTAAATAAAAAAGCAACAAAACACCCTGTGGAATATCAATCAGAATTTGTGTATAATCCTTAGAAATTATGAGCTTAATGTAGACTAGGACATAGACTTTCCTAATGAACCTAAAAACAATAGGTTGGATGTTGGAACTAAACGTTACTCTGTTGGAGACTTTTGACGCTGTGTGCTGTGAGTCAGTGTCGTGCTTGTTGCCTGCCCAACACTGCCCCATAGTGTTCAGACAACAACACATCTCCCAGTTTCAATTGTGCTTGTAGGTGATTACTCAGTTAGCATTGTTCGTCCTTGTGCACAATTAAGAATTTCAATCTTAAAATTGAAATAAACAAAAAGCAATGTTCACTAGCTTCACTGGAGTAGGTGGGCTTAAGGTCCTTGTTCGTGGAAACCTCACTGATGCCAGCATCTACACCTATGTTTTTACTCACAATGGAGTAATTTAGATATTGGATATTTAACACTGTTTAATGTTAATGAACAAAATAATGTATTTACTACATTTGACATCCATTTGAAAAGTAGCTTATGCAAAGACATAGATTTAGATGAAGCTCTTTTGTTTAGCTTTTTATGCTTGTAGCCAAAGGTTTGTGTATAAAATCTTTGGTTAATGGACAATGAAGAGCTCTTTTTTCTATTATGCATCTGACCTTCAAGCTCTCTGTTTGTGTGTAAACTCTGTCTTGCCAATGGGAACATACCCTCATGTCAGGGTAGCTTGGTCTCAAACAACAGTCTCTAAATACAAGCATTCAGCATTCAGTTTGTGTTACTTGTTGTATTTGAATGTCTGAGGAACAAAGGCGAAAAAATGGCTTCTCAGGGAGTTCAGATGCTCGGTGTGACGATGACATTGATTGGATGGCTCATGGTCATTGTGGTGTGTGCCTTGCCCATGTGGAAGGTTGCTGCTTTTATTGGAGCCAACATCATCACTGCCCAACTCATCTGGCAGGGAATATGGATGAACTGTGTGGTGCAGAGTACAGGCCAGATGCAGTGCAAGATATATGACTCCGTGCTGGCACTGCCCGAGGACCTGCAGGCCGCTCGAGGCATGATAGTCATGTCCGTCGTGACTGGAATCTGTGGCGTGATCGTCTCAATCATTGGCGGGAAATGTACTAACTGCATCGAGGACATGCAAACCAAGGCAAAGGCTTGCATCCTAGCTGGAGTTTGTTTCATGATCTCAGGGTTGCTGTGTCTCATTCCAGTCTCATGGACGGCCTACACCATCATCACCAACTTCTACAACCCGTTGCTGAATGAGTCCCAGAAGTACGAGTTTGGAGCAGCGCTGTACATTGGCTGGGCGGCTGCTGCACTGCTGCTGATGGGAGGAGGACTACTGTGTTGGAACTGCCCACCCAAAAATGAACACTATGCACCCAAATTCACACCTGTGAGGTCAATGGCCACATCAAGAGAATATGTATAAACTGGTCGGTCCTGTCTCTACTGGTCTTAGGATGTCATCACACAGAAAGTTTCTCTGAGCTCACCTTAAAATCTTAGAATGTGCACATATACGAATGCATCACAATTTTCTTTTAAGCTAATCACGAGGAAGTGGGATGTTATGTGCGTTTTACTTTAAACACATGCAGTGCACAATTAGAATAGGTGTCTGAGTGAAGGTGGCTTGTTTTATACTGTTAAGATGTAAAATAATGATGTTGAATATCGAATTATATTCAATCATGACAAATACTGATATTCACGGCAGACTACTTTTATCTTAATACATGCTGGATGGGACCTTCAAATACATAAACTTTTCACATGGGATGTATTTTGTCTTGTTATACCTGCATCCCATTTAGTTGTGCCAACAGACCCTTACAATGTGGATGTGGGCTGTCACACTTAGATGGAACAATAACATCATCAATGTTACAGCTGTGATTAATTCATTTATTTACAAATTTGTGATGATTATAACTGTATTTTATGTTTTTTTTTCAATTAGATTGTTGCAAGGATTTGATTTTTCAGTAAAGATAAAATAAAACATGTAATTATCGTGGTTTTCATTCATCATATATAACTACAGTACCTAAGCAGGATGTACAGTTATTACATGTGTCTTAATAAAAAAGCTGGTGGGGGTAATCATTGTCGTTTTCACTTCTGCAGCCAAACACCACTTTATTGAGGTTGTTCTTTTCTATTACAGTAAATAAACCCTATTGTTGAGACTTTATTATTGTCTTGATTATGCTTCCTATAATTCTACAGGTGAGCAGACAATATTGCAGTTATACGCTGGATGTACTATAGCAAGGAGTTGGTTGAGTAATAGGAACGATGGTAGCTCAGTTGGTAGGGGCAGTTGTCTGTGAATCTCAGGGTAGGGAGTCTGATTCCTGGCCACATGTATTGATCCTGGGCACTGAACCCCTAACCCTTGGCGCCTCACAGGGGCAGTCTGTCCCAAATGTAATTTCCCCTCTGTGGTACTAATAAAGGTTTAAGGCTTTAAAATCTACCTCTTCATCTAAAATTGTCCTTACCCAACAGAGGTAAATGTCACCGTATGTGTTTTTAAAAGGCAAAATAACTGTGTCACTTGAATTTTATGTCCAGTTTATCACTATCAATGCTGAAAAGTAGAATTGTTCTTCCTCTGCCTGGGGCTGATGACCTGTTTTAACTGGGACATATCTTGTGCCTTGTGTCATCTTGTGTGTGTTTTGGCATGAGCTATGTTATGGTTTGTTGTCCATGCTATTAATGAGCTGCCAGTGAACATACACAAACATAGAGAGAGTGTGAAGGTACAAAAACAACTGAAGGAGTAGAATAGAAACTAAAATTAAGATTAAATGAGAATCACACTTTTATTCAGAAGACCATTTTAGATGTGTCATTTCATCATTTTCCATCTTACCCTGTCTAAATTGGTTTCAGGATCTTTACGTGTTGTTACTTTAGAGAAGTCGGTTGTTTCAAACTGCCCCACCTCCAGCTCCAAGAAGAGGAATCTTGTCCAGCCAGTAAAACTCGCTTGACTACAAGACAGCCCTCATCCTGCACATTCTCTCACAAACAACAAGTTAGGAAGCTGTATCAGTCGGAAAGAGATCCAGACCTCGGCACCGAAGCACTTCTCTCTCCTGCCGAAGAAAAGCCTCTTCACCATGGGGAGGATTGGCAAGGAAGTGGCAGGTCAGGTCTTGAGCTTCATAGGCCTTGTTGGGGTTGCCGTTGCCTGCGGGGTCCCCATGTGGAGAGTGACCTTTTATGTCGAAGCCAACATTGTGACTGCCCAAACCGTGTGGGATGGTCTGTGGATGAACTGTGTAATGCAGGCCACCGGGCAGATGCAGTGCAAGCTGGATTGGTCTTTGATGACGCTGACTGCAGATCTACAAGCCGCCCGAGCTATGGTCATCATCTCTCTTGTTTTTGGCTTCATTGGCTTCGTATTTACCTTCATTGGAGCAAAGTGCACTGGCTGTCTGAAGACAGACGCATCAAAGGCTAAAGTGGTGATTACAGGAGGCTGTCTCATCCTTATTGCTGCTATCCTGGTCCTGATCCCTCTCTGCTGGTCTGCAGCTGTTACCGTTGGAGAATATCTGAGCCCCTTCACGATTACCACACAGAAGAGGGAACTTGGAGCCTCCATCTACATTGGCTGGGGTGCTACTGCATTTCTTCTGATCGGTGGGATCGTCTTAACAACCTCCTGTCCACCTCAAAAACCCATGTACGGATACCCAGGATACCCACCAGCGCCAATGTACCCTTATGCAGGTCCAGCGACCTATGCTCCTGTATATGCTCCCCCATCCAGCAGACAATACTCAGGCACAGGGACATATGTACCCAACAAACCATATGCTGCACCAACCACAAACGCTCCGGGACAGTACCTTTGAGAGCTGAATGGACAGAAAGAGGTTAAAGACTGACAATCACAGTAAACTTTGATTATCATGAATCTGTAGGAAAATGTTTTCTGTTTGATTTCTAAAGTAAAACTTTTTGGTTGATGAAAAACGTTTTGATGCAGTGATAACGTGTCAACATGGCTGTGTGCACTGAAGGTTTTAGTGCTTTTCATAAAATCACTCTTGCTATATTTATTTCCTTGTCTTACAGACATATGTCTATAAATATCACTTTGTTTTTGTTAAATAATTCAAAATTATTTCGATTGAAATAAAAGTTTTGCTTTCTAGAATCACTTGTCTGTTTGTGGAGTAATTTTCTTATCCTACTGTTACTGTTTTATACAATATTATAATGGGATCACTAACTATTCAAAATAAGTGTTGCTTTACGTTAAGATAAACAGAATTAATTTAAAAAAGGGATAGAATTATACTAATCCAATAATGATGACTTAATAATGATAACTGTACTAAACATAAACCTACTAAAAATAAAAGGTTTTTATATGGGTCCAATCAACAGCAACCTTGGTGACAGTGGGTACCTCCATTCTGACAATAAACAAATAAATTAGTATTAGTAATTTTACTTAAACACAAATTGTTTGCTGGAATAGTTAAAAAGGATTTATGGTAGCAATTACATAGTATTCAAGTGTAGTATTCAGGAAGCCAGGAAAATGGAGCCATAAATGGCCAGTCCTCATCGTCTGGCATCCGGTGATACTTCAACTACACTACGTCTGTGCTTTTTTTAAATCTGAAACGAGTGACTGGACCTGATCTTCCAGTATCCTGTCCAGTCAAAGGTTGGCCACTGGCAGTGCATTGTTTGAAGGTGGAATGCAGTGACTTTTTTACGGGCCTCATTTACATAGAGTTGTTTCAGACTGATGTTCATCTCATCGAAACTGCTCTTTGTCAGGAAACAGATAATGGGAAGATTCTGGTCGAGCAAGTAAGTCAGTCCCTGTACTGGTTTCAGGTCAGAGGGAAGGACACTTTGACTCCACCTTCACAACAATGTCCTTATAACCGAGGGCGACATGCCACAGTCTTGTTTCAACTTTACAATCTGAACTGAGCGAACCAGCTCCCACGTCTTCAACTCTTCAGCTTTCCTTCAGCCCTAAGAGACTCGAACAAGACCTCATCATGGTGTCAATGGGACGACAGATGCTGGGCTTTTCCCTGGCCGTCATTGGATTCATTGGGGCCATCGTAACATGTGCTCTGCCCATGTGGAAAGTCACAGCCTTCATTGGAGCCAACATTGTGACAGCGCAGATCATCTGGGAAGGCTTGTGGATGAACTGTGTGATGCAGAGTACGGGCCAGATGCAGTGCAAGATCTACGATTCCATGCTGGCTCTGCCTCAGGACCTCCAGGCTGCCAGAGCTCTTGTGGTCGTTGCCATTGTGATTGCAATCTTTGGTATCATCCTGGGTATTGTTGGAGGAAAGTGCACCAACTTTGTGGAGAATGAATATTCCAAAGCCAAGGTGGCCATCGCCGCTGGAGCTGTTTTCATCTGCGCCGGCGTTCTCGTCCTTGTGCCTGTCTGCTGGTCTGCCAACACCATCATCAGAGATTTTTACAACCCCATTATGACTGACGCCCAGAGGAGAGAAATTGGGGCTTCACTGTACATCGGCTGGGCCACAGCTGCACTTCTCATCCTGGGTGGTGGTCTTCTCTGCAGTTCCTGTCCACGCAAAGACAGCCCAGAGTATCCAGTCAAGTACGCTGGTGCCAGATCTGTTGCTGATAGCCGAGCCTATGTCTGAGGGCTCCATTCTCCTGAGAAATACTTCTGAAGTATTTTATTTATCTACAGCATCCATTTAATGCGAGTTTCTGATCGCGCCACAAGATGTGTCTCACTTTTTTTAAGCTGACAAACAGTCAGAACTGATTTTCTGAAATTCAGAATTGTTTGGTGGAGGCAAAAGTGTTTCATTATGAACGAGGAACACATTACAGAGATGTGGTGTGAAGCTGGAGTGGTGGCAAGAAAGACGTCCTACAGCTTTACAACTGGACTGAATGAGAGCTTGTATCAAACCACAAAAAATGTAAAAATGATTAAAAAAAAATGTAAACTGCTTAACGGCTGTGATGGAAGTAAATTTGCACAATGCCACTATTATATTGTTATAGATTTGCTAATATCATTGTTTTCTATCAATATCAAATTCATTCTGTTGTTTATTGTGAATAAAACACGATTCACTGATATTCTGTCGTCAAAGTGTCTTTTTAAGTACCTGGGCTACAAGTCAGAGCAACTTAAGTAAGTAAAAGTATTACTACCATAACAATTATGTAGTTCGACAAGTGAAGACAACTTCTGAAATAAATAAAAAACACTCTATATTTCATGTTTGCAGTCTCAAATCAAAAGGAGTGACAGTATGCATTTGAGCAGTGAGCCAATGATGAACCCTGTTCGCTCATGCCAGACTGAAAGCAACAGTTTTTACTTTATCAATCTTTTTCGAGCATTTCTTTTAATCTACAAACACTATTTTTTAGAGGTTTATAACTTCACTAGGTCACAAACTAAAAAGTCTAACGAGCAGAAGACGGCACAGAAACAAAACGTCTTTAAAAACATTCAGTTTCCTGAAGCTCTTTGTCAGATGTTAAACTCGTTCAGCCTGTTTTACAGTGAGAGCCTCTTTCATAGGATTGGTGGAGACACAGTGTTTTAGTACCTTTCACTAGCCCTACCCACATACCACCAACATTTAATCATCAGAATTAAAAATGTTTTTTCTATTTGAATAAGGAAACAACCAAATAAACGGAACTAGCTAATCAGACAGGTCATCAGGGGGCTGACAAATGAGAGTAAACACATTTTGGGTCCACACAACATTTGTTTCTCCCATAGAGGTTGCTTTAAAAGAAAACGTGCTGTTCTGTGCAATTAGTAAATGGAGACTGATTTTCTGGTTGCCCAGGCTCTGAGCTTCAGAAGCTCAACCAGTTTTAAAGATAAGGTCTTAAAACTTCGTCAACATTTGCTTTACATATCCCATGACTACGTCCTCTCTGTACTTTCTGACTTTTCTTTCTTGTCTTATGGCACAATGGCTTTTAGCAAATCATGAATCATGAATAATGGAAAACTACAATACTTCAGTGATGGATGATCCAGTGGTTATTAAAGTAGGATGAACCCGCTAATTTCATTCTTTAATGGTGTTTGTTGACAAGAAAATTAGACTAGAATATGTGAATTTGTTAAAACAACAAAACCCCAAAGTGATGAGATGAATGAATTTAGTCAGACTTAATATGGTGACGTCAAATAAATAAATGTATTTGTCAGTAGGGTTTTTTCTGTCAACCCTTTCTGGACATGAGTTTAGAAAAAAGCTTCTTGCAGTGACAACACATGTCTTTTTTCATCTATGCTTGAGAGTCAGAAAGTGATCTCTGCATGTATCTTACATTCCAAACACACCTTATTACAAACATAATGTCAGCCGAGCATTACAGGTTGTTTCACTGGTGTTAACACATCCTGTTCTGTTGCTACTTTGATTGGTTTCACATTCCTTTCAGAGTTTCTTTGACACCAGGGAGAAAATCTACCTGAACCAGTTAGAGGTTCATGATTCACTGACTCAGTAATGTAAGAATAGAACAAAACAAAAACTTCTGAATCATGGTCTGTTTCACCAAAACGAAAGAGAAAAAAGGGTTTTAATCAACAAATCATGACTAAGTATTTTTCTAACTCTGACTTTTCCCGTTCAAATATTGTTTGTTCTAAAACACTTTACTTTTAACTTACAAAGCTTCCATGTGTTCATCGTAAGCACCCTTAAAGATGTTTTTACAAAAGTTTACATGATCTGTGCAACTTGAGACATTTTGTTTAATAAGGAGAAACTACAATAATCCAAAGGCTTAAATTAAGTTTGCAATAAACCGAAGAAAAACCAAATCTCAAACACAACATAACACGCCAACAGTGCTCAGACAGAGAGGTGCCTACAAAAACTGACTTGTACTGTAAACGTGTGGTCAAAATGTTGTTTTATTATTATTATACATATTCACTAGTAGTGTTCAGTCATCAGGTTGATGCTGGTTCCAGAAAATGTTTGATGTGTTTTGATTTGGAGGGATTAGTTTGGAGTGCCGCACCTCACTGTGTGTGCGTTCTCACGAAAAACACAAAATACTGTAGCAGGTATCGACGAACCGTTCTGGTGATTCTGTTTTAATCAGACCGTTTCCATACAGCTCGATGAGGCAGCATGCTGCAACTCATGGGAATATTTCCTGAATAAACCCAGTGCTACAACAATGACGTCTTCGTAGGTGAAAAAATGAAAACACGCAGAGACATTTCCTTGAATTTGAACCCCGATAACGTTAGTTCGAGCTACGGATCTGTGATTTTACCACCACTGATTATTTTAAATTTTAATTCATTGATCCCATGAACTGTACAGAAACATCACTGTTTGTCCTGAGAATGCAGTGAATCACACGTTGGATTCATTTTAATGTCACAGTTTGCAGACTTAGCCCTGTTAATGTGCACTCTACATTCATTGTGCCTACATTTGCAAGCTGGTGCCTTTTTTTGCTAAATAAACCAAAGCCCAGCAAAAACTTCAGCTCATCGTTGTTCTGAGGAATAACAAAAAAATCCATCTGCATCATTCTTTGTGTACACACAAAATGCAGGTGGCTTCCTGGGCGGAGCAAAGAGTTCGACCTTTATAGCCAAGCTTTTTTCGCCTTCCATTCTCACTCCACTTTCCATTACCACCTGAGCACCTCTTAAAAACCTCCAGAGACACTAACAAACAGAAGACGATGGCCTCCGCAGCAATGCAGATAGTGGCCTGCGTCCTGGCTCTCTTAGGCTGGATTGGGGTGATCATTGCTTGTGCCCTGCCCATGTGGAGGGTCAGTGCCTTCATCGGCAGCAACATAGTGACATTCCAGGTCATGTGGGAGGGCATCTGGACGAGCTGTGTGGACCAGAGTACCGGCCAGATGGACTGTCAGGCCTACTTCTCCATGCTGGCTCTGAGCACGGACCTCCAGGCGGCCCGTGCTCTCACGGTGATGTCCATCGTCACAGGCTTTCTCGGGCTCCTTTTGGTGTTGGTTGGTGGAAATTGCACTAACTGTGTTCAAGAGGAGAGAGCCAAGTCGAGGATTTCCATAGCAGCAGGTGTGGTGCTGATCATCAGTGGACTCCTCTGCCTTATCCCTGTTTCCTGGACTGCATGTGTAATTATAAGGGACTTCTACAACCCCACACTACTAGATGCTCAGAAACGAGAGCTCGGGGCCTCTCTTTACATCGGCTGGGCGGCTGCGGGACTGTTGATCTTGGGAGGGGCACTTCTGTGTGCCAGCTGTCCACCCGACGAATATACCACCCCCCCTGTGAAGTACTTCAAACCTTCAGGACAAAGCAAAGAAAATTCCTTTCGATCCAAAACACCTGCTATGTCTTATATTTGAGTCTTCCAAGTGGAAGTGTGATTAATTTTACTCTCAGTGAAAAGGTCCTAACAGACACTTTCGGGTAAAAGTAGCTGCTGTGAAACATCATGAAAAAACCCTTTCACACAGACAGTTCACTATGAAGGACGTTTGCACTATAATGACATGATGCTCTTTGTCTGGTTTTGCTTTAAACATGGCTCTTACTGTTGGTGATTCACATCTAAATGGGAATAATATGGAAACAAGTGTTCGACATGTTTGTCTACCCGTCATTTTATGCACAATAAAGGACATTCTCTCATGCCTCTTGTTTTTATACATTTCGACCATGCACACATTGTTATTTGAACCAAAACTGACAGAACCAGTTGGTCAGGTACTTTACCTGAGATCAGTGTCGATGAAACAAACGTGGTGACTCAGGGACTGTTATCTGATGACTTTAGTCAAGCGTGACATGAAGTTTCATCCAACGCGGTCAAAGTTTGCTTTGAATTGAATTAAACTAATTGGATCATCAAGAATGGAGCATAAACGCCTGGAGACATTTACTGTACTTTGATGTTGATACAGTTCCACCAGCTCGATGGGAGTGTCTTGTGTCAGACTGCAGGTCAGAGATGAACATGGTGATTAAGCCGGTGTGTTGATCTCTTGTGACATACTGCTTCTAGTGGCCTTTCACTTCCATTGTTAATCTTTTTCAAATGACGTCAGTTTACGGGAAACATCTGACTTTCTGTTTATTTTCTAGTTCCTGTTTCTTTCGTTTGAACAATCCCTTACATCAGTTTAAAAGGTTTCTATCATATATATCTACACAGTATTTGATGATATGTTGACCTGATGCAGACGAACAAATAGTTGTTTTATTTTTATGAATCTGTGGATTCTCAACTCATCTCAGCAAAATGTAAGGATGTGATAAAAGGGAGATTACATCAGTCCACACTAATTAAAATCTCCTTATGTTTTTTCTTCCAGACGCTTAGTCTGCCTGTAGTCCCACATGGCTGTACAGGAACTGGGCATCAGCCTGTCCTTGATAGGTCTTGCTGGGACCATCCTGATCTGTGCTCTACCCATGTGGAAGGTGACAGCTTTCATTGGCACCAATTTGGTGGTCATGCAGGTGTTCTGGGAGGGGCTGTGGATGACCTGTGTCAGCGAGTACACGGGTCAGCTGCAGTGCAAGCTGTATGATGCCCTGCTGGACCTGTCAGCAGACCTCCAGGCAGCCCGGGGCCTCATCTGCATTAGCCTGGTACTGGGGTGCCTGGGATTCCTCATCTTTCTCCTTGGAGCCCGTTGCACCAACTGCCTGAGTCACCCAAGAATAAAAGCTAAGGTTGTGGTGAGCTCGGGGGCTATCTTCTGCTTGGCATCCCTCACCTCCATAGTTGCTGTTTCCTGGACAGCTAACCGCATCATTAGTGACTTCCACAACCCACGTGTCCCTGAGGTGCTGAAGAGAGAGCTTGGAGCAGCCATATACATCGGCTTTGTGACTTCTGGGTTGTTGTTCTGTGGGGGAGCCATTCTGTGCACAAGTTGCCCCCCACAGAGAGCCAGGTTCCACTCCAGTGGGTACACACAGGCCAGGATGCCCTCACACAGTAGCTATGCCATGAAGAACTATGTGTGAAGTGAAGGGCTGAACACACACACACACACACACACACACACACACACACACACACACACACACACACACACACACACACACACACACACACACACACACATTAGTTCATGTAGTTCTGGCAACTGGCCACATACTTTGTACAAGAATTTATTTGATATCAAATAACATAAAAAAAGTAATATTCACAAAACGTGAACATGAGCCAAGTGCAACCATCTGTCAATCATTGTGTTCTTTCAAAGTGTTGTCATAAAACATGCCTCTGAGTTATTAGATCACATTATAGATACAGTATATTTGAATCAGACAGTCTGTCTCAGTAAATCAACATCTGAAAATTAAATACTCTAGTGAAGAATTATTTTGTTGCCAGTTCGTCTGTAGCTGAATGTGCATTCAGTCCTATCCTGCAGAAAATTACAGAAATGCTTGTGATTGCATCACAGAACTCAACATAGTGTAAATACTGTGTCAGATATATACTTCAATGAAAATGGTGCCATTGTTATTTTCCACCAAGTTGCCAGTAGTAGTCAGCTACACGTCCACTGTGATAATACAGATCCTAACATCAGTCAGAAACACAGCCCAGTGGCAGAAACATGTGAGCACAGTTGAACCTTTGTTTTCCCCCCTCAGCACAAAGTGGGAGAGGGATTGTTTTGAAACCATGGCAGAGCAAACAGAGGGATTTCCCTCCTCCACCCAGCTGCAGCCATGCCGTGCCTTCTTCTTTTCATGAATAGTAAAGAACTGGTTTTTCCTTTCTGAACAGATATGCTAACACACACACACACACACTGCTTCTGTTTCGCTCATGCACACACATGTTAAAATAACACCACACCCCACCGTGCTCTGCTACCAGCTGTTTCTGGTTTCGAAAATCGGGCCTGCAGTAAAGAGGAGGAGCAGGCAGGCTGCAGTTATGGAGAGGCAGCTGGAGCTCGCTGCCCTCGGTCTGGCCCTCTCGGGGTGGATTTGTGCCATTCTGACCCGCTGCCTGGCCCTGTGGAAGGTGAGTGGCACCCTCAACAACATCACAGCTACTCTGCCTGCATACTGGGACGGGGTGTGGCTGGAATGGGATCACTGGGACTTGGCCCATGATGGCAGCCTGCATTGCTCCTTCTACCAGTCTCTCATGTCTCTCTCTGGAAGTTTCCGGACGTGGAGGGCGCTCATCATGGCAGCCGTCGGAGCTGGGGCTTTTGCTGTGGTGACTGGTGCAGTGGGGGCAGTGTGGTTCCCAGAGCGTGGCCAGGTCAAAGTGTTTTCTGGAGCTCTCTTTGTTTTGTCTGGGATCCTGCTGCTGGTTCCCATAGCCTGGACATGCCATCACACCAGTCAGCCACTGGAGGGGGCTGAGTTGCTGAGGAGAGACTGGGGCCCTGCACTGTACCTTGGATGGATCTCTTTTGCCTTGATAGTAGCTGGAGGCGTGTTTCTCATGACCAGATGCCACAGTACTGAGAGGCAGTCACAGCAGCCTCAAGGGGGCAGATACCCAACTCAGGATGAGGGGGCTAATCATCCACTGAGCACGATCAACAGGACTACGTTCACACACAGCCAGTATGAACGCAGATCAGTGCCCATCTGAGAGGAGTATAAATGACTAAACTGGAAAATCATTGAGACTTGAAATGTCTGTAGACAGAGCAACGTGTCATCTAATAGAGTTATTAAGTATTCATTATTAACAGGGGTGTGGGTAGCACTTTGAATCTCTGAACATCTCTGAACATCTGCTGTGTTTGTATGTATCTATCTGTGTCTACTTGATACTGACACTAAACTAATTCTGACAGTAACGGTAGTAAGATTTAATACACAGTAAAGTCTTAAATGTATGAGTTAGTAGTGATAAAGCCAAATACTGCACCACTGTAGACCATTACATTACAGCAATCCAATTACTGTTGTTTGGTTGGTTGAGAGGAGGGAACGTGTTTACATCTGACATGAATTCTTCAGCACAAAAAATACACTGTGGAATAAACTGTAAATGATTCAGAGGTTGTTTATAACGAGTATGTAACTTCACTTGTGCATCTAGTGTTTGAAATCACAGAACACTTGAGTTTTCAAATATTCCCTGTTATCATCTATTTTTATTAAAAATAAAGTTTAGGGCTCATGACAGAAAAGACGCAGTCAATGTCACGAGCAGGTTAATACATTTATTCACATTACACTGGAAAATAATCACATGTAAATCTGGACTTCACACTCCTATTTACAGGTCTACCTGTAGTAGATTTTTTTTTTCCTGACTGAAAGAATTATTTCACTCTGAGCCAAATTTTGTAACTGTAAAATGTAAGTGTTAGAAAAATAATAGAGAGAGTTATCTTTTACATTTGTTTCTCTTGTGAAACGACTTAAAGCATGCCCTTTTCCCTTGTGAGAGAATGCAGCAGACTTTTTTCTTAGGGAGTCAGATAAGCTGTTCCGATCAGCATGACCATAAAATATTTGCCAAACCATCTGAACCTGGTTGTTTTTCCACATAGAAACACTTGAAATCATGATGATGTATGAATTTACTATACACTGCTTGTTTCTTAGTTATATTTTTCTACTCCCCAATTTGTGATAAGAAAAGAAACATTATACTCCTAAGTCCAAAACTGTATTAATTTTACATATTGTAAATATAAATTAATTGTGCAATATTAAAGATGATGTGGAAACTATTTACCATTATTGTGATTATCTTTAATCACAATATTATCATTATCTTTTCTAGGGGTACCATCATTTTTGTCCAGGCATTAAAATACGTGTTCAACCACAACTCAAAAGCAATGTCTGAATATTATGAGTACATTTTTAGTAACTTTTTATCAGTTTCAAATTATTTCAGTGACCATTGTGGGTTTTTCTTACTTTAATGTAAGGAAACCAACAATTTTCCATGTCTGCAAATGCTTTAGGCAACATGTTAAATCTGGCGTTCAGCAAAACTATGATTAGATCTCAGGTGAATCACTGATTATGCATAGAGAATAGAATTGTTGTTAAATATTTATTTGCTACACAGCAAACTCTTTAATTATAACACCATATAATACTTGTTAAAGAAATACATGGCACAAATGTCTGATCGAAGACAGAAACAGCCTGGTCAGCTGGAAGTGCTGATCATGGCCCAGTGCTACAAGCATGGAGAGCTAAATGAATAACTGAATGCAGCCAACAGAACTGCAATGAGCTGCAAGTTTAAGGATACATACTCAAATGTATTTTTAAAATAAATTTCACCCAGCATCAAAATCTTTTTCAGTGAAATAATGATTTAAACACTGAGAAGCTGCAACAAAGAAAAAGCTGAAATTGATATGAATCTGATCATAAATACAGTCTCTTAAATGAGTCTGCAGTTTGTTGCCACAGTGAAGCGTGTTAGTGTAGATAAGGTGCAGTGTCCCAACATGATGGGTTACTAGAATTTCTCATCTCCTTCCTCCACATCCTTCAGACTGAGAACCTCCAGAGTGCCTTTGCCTTTAGTCTCGCAGCGGATCAGCTCATCGATCTCCCTGAAACATCCTGGATCCACCAGACAAACCTACAGGAGACGCACAGAGGGGAACTAATGAATCAGTTGAGAGAAAGCAGAGCGTCCGACTGCAGAGATCCAGAGTTTTTCTCACCATCTCCAGCTCCTCATCAAAGTCTTCACTCTCCACAACCTGCAGGAGCGGTTTCAGCTTCTCCTTCAGCCTCTTGGCCTCTTTGGCTGGCAGCACCAAGCGCAGCCTCATGTGGGCTCTCTGGATCTCCATGGTCTCCTTCAGCTGCCTGATCACTTCCAGAGCCTGGGAAAGGAGGGAATATACAAAAAGATCATCATCCCTTGTAATTCAGGGCTGAACGAAGTCATGCATAAGGAAATACCACTTTGGAAAGCCTGACCAGGGCAACAACAGAAGCAAGCCATCTAAAGACAATTCAATTCAATTCAATTCAGTTTTATTTGTATAGCGCCAATTCACAACAGAAGTTATCTTAAGGCACTTTACAGTGCAAGGACAACAAGACAACTGTTGCTGCTGTAAATGTGTCACTGTTAACTGTCAGCTTGGCAGCTGTGGCTCAACAGATTAAGTGGCATCGGTGGTTTGGTGCTCCACGCCTAAAGTGGGGGCGTAAGTATTTGCAATAAAAAACATTTATGAGCCAACTTACAAGTGATAAATAAATATGACAAAGCTAATAAAACAAAGCTCTGTCACAGTTCTAGATAGAAAACACGGCTTTGAGTCTAGAATCGTGACAAAGTAAACCAAAGCGATTTGCGTCTCCTCACCTGCTGCTTAGTGCTCTTGTTGGCCTTGACAGAGTAGTGGATGTCCTTCATCGCCCGCTCAATGAGACTGACTGTGTACGGTCTCTTCGTCTCAGGGTTGACACACTTCTCTGCCACAATAGTTGCAATGTCCCTGAACATCGTCTCCAACTGAGACTGTCTCTCCTTGTCTGACACCTGGAGCTCTCCTTTGGCTAAGATCTGCCATCAAGACATTTTTAAAAAAGCTGATAAGAAGCAACAAGAAGCATCAAGAGACACCAACAAGAAGCACCAAGGTAAACATGTAGTTCCTCACCTGTTTACATATTTCGGTCAAATCGTCTGTTCCAAAAGCTTTGGTCAAATCATCTTTCTTCGCCACCTGACCTTTGGACACATTAACGAAAACTGAATGTGTCTGCAAAACCTCATCGAGGTCTTTCTCTCTGGAAAGAAACACAGTGTTTGGACTTTACGTATGTTTGTTGTTTCATAACCAACAGCTATAGCTGACAGAATAGTGGATTTAATTAAACATTTATAAAGCAGAACAACAAATATCATTTACATTTCACTGCCAATAAACACGATTAGTTAACTATTGAGAAAAACCCTCTTTTCGTTGTTGACATTTAACGTTCATGTTACTCACGCTCCTGATCTCCAGCTCATTACTTTATTCTTGTAGCAGGCGATTTCAAACCGTTTCCCTCCTTTTTTTATCCTGACTACAGCCACATTTGTCAGCCGTATTTGATTTGTTGGCGTAAATATAGACATATTTATATTTAACAAGACAGAAGACTCTGTCCAAGCTGTTCGAAAATACGCTGTCAGACTACAGCACTGTCGTTGCGACACGAGTACGTTCCCAATGAGTGTCCGCTACGAAACACGAGTTGAACAAAGGTTCCGCTCTTGTTTTGTTTCTTGCGTGTTTGGCGATAATTAAAAATAATAACATAAAACAGTTTTATTATTGTAAATATAATACAAATAAAATATATTTAGAGATTTAGAAACAACTTTTGCGAGGAATGTGCAGTGATTGTTGTGGTCTGAGAGTAAAACCTTTAAAAATGTCAATTTAAATGTGTCAGAATAATCAATATTTTGAACCTTATGTTAGATGATGATACATGTGATTAATAAACAACACTGCAAAAACACATGTTGTTATTAATTACTTATTTAGGTGTATTACAAAATGAGGGCTCTGTTATGCTCTAAATGTACTTCAGTTAGAGTAAAAAAAGTGAAGTGGTACTTTTACATCTAGTAGAACTTTTTATGTACTTGTTATTACTAAAGTAATGAGTGTACCTCTGACAGTCAGGTAAAGTTAACGTTTTTTTAAAGTATTCACTGGAAACAGTAGTATGTCTGCTTTTTATTAAATATTCAGGTTCATTTTGCGACCAAGAGAGGGAGACAAAAGAGTTTAAACCATCGACAGGCTACGTTTAACTTAACAAAACAATTAAGAAACATTTTCCTGCCAGCAGCCTTAGTATTTATTATTTATTTTTTAAACGTTTTTACACGTTTTATACGTTTTTCCCTCCTGAAGTTACACTAGGGAATTTACTGTTGCTGCTGCTGAGTACCCGAATTATCTATCTATCTATCTATCTATCTATCTATCTATCTATCTATCTATCTATCTATCTAGATAAATATAGATAGATAGATATATATATATATATATATATATATATATAGATAGATAGATAGTTTTTTTTTATCACAATACTACCAGTTTAAAGGAAACTGCTTCGAGCGCGTCGATAATATGGAGAACTACATTTCCCAGCATGCTTGTCGGCTAAACAACATGTTCGCGTACAGAACCAGGTGCTGAGAACTGTGTGTTTTGTTGTATTATTCGTAGCCATGCAGAGTTTCTTCGCAGTTATTTTGCTTTTCATACGTCGTGTGTCTACCTCGGATACTAAAGGTATGAGCTATTTGGTTTGTTGACGGAACCAGAAACTAACTTTACGTTATATTTAGCTAACGTTGCTAACGTCGGCAGCTAGCATGTAACAGTAATTGCTAACCAGTCATCCGCCTTTGACTTGCTGCTGCTGAGCTCTGTTGAGTTTGAGGTTTTAATCCTGTTGTGTGGCTTGTTGTTGATTAAGGATTTGTCCTTGTCTTTAAAACCACAGCCGTGTTGCATTTGTACAATTTCCAAATGAGGCGAACATTTATTATTCATGTGTCACCTGCCTGAACACAGAGGATCCAGTTTGTACACCTTTGTACACCTTTTCTCACCCATTCTCACCTTTTCTCCTTCTAGACCCACAAGATGTCCACAGTTCCAGTTATTTCATGTCCATATGGCACAACAGGTTGTACTTGTATACAGCTGCTGCACTTTTCTTTGGGATCTGGTTTGCACTGAAGATCTCACTGAAAAAGGTGAGTTGTTAAAACCTCTTCACTCAGGTGTTCTTGAGCCTTTGTCTTATTAGTCTTTGTGCAGATGTTTGTGAAACATTTCTAGTAATCTTCTATTTGTGAATGTCCTCTTTGAAATGAAAAAAAATATTTTTTATTTTGTTTCCAAACTTGCATAATTTCCATTGTATGCTTTCAGAAAAACTCCAAAGATGTCAACTCATCTGTCAACAAAACTGAGAAGAGCAGCGAGCGCTCTGACAAACAGAAAGTGGTTCATGTTTCAGGAGTTAAAATCTTCTACGGTTCCCAAACAGGAACAGCAAAGGTGAAATGCTGCACATTAAATCATGATGTTAACATACAGTCGAGATGGTGTAGGTACTTTATTAATATCCTAAAGAGAGCAAATAGTTGTCCAGTCAGAATGAACATACAGACATGTCCACAGCAATAATAAATAACAAATCAAACCATAATACATTATTTAAAAACCCCATAGCAGCAGCAGCGACAATCGAGTTTTATTTCTGTCTTACATATTGGTGCATTATATCAAGTTAAATGTAGATAAGGGATGGCTAAAATCAGCCAATCAGCCTCCTTTTAAAAATCTAATTTTATACAGGTTAGAAATGTAAATTAGAGTCATTTATGTTATTTTACTACACACAATGCTCTACAGTCTGTTTGTGTCTTTGATGTAAGGACAGACTCTAAATGAAACAAGACTATGAAACTCGAATAAAACATTTACTTTATTTTAAGTGTCAATACCAGTGAGAAGATTTAGTTTTTTGCTCACCTAAGGGTAAACGACCATTGGATCTTATTATAATGTTAATTTCAAATACACATACCAGTGATATTTAATTGTTATGTATAATTTTATTTTCAGGAGAAGGAAAAATACTGATTAAAGTAATTAAGTTAGGTTTAATAGCACAGTTCAGTGTACTTAAAGCTGAATTGGTCTCTAACACAGTTTCATAAACATCTGAACACTATACATTTTACTAAAGTGAAATTTTATTCAGGGATTTGAACGTAAACCTTAGTAAATCAACATTTTGCACAAATTGTGACTTACAGTTAATTCAAGGCAACTCTGTGCAGACAGAACTATAAATTTACTGGTGGATAGTGAATGTATGATTCTCAGAAGTGGCATCAACTGAGACTACATCTGTTCAGGCCTTTGCAAATGAGCTGTCAGAGGAGGTGAAGGCTCTCGGGATACCAGCTGAGGTGACTGACATGAAAGAATACGATCCAGATGATCAACTTGCTGATGAGGTAAGCCTCGTCCTGCTCCTGGTTTTTCCTTGTCTGGTAAAGTCAATTTGAAACTGTGTCCTTGAATAAGAGCCTAGCGGCTACTCAGTATTCACTGTAACTCTAATAGCGATTCATTAACGCACAATGTAATTGCTGCAGCTCTGTTAGGAGGATAAGCTTGCTTTATGATGTATGAAGAAGTTGCTCTGGGGTGTTAATTAAATCTCTAAAATGTAAATTCAAGCACGTTAAGTCCTAACAACACGAGGTTACAGACAATGCTTCGTTAAACAGAATTAATCAAAGTATAATAAGTCAAAACTGTCGTTTTTATTTAAATGCTTGGGTCAAACATTACAGTAAGTTTTGTTATGTCGAAGCTCATTGTTTCTTTCATTTTACCCTGATTTGATTTGCTGACCAATTGGCACATAGAACAAGTCCCTGATCATCCAGTCATGTATTAGGAAATTAAAGAAGTTCAGAAGAGTCAGAAAAGTTAAATATTAGATTAGTTTGTGTTTGTGTAAGATTCAGGTTATGATATGAATTCAGAAAAATTTTCTTTTTAATGTCCTTATTGCATTCATCATGACCAGAAATTGTTTAGTAAGCATGACTCACACATTTGTTTACTATATAATACTAATATAATACTGTATATTGATAGAAGATGCAGCTTCCTGACTTTTTGAAACTGTGTGTGTTGGAACAGAGCGGTGGGAAAAGAACAAGCAGGCAGACAAAACAGAGCTCCTTTTCACAGCACAACATTCAGTGTTTAACAAATATGCTGCAGACAGAGATAATGTCCACAGACTACTTAGTGTTTGTAGTTTCACAAAAATGTCAGTAGTTTTACTGAAGCCAGCTATTTGTGATGCTCTAGTGTTTAGTAAGGTTTATCTTTGTTACAGTAGCTGTTGAGGTTTTCCTCTGCTTCTGTGTCTTTATTCTGTCTTCATTAAGTAATCAGAAATAGCAGTTCTTGTTGTCCAAAGTCTTGGCTCAAGTAATCTTTACAGAGAGTATTTACTGATGTCACTGTGTTTCCTTCTCTAACCAGTGCACCAGAAAGTCGGTCTGCGTGTTTCTTGTGGCCACGTACACTGACGGACAGCCCACAGAGAACGCCGAGTGGTTCTGCAAGTGGCTGGAAGAGGCATCCACTGACTTCAGATATGGAAAGACCTACCTCAAAGGCCTCAGATATGCAGTGTTTGGTCTCGGCAACTCAGTCTATTTTGGCCACTATAACACAGTGAGCAATCAGGATAAATGTGCTACTTTGTCAAATGTTTAGCATCACTCGAATCTGTAGCTCAGCAGTGTTAAATTAATCCATGTCGAACTTTGACTTCATATGCAGCTCACCTTTGTAACCTTTCTCTCTCCAGGTGGGCAAAAATGTAGATAAGTGGCTTTGGATGCTGAGTGGCATGAGAATCATGACCAGGGGAGAGGGCGACTGTAATGTGGTGAAGAGCCGTAATGGCAGCGTCCAGGCAGACTTCCTGGCCTGGAAGGTCAAGTTCCTGAAGCGCCTACAGGCCCTGGCCAAGGGTGAGAAGAAGAAGTGCAGCGGGAACTGTAAAAAGGGAGGCTCCTGTAAGAACAAGAGGAAAGACAGAAAAGTGGAAGAGGAGGGGGAGAAAGCAGCTCAGCAGAATAACAGCTCTGAGGTAATATTTTGAGTTGTCACTATTTTAATGACTCATTGTACAGAGGTAAAGAGAAATGCTTTGTGTGTTCTTGAGCAAAAAGCTGAATGTCTTACTTCTCTACTTGCCACTGGATCTATGTTCTGATCATTTTTTAATGAAGAGTTCTGAGAATTTTTTGCTGGGACACTGTGATTCAAGATCCAAAATGGTAAAATCCATAACTGCGACATCACAGTTTCAGACTGACTGGCCAGAGAAATGTATGCATTATTCTAATGTATGGTCCCAGGTTTGGTATCTTGTGCTTTCCGTTTTTGAAATCCCAATGTAGTTTCCTCTAACTATTTCTTGATGTCTTGTAATTCTTGGATGAAGAACCTGTTCTGACCTCTACTTACAAATCTCTGTTTTAATAGACAGGATGTTGGTGGCCAGTGTGAGCTGTGAATAATACAGAATTTAAACATGAACTTGCTAGGTTGCAGTTTAGTTATTTTCCCACATCACTGAACCGTAGAGATGATATAGCACCTCTCTAAGCTTTCCCCCCTTTGTGACTATAAGAAGAAAAGAGCCTGAGAAAGTGTGTAGCTGACAACTAATTAGGAAATATCCTATAGCTTATAATGTTGTTTTCTCAGAAGGGTACTTCACATATTCAGGTTGCTCTTATCAGTGTGTGTGAAGTGGAGTAGCTGGGCTATTGGTCTAATGTTGCACTCCAGCAATCTGATTAAAATCATAAAAGGACTTTAAATGTCTCAGGAAGTGAAGTGTTACTCTCCGCTTTTCAGGTCAGCTCTTCATGGCTCACATGAAATCTGTTATCACTGCATGACGATCATATGAAAATATATATATATTTTTTTAACCAATCACAAAAATTACAGATTTTACAAGAAGGGAGGTACAAACACAGACACATTATATGTACACATGCACACATTTACAGCTTTTATATGCATCACAGCGCACACAGATGACCAGTTGTCATGGTAGCGGGCACCTCAGAGCCAACTCAAACTGAGACTACTTCCCCTCTGTCTGCAACAGTCGGTGCACTCAGCAGAGGTGACATTCAACCGGAACCAAGTGGAGCTGAGAATTGTAGCTAGGGGACCATCATTGTCATTTATCTATCATGATGCTTTTTATTGTGCTGCAGAACTTGTGATAAATCTTTTGAAATGCCATAATCACGCATGTGGTTTTCTTTCTTAATCAGGCAGCCCGAGAAGGGTCAATGATGTAAGGTAAATGTGTTCTGTATGAGTTCCCCCACTCCAGTTTTAATTGGTCATTGTTTGAGCCATATGTTAGTCTCTTTACTTTGGGGTAATATTTAAATTTTCCACTCACCCACCATGTCCTTGACCTTTTCTGTTGTTTAATCATATGTGTTTTTTGTTCTGTGTTTTTTTTTTTTTTTTTCCATTTCAGGAGGATCTGATGGAAACCAGCAGTGACGAGGAGGGGTCTGGCCTGGAAGATGAGAAAAAAACAGGTTCGGTGGTTGACATGGAGGATCTGGGAAACATAATGAACAGCGTCAAGAAAGCAAAGGTCAGACTCATTCTTTATTAGTACGTTAGCTGATGTACAAATTAGACGTAGAAAGACCATAGTGCTCAGTGCCACCTTTCTCTAATCTCACACCACTACCACTATAGCAGTTACATGAGCCTTTGTACCACTACGAATTCATGTGCTGCATCTTCCTACTCGTAAATGTGAGGTAGATATACAGGATCTACTTAGCTGCCTGCCCACCAATTTTACAGTTGGCCTGTTGAATCATTTTAAACTGGAGCTGCAGTCTCACCATTCAGCAGGTTTATTTTCAGTATTTCCGTGTTAAGAGCTATAAGCGCGCACCATCGTGGCATTAAAGCTTAGTCCAATTTAAGTGTGTTGAATTAAGAGAAAAAGTGGTATCACTGAAGCAGAAGTAGCAGATGGGTTGATAGACACCAGACCCCAGCAGGCGAGAAGCAGAGGCTTGCGTAATAGCGAGGACGCCCACTTCACAGACTTGTGAGGAATGAGTGACTCAAGAAAAGCTGAAAAAATGAGGAGGAAGAGCCTTTATTGGTCCCTTTTTATCAGCAGTCGTATAGGGACCGGGGCAAAATATTGAGTTTTGAGAGTGAAGAAAATAAAAGGAACAGACATATACAGTGGCAAGAAAACGTATAAAATGTTATCTGATCTTCGTCTAAGTCATGTTTTTATGATGTGCTGTGTCTTCTTTCCAAATAGTTAAATCTTAGTTTTAATCAGTCCACAAAACATTTTGTCAATACTGCTGTGGAGTGTCAGTGTGCTGTTTGTCAAACTTCAGGCATTCAGCAATGTTCTTCCTCTGTGGTGACCTGCCATAGACACCCTGCTAGTTCAATGTTTTACCTACTGTAGACTCATGAACACAGATGTTAGCCAGTTCCAATGATGCCCGAGTCCTGACTGGTTCCAAATCTTTGGCTGTCACTCAGGGTTCTTTCTTTATCTTATGAGTGTTTGTTGTGCCGCCCACTTCTTAGTAGAGTAACCACAGTCCCAAAGTGTCTCCATTTGTAGATTGTTTGCCAACTGCAGACTATTGAATTTAGTTTTAGTCTTTGACATCAGTTTGTAAACCTTTCCAGCTTTATGTAAATCAACAATTCTTGACTGTAGATCCTCTGAAAGCTCCATTTGGCTCTTGACTTATATGACGACAAAGTAATGCAGAAAAGCATGAAATTCCAAAAGGTTCACATACTTTTACTTCCCACTGTAGGTATCTAACCCTGTAACATTCCTGTACTTTTCAGAGACACATCAGTGGGGAAAAGATCTCTTGTACCTAAAAAAGGAGCCACCTTATCAAAACCTGTGAAATGACTTGTTTCATATGGCATTAAATGTTGACGTAAAATCAAAGAAAACATCCACGGGTGCACTGAATTGTGTAAAATCTATAATCCTCATCTTGATTGATAATTTTTACTACCAACACATTTTTAGTCTTTAATGTTTTCTGTTTCATCAATTTTCTAATACTGGGAAAACTGAGTAAGACATTCAGATTGAACAAACACCCCACCTATCAGTGTTGGTCTGTGAAACAATCCACATTTTAACAGTATTAATTTTGTACTTAAATTATTTCTACCTGCGCTACTTTTAATGCTGTACATCAGAACTAGGTGTTATTGTGGCAATAGTGAACTTCCACTTAACTTTACATTCCAACTTTTTGAAAGACTTAAAAGACATAAAGATAAAGTAATAAAAGTAAGTAAAGTAAAAAATAAAGACTTCCTCCTGTTAGCCTTGTTGTGGTTCTAAAGCAACAAGTTAGTGAGATTTTCTTCTTCTTCAGGAGTAAAGTTACTTTGGTGGGAACACCTACAGTAAGACAGCACATTTTATTTGACTGCTGTTGACAGGAACCTTTCTGATTCCAAAATGTCCAAATTGTCCCGGGCTTGTCCGTTTCAGTTGTGACATTAATATTACAGTGCATTATGTGTAAGCTTTGATTGGTTCTGACAGGCCCCTTTTGTAAGTCCTACACAGATGTGTTTATACATCATGACAGGATGTTAAAGAGACATCAGCGGATGACTTAAGGAGCTTGGGAAGCTCAGTGCTTCAGTTATGTCGAACCACACTGGGAAGAGCCTGAAGGCGGTTTTAAAAAACATCATGATGTGTTTTCATGTTATTTTTATGAGGAAGCTATGGGTACCTTTTGTTATTCTGTTCCCCAAACAGAGATGGACAACAACTTCTATTTCACCTGCTGTGAAATGATTTTAATTCCATTTTGTCTAATTAATTTAGTAATTTAAATTGGTTTGTATCATCAGATTGGGCTGTGAGGATGACAGCTTTGCTCTGTGTCTGTGGTAACAAATTAGTCTTGCTTACGCCTAATTTGGTGCCACAGAGCAGGCAGCGCAAGATACAATTAGTTTTTTACATTAAAGATTAGCTATTGCCAAGAGACAACAACAACAAGTACTGTCCAAGCTGCAAATTAAGTGTGAACAAGGATATTCCCCTTGCTGGAAAATGTTAGTTATCTAATTTACATTGCAGAGGAATGTATTGTCCCCATTAGTAACCCAGACCTGTAGCATTATTTTACTTTAGTCTCATGTTATAAAGGTTCATTGTCAGTGTCCTTTATTTAAAAAGGAACTGGAGCTATGTACCTAACTCCTGTTTTTGTCCACTTGAGACACCTTTAAGTGTAACTACAGGTGGAAACTGTGGCTGAATCTGACCACTAGGTGATGGCAGAGACTCTCAGTTGCAGGCAGCTTGACAACTGGGCTTTGGCAGATCTGCAACATCTGATATTAAATACCACGCTGTTATTTCACTTAGAAAGCTATTGGCGTGAAAACCCTGTGCAAGAAAATCGGCCAAACCTAAGTCTAAAAAGACAGACTTGTGTTTAAGTCACTTTCTCTGGGTTGTGTCCATGTAATCCTCTAACCCTAATCCAACAAACTGAGAGAAACTTCTCATGTTTATAGCAACATCATAGAGATAACCGGCTTTTATTGTTGGTTTGCTGCAACTATTGTGTGCACGTCTGTTGCTGCTTTCAACATATTTTGATTTTGAAAAAGATTGAAAGTCAGTAGTACTTTATTGGTCACAACCATTAAAAAACACAATATAAGGGACGTTTATGAAGACGTGGATTCTGCATCATTTAAAATATAGATTTCATGGTATTGATCAGTCAAATGATCATAACCTCAGATTGTTGCATATAATCATCACTCAAATAAACATAATCTACTTGTTTAAAGCTTACAATTACTATAAAGTAAAGTGGTGTCTGCTTTCCCCTCAAATCATCACTCACTACGATTCCTCATCCAACCCTAAATGCTTTATTCCATTTTTTTTTCATTTGTGATTTTTGATGGAGGCCAAGCGAAGCAGAAGGCAGTTTTCATTCAGATGTACCTAACAGACTTGCAGCAATAGGTTTGCTGCCACAGCTCAGAGCTCATATTGCCCAGTCTTAGTCTATATGTTTTGCTATAGATCATTTTGTATTTCACCAAATGCCACTAAGCTTCATTTTTATTGTTGCTGAAATTGCTTTTGCACCATTGCATTATCATCCAAACCTTGTCCTAAGAGACTTTGGTTTCTGCTATAGCAGTCTGTTTCATGCTGGTGCCAGGGCTGGTGCCAGACAGGAGTAAGTGTTGAGTGCATCATAAACCTAAGCAGCTGAACAGTTGTCAGGGCAGAGTTGTGATGTTTTCATGTTAATATACAGAGAGAAAAGTGCTACTATGCTACTTAAAGAGTTGCATGAACCCACAAGGTTAGTATGACATAAACTAAACGGAATAAACTGTAAAATGTTTGAGGCATAAGACTCAACATAAGTAGAGTGCCTGTTTGTTTTACAGAGTACTCAGCTGTCCAATTTGCCATTTGCCATGCTGCAAACAATTGACTGTTTTTGCATTTTTAAACAAACATGACAAATTTATTATTGTTGGTATTGTGATCCTTTGTCCTTACAGACTTCTTTCTCCCTTTCGACTTGATCTCTCTCTTCTGTGCTTCCTCTCCCACGTGTATCTTTATGTTTGTCCCTCCATCACTCACTTGTTCTGTTTGTTGCTGCTGCACTGTCCGTCTGCATCAGCCCCATGTAGTGTCATGGTTCCAGAGCACAACATGGTGCTGTAAGATGTCCCAGTTCTGTTAGTCCAGACAGACCTGGGCATGACTGGATGTCTGTGAGCTCTCAAGCGAGGGGGAAAGCTAAGCAGTCGGAACCAGAGAGTGGGGCCAGATGAATTTCTAGGGCTGCACGCAAACACCGCAGGGACAGATTGTTGCACTGTTGGCTACATGTTGCATACGCCGTCAGAATATTGCAAGTCAGGGATGCAATAAGTGAAGGTGGAGATATGTGCTGGCCGACATCAGCAAACTAGTTTAATACATTTTGCAGGTTTAAATTGCAGGTTACAGAATTTTGGTTTAATTTCTGACCAATAGTTATTTCAGGTCCTTTCACATCCTCTCTGAATCTGCAGCACTCCTCAACCTTACAGAGCTTTATAGTGAGTTTGAGCTCATTTTAGTTGTCTGGTGAATATTTACTGTTTTGATTCACTCACTGCTGTAGCAAAGCAGTGGTGTAAGCTCACTCTGCACTACCTGCTCAGCTACAGTGGGTAGATACAGTCAGTGACTTATTAAGTGATGCCTCGTAGCAGCTAAATGGACATACAGTATGTTTCCTTCAGGAGTTAATAGAGACTGAAGAACAGAACTGAAAGTTAAGGGAATATTAGACTTACATTCATCAAGTAGCCAGAAACACAACTCCAAATTAATGGCATCTTGTACTGCCTCTGCTGGACGTGTAATTGCTAGTGAGTGTTTGAGAATGACAGTCTGTCATAGTAACTTTCAAAGTGGCACAAACTCAGTATGGTGTGGAGAATGCTAACTCCAAATGCACAAATCCACTGGGGATTAAGTGGGAAAGATGGAAATCTGGATTGTTCAAGTGGTTGTCAGACTGGCTTGGCTGAAACACATAGGTTATTCCACCACGGTGCTCATAGCTGTTATCAACACTCAATGGCATTTAGAAATAGAAAGTCAGTGAATGGTATTGGGTTATTTCCTCATAGAGAAATGCCCAGGAATCAGTGAAGTGTCACAGTTCTTTAGGAATATACGCATGTGGACATTTGTCATTATTTGCTGACAGAGTATCAGCCCCTTGTGAGCACTGCTGTGCTTAGAAGGTTACATATAGATCCCTATAGACACGTTGAAGCAATTGCAGCAGTACAGTAATTGGGTTGAGCTGTCACTTAACATGGTTAATGTCAAAGTCAGCTGCTCCGTCATCCCTGTCTGAGAAGTAATACCTTTGCCCTGGGCAACTTTTCTAGCAGGACCTATCAATCATCTGTTGTATCTGTAAACAGTACATCTCTGAGATATTTAGATTTACATATAAATGCTCTACTCTACAATAATGTAATCCTGACCTGAAGGAAGTTGTTCATCTTCCAAGTAAGGCTGCATCAGCTTTAGCACTGAAACATGATGGCCATCAAAATGTAATTTTCTTTAATTATATTTTTAACGCTTTATTCAGCTGTAGAGTTCTTTTGTTTAACATAATATTGCTCCTCTGAACGTCCCTAAACCAACTCCGACAGGGTGATGCCCCTTTATTCAACTGTGATGCTTGTATGGTTTTCTCCTCACTCCTGTTCAGCATTGCAGTACAATATGTTAGAGAGCTCTCTGGACTTGGTTTACCTTTGTCAGTTAAAGTTGTGAGTCTCAAATGTAGTGGCATTGTGTTCAGACTGGCCTTTCAGGATGCTGTTACCTACTCTTGGGGGTGTTTTATGTTTTTATTTTGAAGTGCACTTTCATTGACTGTTGCTGCTAAAGTCATAACATTTCAGAGCTTTTGTCTTACATCCTACTGTAATTTAATCACTATCAGCAGTTACAGACTTTATTTTATTTCAGTGACATGGGTGATTAATGGATATGTTGTAAGGCAGTGTCCTAACACATTTCTCTGTTTGTCAGCATTCTTCTCCAGGGAACATTTAATCCCTTGAATGTCAACCAGTTATTTGGTGCTTGATGAAATTAGCAGAGGAATATTGTAGTGTCCTGCTACCAGGGCTGCGCACATGATGCTGCACATCCTTGACTCAAGAAGTATCAGCATAGTGACAGGTGATAGATGACAGTTTGGTAGACTCTTCTACCTTATTGTAAGTGTAGAAGTCATATCCTTAACAACTTCAGTTTTTTTCAGTCTATTTTGAAATGTATTTCTTACACCAATGATACAAACTAGTAATTGAATTTGTGTAATCTCACATATTCAAGGCAGACTTGGAATACTCTTGATGTTTCACCATTGTGATAAAGAATATCTGGATGTGCATTTGGTGTCTGCCACAGAGCAAGGAGGACGTGCAGACAGACGACCAGATAGTGAAGCTGTCCAAGTTGAACGGAGTGAAGAACATTGAAGATGAAGGAGAAAGAAGAGAAATGATCACCCCAGCCCTCAGGGAAGCACTCACAAAACAAGGTGAGGAAAATGGAGGCTGCTGCTTCAGTTACTGGTAGACCTTTAGTCTCTAACTTATAGCTATTAAACTGCATAGTTGTTCCCAAAAGAACATCTGCTGGATGTCACTGGTGACTATAGATAATATATTCACATTATCTAGCTGCATTGCTTGGCAATAAAAATAAATAAAATCACACTGCAGACCTAACGCACCAGCTGCTTGTCAGCATACCATTAACCTTGCTCGTTTCACGAGGGTAGCAGAGTTGTAATTCACTTTAACAGATGAATTATGAATCATGTCATTTTAAATCCCACGTGCAGTAGAGAACTCGGGTTAGATTGTATTTTCCTTAAACGTATTCCCCCATTATCACAGTCATTGATTGAGGTGACTATGTTCTCAAACTGAGTTACTCTAAGTACCAAACAACAATGTTGTTTATCATTCATTAAGCATCCACTTAATCAGCTGCTGAAATTGCATCGATGTCTAGGTCTTCTGTAATGTCCTGACAGAGAATGTAGTTAGTTAAAGCTGGTCAGAGGTGCTGCATGAAAAGTGCAGCACTAGCCGCAGACTGTTTATTGTCTAATAGCAGTTAATGATGCATTGCAGTCCAATTACCCTCTCTGCCTCCTCCTCTCCTCAGGGTGCAGTCCAAAGAGTTTCACTCCTCTGTCCTCCTACGCCAGAACTTCAGTAAAACTAGCTGAGGTCAACATGGCAGATTTCTTAAAGTTCTTAATTTATTGTCGACACCATGTATTTTTCCTAATCCTGCAGCTAGAGAAGATGCATGTTTCTAATCGCACCTTGTGTCTCCCATAAAGCAGCCATAGAGTCTTAGCTGAGTCTCAATCATTAGCTGAAACATTTTACTTTTCTACTCTTTTACTGTTCAGTCCATTCACTGCCCAGGAATTCATTTCCAGCCAATAACCCCCATGGTTGGCTTACACAACACTCTATAAATAGACCTCTGTAAGACTTCACTTCACTTGACCAAATGTTGACCCATTTCATGGTCTTTATGTTGGCAACAGTCAGTCCTGGTGCACATTTTGTTTTAGTTGGAGTGAAAGAATGAATGATGAAAGTTTTGGCACACTCTTTTCATGATACTGGGTCTCAGAAGGCTTTTCGGTATAGCCTTTTTTTTGGCATGACATGGATGTAAGTCACACAGAAATTGAAGCACTCATCTAATGTCCTAGGGAGTTTTAATATAGTGCTGCACATTTAATGGTTTGCCTCAGGACCTAGAACTAAATGGGAATCCAACATGTGTATCTGCACTTAAAATGACCTTTTATTCAGGATTCAAAAAACTTTATTAACCCTAGAGGGAAATAGTTTCTTTCATTTGCACTTGCTACTTTAGACAGGGGCACATACATGTTGTCAACTATAATCGATAGCAAAACTATATTTGCTTTTTCTAATAGAGGAGCTGCTGCTCTATTGTTGTTCCATTAGAGTTGCAGGTATGAATAAAGATACAGTATTGCACATTTTACATTAATGCATTTTTGCTGTGCAGGCATTGTACAAGAACACACAATACACAAGTGTTTTGATTCATATCTGTGCATGTACCCATGCACTGGTGCACATTACTGTCACTTGTGCTGATGCCTTGCACATAAAAGTATGATTATTCATAGCACTTGTTGTACCTTCTCTGCAGATGCCACCTCTCAGAGATTATAGAGAAGGTGGAAATAGAAAACCTTTCTATTGCTGTCTCCATCCACCTCCCCCTCACTTTAACTCGACCTTCTCCATTGACACATTAAAGGACGCACGGGCATTGGAAATCAATTTCCCTGACAAACACAAGGAGTAAATGTTGCTCACATTAAGATCATTAATAGTTAAATAAACAGCAATCAGGTACAAGTCCTTACTGTGGTTTGCACAGTGTTGTAGATCTGGATCATATACAGTATTTTATGTGTCTTGCAGTTGCTAGGAGCAGGGTTAGAGGAGGACACTTTTTCAGGTGGAAAAACAATTTTATGCTAGTCGACAAGTTTCTGGTGCAAAGAGAGGAAAAAGAACTGCAAATATCAGATATATGAAGGAAAAAAATAATTGTGTGCATGTAATTGTGTTTGTGTGTTTTATATTTTCTGTTAATCAAAGAACATCTTTAATCGATGGATCAATCAGGCAGTAAATAAATGTTTTCACTCTACTAATGTACTCATAGATGGCCTTGATAGGGGGGAAAAAAATGCATTTGACTCATCCAGCTTCAAAACTCAGAACTCTTAAAGCAGGGAGAGTGCACTGACACAAATTTCATACTGTATTTTAATTAGATATTTCCTGTATAAGGCTATAAGAGCAGCTAAATACGTAAATAAGATTTAAAAACAAAAAGTTACCACCTGAAAATCACATCAAGCTTTTTTTGCCACTGTCTGGCTTTACTAGAAAGTCTTTTTAAAATGTTGTGATTTAAAGGAGGAGGCCCGCTTTGATTTATCAATAAATAATATAATTAATATAATAAAATTATTCTTCGACAGACCTCACAGAAAGGGAGAAGCAGAAGCATGCCAGGGCTCACTCAAATGTGGCCATTTGCAGGTATGAGGCTGTGGTAATAAAAGTGGATATAGAGGCAGAGCTGGGTGGAAAATTGATTTGAAACACTTTATCCTCCCTTTGTGCAGAAAGAGAATTTGACACTACCCTCTTCTTCCTACCTTTGACATGCCCTTGAGCTGCCGCTATTGACTTTATTGGAGGTGTTCAATCGCCTTTAGGAGAGGACCGAATTAATATTACTTTGTGAATGTTGAGCAGAGTTTTATTGATGAACCCCTCAAAGAAAATCTAAGTATCTTCTGAGTTGGCCTGTGTGGTTCTTGGTCAAAAAGGGGTTTTACTGATTCAGTGTGTTATTCTTCTCATGTTTTGATCTTTCTTTGCAGGGTACAAACTTATTGGAAGTCACTCAGGAGTGAAGCTTTGTCGATGGACCAAGGTGATGAAATCTACTCTTCTAAATAAGGCATTAGACATTTTGACAACTGAATGCATGGATGACATTAAGTGTTGTTTCTGTTGATTAGTCTATGTTGCGAGGGCGGGGTGGCTGTTACAAGCACACTTTCTATGGTATAGAGTCCCACCGATGCATGGAAACTACCCCCAGCCTCGCCTGTGCTAACAAGTGTGTCTTCTGCTGGAGGTATGTACCTTAAGAAAAAAAGATGCTGCAAAGTACAGATCTAAAGTATCATGCAAGAAAACACATTCAGTAAGCCTGGTTTTGGTCTGACTCACTTCTGTTGTTTTAGACAAATGTGTGAATATAGACAAGTTGGAGTACTCACTCACTGCTAAAGTCTGATCTTTATAAATTCTAAAAATGACTACAACATAGCATCTGCAGGCCTTAATGAAGTTGCTGACCGTCAAGTAAAGCACAGCTTCAAATTGAATTGTAATTATTTAATACATTAATGACATTCAAAATGTTACACATGCAAACATACATGCCAGGAGGGAAGAAACGTAGGCTAGCTATGCATAATTCAGGGTTTATCCACATTTTGCTGCCTGCATTCACGATCCAGATGAGTGATATCAATAGACAGGGTGGGTGTCAGGGGACTTGGTGACACTGATGGAAAAATCTCCATAGTGGGCCCATTAACGAGGATTGTGGGAAATTGAGTTGCGTTAAATAGAATTACTAGGTTCTTCCCTTAAGTTAAGTTGCTGCAAATGAATCACGAGTTGTCTGATGTGGTTGGGACTAGACCTACCGCTAAAACACTGGTGTCTTTTTATGTGAGCGATCTAGTTACTGCAGTTACCCAATCTTTCAATTAGTTGTTGAAAATTGTACTTGAACCATAGTGGCATCTTTAATTAGTAGCTAAGAATTGGCTTTTATAGCATTTGGGCATTATTGCTTGTTTTCCTCTTGTGTTAATAATCATTAGGTTGTTTATCTTGTTAATCAAGAATGATGAACTCTCAGTGGAAAACTAGTCAATGATTTATTTGCAGAAGACTAATGGCCACATAGCTGTGAGGCCTGAAGGTGGACAGTGATTCATGATGACATTGGTGAGAGACCGGGCCTTTTACTCCCCTCAAGAGATGACGACTACTGAAAGGTCGCTGTCAGAATGTGCTTTGGTGAACTGCATTCCTGTCACCACAGATATGCCAGTCTCTCTTAAATCAGCTATGTGGGATGACAGGAAGTAAGCAATTTCAGGACACAGATGTATTGTTGCAGCTGCTCTCACCGTCCGCATCTCTTTAGCAACAGGTGAAATTAGATTTGATGGGCAAAGCCAGGATGTGTGATGTGAGTGTATGCATATGCATGCGACAGATTGTCTGAAATTCGCTATGCCTCAGGATTTGTTGTTACACCTAGACATCACACTTAGGCAGTCAGAAGGTGTTATTAACACCCAAAGGAAGCGCTGATTTTTTTTACAGTAGGATGCATCCTTTCACTTTGTGTTTTTATAGGGTGATAATACACATGGCCCTTATAATTCACGTTCAATTTGTGTTTTTATTTTTCACATTGTGATAAGGATTCTCCACTGACTCGAGTGAAATATGGTTTTAACTGTGTTATTGGTGTTAAATGACCACGGCCTTGGAGCAACACTATATGCCAGTTGATAATTTGTGCTTCAGGAAACACTGAACTGGTCCTATAGCACTGCAGCATTCCTAACTCAGTGGTTGCATTATGTCTGCAGCTGCCTACTTACTGTATATATGTGTGTCCCACAAACAGACATCACACAAACCCTGTGGGCACGGAGTGGCGCTGGAAGATGGACCCTGCTGATAAAATCTTACAGGACTCCCTGGAGAAGCACCAGAACATGATTCGACAGTTCAGAGGTTAGTGCGTCAGCAGGTGACTTGTGCAAACATTAGTTTTTTCTCCTTTTCCACCTCTATCCCTACGTATAACTCTGCTTTTATTGTTTTTTAATCTATCCATCAGTGCATCTTCATTGTGCATTGTGCCTACAACTTTGACTAGCATCTTCCATTACATAAAAATGTATCGCCTACAAAACTTAGCAAAATTGTTGTTTGGCCTCACAAGGGCTTCTGTTTAATTATATTGGAATTACAGCCTGTCTATACCTACATTTTTGGGCTCCATTTGTACTACTCATACTAATACTGCTGGCATTTGGGACTTATTTCTCTGGCTGCTGCCAGCGTTGGCTGAGTACGACTGGTTGGATGCACAAAGCTCAGTGAAAACAGATATTGGTGATTATCCTGTGAGTATTCCCTAAGCAGATTTCCTTTGAGAGGTTTCGAGAAATGTTGTCAAAACATGGTGGTGACACATTTATCAGACATTTATTTAAACAAATAAGTACTGATTGGAAAATGTTTTGTACTCTACATGGATTTAAAGGTTTAGAAAAAGATCACCTTCACTTATTAAGAATATGTTTTGTATAGTTAAGGCTGCAGCATCTGTACTTGAATATTAATCTGTGGGTAATGTGTTTAATTAAACAATAAATCATTTCATCTTTCATTTCCGCACAATCTTCCAAACTTACAGTAGTTTCAAAAAATCTAAATATTAAATAATACCATGCTCATGATTGGAAACATTGGATTATTTGTCAGTATTTTTAAATTTGAAAAACAAATTATTACTGCACTAAATGCTTTGTTAAGCATATGTGTTTTGTTGTTTCTCTTTTGTTGTGATATCTAGGATGCTACCGTTTTCTACATATCAAAGGTAGATTAAACACACACAATCTTCTCTGCATTATTCTATTAATTCTTTAATGCTGCAACAGTAACCTTTGATTTTTGTGACAAGAATGTGTCTGTGGAGTTGTACTCAACCTAGCCACAGGCACAAACACCTAAAGACTTTCCCTATAGAGCCCAGACTCAGATTGTGCAACTGTCCAAATGTTTTCTTTTTAGTTCAGTTCATTATTGATTTATTTTCTAGTTTTCATACAAAACCTCTGCCAGAAGTGTCCTTTGGCGTCCATAATCTACACTGGCTGGCACTCGAGATTAGATTAAAATGTCACCGTCGATGCTCAGCATTTAGTTTGAGAAAATCTGCCTCTCCAAAATAGACATGTTGAACTGGCTCCTTCCAATTATTTAGACCTGGCTTGATCCTGCGTCCTTACAGAAGGCTACCTCTTTCACCTCAAAGCTACTGCTGATCCCATTATAAAACAGAAAAGCTATTGTACTTAGGAAACGACATAGATGCCAAAAGCTGAAAGCTTCTGAGACATATCTTGTTCAAAGGGCTGCATTAAAGCTAATATCATTCTCAGAGCAGTCATTCGTAATATATTATAATGCATTTCATTACTGAAAATGTAATTTCCTGATAGGATTATAATGGAACAATAGGACAGATACACTTATGTCGTATGCTGCTTCTTAATTCATTTAGATAAAAAAACTAACACATTTCACACTGAGATTGCAATTGTGATGTTTTGTGCAGAAAATAAAGAAGAGGACATTTTCAGATGCTTTAACAAAGCAAAGGTTTACACTTCTAATTAGACACATACTAGAGCCAATCGAAACCCTGTTTTGTCATTATCATCTGTAATTTTCTTTCCAGTTGCATTATAAAATCACATTAGGCAGCCTTCAACTCCATTTAGTATTCACAGTATTACATTTTACAATGTCTAGTTCAATGAATTATCCAGATGGTGCTTCTAAAAACCTTGTGTGTGATTAAACACGGTGAACCTCACAGGATGCTGTGAAAAGATAAGAAACTAGGGATTGTTTATACTATAACTAAAAAGAACACTGGTTTGATTTGGTCTGGAAGAGCTAGAAACCTCCTAAATGTGGTTTTATGTAATTGGACACACCTTGTCATAGAGGAATAGTGGTTTGTTGAGTTTTTGGCAAGTAGTTTGTTTTGTTTTGTTTGTTCATTTATCATGTTTTTTGTCTTTTGCCCTTAAGGCTAACCTTTCTGCATGAGTGTGTGCTCTAGGCATTATGATAGATTTCACATGAAGCTGCAATAAGTCACTGTACAGCACAAATCAAGAAGAAGCATGGGGATTTTGTGACATTTGCATCTAAGTTAATGCATGAATTAAATATTTTATTTTCTTATTATCTGAGCACACTAAACACATCTAAGCGCCTGAGCCACAGTTTAGTTCATAACTCTTGTTTTGTTTTTTATTTTTGGGATGTTGGAGCCTTTCTAAACACAAATGGCCTACACCTGTCACAGACTGACCCGTATACTCATCACGAGCACATCATCTACACTATTGTACTAATGTACATCAACACCTCACAACAGGGGGCTCTACACTCTGCACTGTCCCTGAATGCAGCGCCCCAAAGAGGCAACTGAAGCGACATAGAACACGTGGACAGGTGTCGTAGTTTTGGTCTTGGCTTCAGAACTTTAAACACCTACAGAATAAGAAAGTAATTATCATTATACAATTTGTAGTAGAGTCTGAAAGTATGTCTTTGCTGAGAATTAATTTTAAGTAATCCACTACAGAAACTATAAAAACCCTACAGAAGACCTTACAAGAGTCAGCTGTGTTAGTGTGTAAGGGAATTTCACCTTCGTAATACCACAAGATAAATACGTTTAATGAGATTTTACACCCTTTTCTTAACACACGTACACAATCCCCTTCAGTCAGCATTTATGAGCAGAGTTAACTGATTCCTCCTGGGGGACAGTTTGCTTTTTTTATGTCTTTGCGCAGCTGTTGTGTGATTTAATTTGTCCTTGAAAGGTGGCATAGTAACACTTTCTTTCTTTGCTTCAACCATAGAAAATGTTTGCAAAGTTATCAATAATTCATACAGCTTTGTGAAGCACATGAAGACAACACTCCAGCGCTTTACTTAGTTTAGATTCACTCCGTGTACTCTTAAATTAAATGACATCTGCTCTAGCTACTGCAATATCACAGTAAATTCCCATGACAGTGTATGAAACTTTTTTTATTGGTTTATTCAAATTGTTGCTGTCATTCTGCATTTAAATGTTTATGCTGTCAGCAGAAAGGAAATATATATGATACTGTTGCATTTGTTACCATCTCAAGACCTTCAAGTTTCACATATCTCTCCAAATCCCTAAAGCCGACTTGCTAAAATAACAAATCCTAAGTATGTGTGTATAAATATATAAATCAAGATTTACATATTGCCATTATGTCGCATATTTAGTTTATCAATCTATATTTATGTCTATCTATTGTCATGATCTAAAATGGACTTTTCCTCTTTTGATAATTTCAAATACACTCACTCAAGTACATTTATTGGGCAAATTGTGCAACACAGAGTCTGTTTACAGGAAGAGAGAGAGCAGACTCTACTTCTTGAAGAAGCTTAGGCTCTTTAATGTGTGCAACAAGATGTTTTACCAGGCTGTTGTAGCCAGTGCATTTTTCTTTACTGCTGTCTGCTGGGCAGCAGCAAAGATTCAGGGACAACAACAAACTGAACAAACTGATCAGGAAGGCTGGCTCTGAGCTGGGGACTTCACTGGAACCCTTGGAGCAGGTTATTGAGAGGATGATGCTGGTCAAACTGCTGCTTATGTGTTTAGATGTGTATTTTTTGTGTACGTGTTATTTTTTCCATGTATTATCCTCTGCACTTTAAACCTGATGCTGTTATTTCTCATTTTTCTTACATTGCATTGACAGTGTTTTGATGTATGCTTCCCTATTTGATGTATGCTTCCCTCTCTCTCTCCCACTCCCCCGTTAGGCGTTCCGGGAGTGAAGCCCGAGCGGTACGAGGAAGGTTTGGAAGTCAAGCACTGTGCCCTCTCTTTGGTGGGTGAGCCAATCATGTACCCTGAAATCAATGCCTTCATCCGCCTCCTCCACTCCCACCGCATCTCCAGTTTCCTTGTCACCAATGCACAGTTCCCACAGGAAATAAGGTAGGGGCAAAACACCTACACACACCTTTTCTCAGTGTGTGTGTTAGACTTTTTCCAGCCAATCTGTTTTGGCTGGAATGTGTATGATTATGTTTCTCTAATATACTTGTATTCCCTTCCTTCACAAGCCTTTTTCTTTGAAGACTGATGGATGAATTGGGAAATAAGAAGCTTCTTGTGGTGCAGACTAAAACATAAAAACCTATAACACATTGGCAGTTTAAATGTTCAGTGCTTTGAGTACAAAGTCATGGCATATTATACCAAAACTGTAACTGCATTACCAGATGACATAAAGGATAAGTTCTTGGTCTAGTGCTTGAGTGCTGAAACATGCATTCTCTCTAATGACCACTTGCTGCTGGAGCCACATAAGCTGTAACTGTATTGTGCAAAATCTCCCAATTTCTTTGAAAGAATAAAACAGTTTTTCCATAAGATGTTAGGATATCAATAGTCAGTGATGCCAGAGATGATAAACCTAGTTTTTTCTTTATGATTTCTGTGAAATGTTGCATTGCAATGCAGTTGCTACCAATGTGCAAGTCTCCAATTTCTGCATCCAATATTTTTTTGACAAAGAAGTTCACCAGCAATTAGGTGCGGTCCGTAGAGACATACATAAATATCATATATACATATATGATGTTCATAAATCATAAAAGAATATCACCTTAGCTAGCTTTACTTGGGATGGTTGAGCACCAACATAAAAAGTTTTGTGTCTAAGGAATAAACATACTGACATGACCTCTGCTCTGCACTCTGTCGACACAGCAGAAACAGCTCTCTGACATTCCTTATTGTGAAAGATGCAAAGTATAGTGAGACGTTTGAGACTAACCTACCAAACACTGTTAAACATCATGTTGAAGCATCTTTCAGCATCTAAATAAAGATCATAACATTGTCAGTGACGTTCGACGCTGTCCATATAAATGTAAAGGTGAAGAAAATACAGTGTAATGTCGAAATGTTCACACTAACTTAGACTGAAGACCTCATACCGTACGTCCATCTCTTGACCTGTTTGAAATAAACTTTAAGTTTTGTTGACATTATGTCTGGACATGCCTCTCTGTCTAGAGGGCTTGCAAGCTGCCACCAGAACACACAGTGACATATCTGACATGTCAGCTAACTAACCTGTCACAGGCTGAGTCGTATACTCGTCAAGCAAGTTGAGGGAGGGAGAGGACAGCAGCCATCAGCCAATTTTCCCTGTCTGCCAGAGCCACCTGGTTGGAGCTGATCTGTGTCAGTCTATTGAGTCTCTTTGATAAGTGGAACTTTTGATTTTGTCTGCAGAGACTAAAATAAGAACTAAATTTCTTGACTTTCTGCCTGTCACTGCTCATTAATTAACACTGGTTGCTATTTGCGGCATCTTTACATAGCTGTCAAAGAAAGAAACTGCTGTCTTGAACAGCACACACATGAAGTTAGTAAGTAAGCACAGTAAACTTCAACCTATCTCTGTTTTTGCAACTGAAAACTCATATCCCTAATGTCAGGGTGAATAAACCCAGTTTCCACTAAAGCCACTGTCTGAAATATCCCCTTGATGTGTCCTTCTGCTGCTGCTGACTGTGTTAGAGATGAGCTGCATGCAAAAAAATCCATTTTAAAATTGATGAGAAGTACCCTTTGTTCACAGCTTCCTTCTTTACAAATCTGTTGCTTTCAGTTTAAGTATATAAGTGTTTGATGTATGTTATTGAACAGAGATGGGAAAAGTAAGATACACTGAGTGGAGCTGAGTGACACATCTACGTTCAACACAAATGTTTTCTGTCTTGTCTCAGACTAGAGGAGTACAAGTTCATCCTTCATAGCTGACAGAAATGCACTTATGTTTTCTTAGGAGTATGTGAGAACTTGTTGACACTGAGGGAAACTGAGACTTAACTAAACCTGTCTGCAATTTGCAGGAGCCTTGTGCCAGTTACCCAGTTGTATGTGAGTGTGGATGCGAGCACCAAAGAGAGTCTGAGGAAGATTGACCGGCCACTTTTTAAGGACTTCTGGCCACGTTTCCTGGACAGCCTCAAGGCCCTTGGAGAGAAGGTAAACTGCCCATCGAGCAAGTTTGTTTTCTAGTCAGGAAGTCAGAGAGGCAAGCTTGTGAAGAAGAAGTCTATGTGTATATAAGAAAGGTGCTGCTCAAAAATAATGCCCACTTTATAATGTAAACATTCAAAATGTGTTTTTGTGCTATTAACCAGAATTTTGTATTTATTTCAATGTCCATAAAACAATAACAATAAAATAAAACAGTAGTTTATTACCTTAAGCTTTGTGTTTATTCAGTAATCTCTCACCTTAAGGATTTTTAATCACAAGTACACATATTTACTTAAATTACACCTAATCATAATAAATTCAGTACTTGATTAAGTCTTTAATTAAAAGTGGAACTAATTCTCCCTTGAAAATGTTGGAATGCTTCATTACTTGCATTAATGTTATGAGTGGACAGTTTTCTGTAATTATCTTCTCACTGTTTGTGCCCAAGTTGTCTTCAGAACAGTGGTTTTCTGCATTATTTTGTCATAAAACATGATCTGATCTTCATCGAAGTCAAGAGTATTAAGAATTCTGATCTTTCATGACTTTATTGAGAAGTGGAAAAACTATGTGAACCCTTGGAATTAATAACTGGTTAACGCAAGTGGCTCTGCAGGCAGGGCAGCTTCTGACAGCACATGTGTTCAGTGGAGGAGCCACATGGCATCTTGGCAATTTTCCTGTGTAAGACTGCAGCATTTTCTCTGAGATGTATTATAGACTTTGGAATTGAGAGGAATGAAAGGAATGCATATGCTGCACATTTTTGACACATTCATATTCCCCTGCAGTGCACACTTACTGCTGGACTGTATCGAGAGGGGAAATGCCAGTAAAATATGCATATGCATACTTATGGTTATCTTATCTTATATGTGCCAACCAAATGAATGGAGAATGGATAATTGGACCTCATGTAGAAGTTTAGATATTGTTATTACTTGTGATGGAGGCTTGTGGTGCAGTATTGGTAATACTTGAGTGGCACAAAGTCAGGAAACAAGATGGAGTTTAAAGGCCTTTGTGGCACAAAAGTCCCCTTATCAGTCATTACTGGGTAGCATAATCATGTTTTTTAGTAATGATGTTTTGTTCACACACAAACGTTAACAAAAACTCAGTCTTGTTGTAGGCAATGGCTTTGCCTGAGAGATTCTGTTTTATTTTTGATGATGAAAACAAAAACAATGGTGGAGATGATAAAAGCACTTTGAATAATAATTTGGTTTTGATTAAATACAAAATTAAAACAAACATACTTGGATTTCAATCAGTTCTGTCTTACCTTGCCCCTAAACACGCCGTGAACAGCCAAAGATCTTGATGACACAAAACCAAAACTGACTAAAATATGCTTTGTGGTGGTTTTTAACGATTTGTATCTTTTATCTCCAACTCACCGACAGATTGGCAGATTTTCACCCCCTGTGCAGACTCATCTTTTTGTGTTTTGAATGAATTGGAACAGCTGATGAAAGCTGTTCATGTTGATTGAGTCCTCTCAGAAACCACAGATTGAGATGTCCTCTGTATTGACAAAATTTGTGTGCAGTCGCAGCAATACATGACAGAGCACTACACGGCTTTAACACTTCACTGAGTTGGGTAGGGTGGCTTTTTATTGATTCTTAAAACGTTTAACATTTTGCCTCTATCGGACTTGATAATGTCACTGCCCTATTCATAGGAATAACACCCAAAGGTGTACATTTATATTTAATGTGTGATCTGTGTCCTCTGCAGCAGCTTAAAAAAGTTAATCCAATAACCTTTTAGGCCTTTAAATCGTTCATGACCAGAGGGAAAGTCTATTATCATATCCTGCATCTAGCCACCAGGCAGCTTGTGTGAATCGATTTTCTCTCTTAGTGTTTCCTAAAAAGACAAAGTTAGGGGAAAAATGTGCTTAAGTGCACTGCCAAACGACCTTGAGGAAGATGTGTGCTGTGAAGTCTCTCAGAGGGACCCTTGATTACAAGCATCTGTAATGGGCCGGCTTCCTCTTGTTTAATGCTTCAGCAAACAATGGACAAATTCATTACCACTCAGCCTGAGGTGTTGTTGACTACATGAGTTCAGCTAACTCACTGGCAATGGATTGTTGCACTTTAAGTGCATAATAATTTTAACCACACAGCAACATCAAATATCAACTGCAAGGGTGGACAAATACATCAGCAGCCTTGGAATAAATACAATATTAAAGAGTGAAGGGTTTTTGTCAGCACTCTATCAATTCTGGTCATTTAGGCATCTACGCACACTACACATTCACATGATGATTTTTAGTGGCTAATTGTGGCTATGATCGTACCACTGGTTTCCCACTGTCTTAACTGACTAAAGGTTAATTCAGTTTATGGCAGATGGTTAACTGCTGGAGCACTGGATGACACTTTTTCCCCCACTGTCACCAATACTACTCATTATTTTGAACAGTGCTTCGCTGTCTGTCAGTAAGAGTCGCCATCATTCTGAAGAATTGCTTTTTTTTTTTTAACTTGGTGTCAAAAACTGTCTAATGATATCAGTGTTTCCTAGCTCAGCATTCTGTGCATGTCTTATGTTCGACATACAGTGTATGACACAAACCATACAAATGCTGTAATGTGAAAATGTCAGCAACAACAATCACACTCGCATATCTCTGTAATATATGACTATGTGGAAGTGTTACACAGCTTATTTTCTCTAGAATCACTTTCTTCCGTGAAATTATGTCTGTGTATGTGTGGTGCGTTTGTGGAATGATCCAGTGGGACAGTTCTCTGTGGCAACCAGCAAAATGTGAGCTTATACTATTTTGGTCTTACAACCGATATATTTAACTGTAATACAGAGTTGTGTTGGATTATATTTTTGGAGGTATGATTATATCCATGGTAGGACATGGCTTGGCTCTTGGCATATTCACGCTTGGATAAAATGAAATGAAATGCGCTGAATGTTTGTGCATTTTTTATAAATGCTGTTAATATTTTATCTTGAGGCCTAACTTTTAAATAACAAACTCTTTAGTCCACGAAATGTTATGACCAGTTTTGTATCAACACCTAAATAACCCAACACCAAAATAGAAGCCTTTGTGCATATAATCATAACCGGTTATTTGACTTTATAGTTTAGTATATTGTATTTTAAATTTGTACATTTACCTCGTCTGTTTGCACATGTATGTCTCTCTGTGACAGTCTGGTTTGTCTGTGTACAACTTCCGTGTTTCCAAAAATAAGGTCTCTCTGTGCTCATCACCCCCTGTCTCCCTGTCACAGCTCCATATTCCTAAGTCTCCATTTCATGGTGGGCTCTATCTCCATCCTTCCTAAGCACTTATCCCTCTCTGTTCTCTGTTTGACAGCTCTCCTCCTCTCCTGCACCTGGCCTCCGTGCCAGTGCACAGGGGGATTGATCGAGTTGTGTCTCGGTGTCGGATTTAGACTAGAGGCAGCTTGAAATACCTCACCTTCCTGCTTCCACTGGCCAATTATCCCCTTCCCTACTGGGCTGAAAAGACCTACTGTTATAGATAACCTTCCAGTTAGAGAGGGAAGGAATGAGGGAAATGGTGCACTCTCTTCTCCCATTGTCATCTACTTGTTTCTTTGTATTATCCAAAGAAACAAGTCTCCTTTAACTTTTTTTTTTTTTTTTTGCCTTTCTTTTTCAACAATTCTGTTTATTCTGCTATACAGCAGCAACAATAGCCTGAATCTACCCCATTGTACTGTAAGCAGTGTTTTTTTGTACTGTATGTAGGAAGTTTTCTTCCTGTTGACTTGTTTATCATGTTGTGGAGTTCCAATACTTTGTGGATGCAGTATGGGGCATGTTTGGCTGCTGGTGTCCCATGGAATTGGAAAAGGTGTCACCTAGTAGATCCACATCCATTAAAACAGTGTCTGGATTGTCTCTGATTCTTAGCCTCCAGATCAGCTTGTGAAATCTTTAACAGATGCTGTTGGGTTGTCAGAGCATTAGTAAACATGCAAACCTTCCCCTATCTGCTCTTTTATTATTCAGACCAAAGGCAGGTGGTAGACAGGGCAGCTGTGGTGCCTGTGGAGGACAGATGTTGGTGACAAACTTCCACTGAGAATGAGAGCAGGCGTAGTAAAGGTTATTGGGAGAAATTATTTATTACATCGTCGGCAGCATTAAGAATATGGCAGCACTCAATGTTCTAACACCTGATCTATTTCAGGTTGACAACAGCAGCCAAAAAACAGTGTGAATTCAGTTAAAAAGACTAAGTCGAGGTTTACTCTTTCTCATTACAGTTATACCACATTGTCACAAAAATGTGCTATTGCCTGAGAAGCATTTGAATAATTCCAATGCTGCTTAAATTGTACAGTACATTAAATGTGCATTGCACTTAATGGTTGGGACCTCAATGTTTGACCTTGCAGAGACAGAGGACTGTATACAGACTGACGCTGGTGAAGGCCTGGAACGTGGAGGAGATGCAGGCCTACTCTGAGCTCATTGCTGTGGGGCAGCCGGACTTCATTGAGGTTAAGGTAGGACTCATCATCATTATATCTATGTCATATTTCTCAGTAATCACGTCATCTTTTCTTTATGCTTCTACTTGTGTACTTTTCTTTTTTTAGTTTCTGTCTGTGGTTTTGTTTTCCCATTATTTTTCTGTCCTGAGCTTTGACGTGTGTCTGGAGTAAACCATGCTAATAGCAAACCCTGTCACATTTGCTCCCCATGGCTGACTTTCCTATAAGCAAATGAGCCAATAGCACTGGCCACCAGACAGTTTTTACAGCTGCAATTTATTTTGTGTCTCCAACCAAACACACCTCATTTGCAATTTTGTTAGCGTACAAAGTTATAACATTATGTAAGAGCAGTAATGTCTCAGAACGATAGTCTCTCTGTATTCACAGCTGGAAGGAAGTAATATTAAATGGCAATTTAATGGGAAACATTTGCATTGAATTAGTTCAACAGCCCGAAACATACGTAAATATTTCAAATGTAAGCGAATGATCAGCTACTTTCTCGCTTGTCTTCTTGGCATTTTATACATGAAGAGATCAGGCTGAACAAACATCCTGATAACTATACGCACAGCTTGACTTTAAATAGAGGATTTATCATTTTCTAATGTTTAAAATCTGAAAGTATTAGCATATGAAATTTCAACACTCGCCTCAATTCGAAACTAAAGGAGTTTGAATCCTTCTTATTGTATTTCACAGTTTGAGTGCAGGAGAACTCCTGTTTGTCTAACTTCAGGTTGTGAGTTTTCTATTCAGTCAGTTGGATTTTGAGTGACTGAGTGTACTCTACCAAAGGGCAGGCACACAATGGTGTCTAGACAAAGACACTGATCAGACTGACATGTCTTAATGACACCTTTGGTTGTTCTGTGCCAACACTCTTATTAGGCACCCTGCAGGTTTTATGTAAGCAGAGTTTGTGTCCATTTTTACAGATTGTCACTAGATGAGTGGGCTTTTATAGCTTACTGACCTTATTCTGGTCATTTGGCGGGCATGGTAATAATAGGATAAGACCTGGGAACAATTTGACAGATGGTTACAAACTAGTCTGTGTTCATTATTCATTCCATCAAATCAAGGTTTAATCTAATAGTAGAATAAAGTACTGGTTGTAGTAGCAATAACTGCCAACATCTCTCCACATGTAAATAGTAGAAACATCATTTAAGAACCATATTCACTGAGATTATGGCCAAACCATGGTCAAATCATCCTTTCACATATTTTGTTCTAATAGGCTTTTTGTTGCACCTTTCGTTAATATTATTTCATTTTGGAGAGTGTGCTGCATCTCTGAAGTTTTCAGCCCAAAATACACAGTGGTCTTTTTAAAGAGGTGAAAAGGTTTGGCGGGCCGGTTGCTTGACAAGTACTTGGCAAGCAAAGTGCAAAACAGATCAAAAGGTTTCTTCTCACTTAGTAATATTTCAATAGACAGGGAGAGGGTTTGACAGTACCAGTGGCTAATCCTAGACTAACAGTTTCTTTTATCCAAGTGGAAAATTACTTCATGACCTCAGAAAGTTTTTCAATTTGAGCTTCATTTTTATCACAGATATATTTTAATTGGATGTCGTAATATGAACTTCTTTTATTTTATTATATACACGTTTATCTACTATTTGAAGTGCACTGTGTCCCCTCTTAAATCTTTAATCTTCAGTTTACCTATTTAAACTTGTCACAACACTACAACTGTCTTCTTCTTGTTGCATTGGTTTTTAATTTTTACTTTGCACATTTCTTATTTGTTAGTTTATGTGTTGCACTGAAATAGACTCTCATTTTACAACCTATGGCTACATAAAGTAGTTGAATATAAAACAGTGTGGATTAGGATGTCACTGTTTCAATCTACTGTGTCAAAGTTTCCATCATGCATGAGTATTATTCATAATTTGTTGTTTGAGGCTGACCAGACATGGTTTTTTGAATTATGATGAGCTTGTCTAAACGAGCTGTGAGTGTTAAGACACTGAGCAGTAGCTACAAAGTCTGAAATATTAATTCTTAAAAATGTGTTAAAAACCTTTTTAAAAACTTTCTCCACATTGCTTTTATTTCTGAAGGTACGTCAAACTTTTAAGTTGAAATTGCTGTTGCACATTAAGTGTTGCACTCAAATGGAAATATTGGTTCATTCTTTGTTTTAATAATGTATTTTTCCTACTCCTAGTAAATACTTTACTCAAATTTGCTGTCTGATGCAGTTTCTCTGCTGTTTCATTTAAACAGTGCCTAGACTCTATAAAAATTAGGCCAGAACAATTAATTTTCTGAACCACAGATAACAGAGATAAGAGAGAGCCCTGATCTTTGAAGTCAACCAAAGTTGAGATTCAGTTCTGTTCTATTTTCATTCCACTGCAGGGGTGCAAGCTAATTGGTTTGAACAGGTGATCTGCTCATTTGTCAGGCCATATCCTGCCTTCCACCTCACACGAGAATACACTCACCCAGAACACCTCATCCATCCACTTGTGTGTCCCATTCTGTATGTCCCTCATCCTACACAGTATGTCCTGCTGGAAAGGCAAAAGAGCATATGAAAGACCTCCCACTGATAAACTTAGCATGTGGAACACCTCTTCCTACATGGACCCAACCCATGGGAAAGCCTCCCCCCATCTTTCCATTCATAATCCAGAGCACATCTCTCCTAAACTACCTGGTAGCAGAGCTCCACCACTGGCCAGTCTCCACTGGGATCTCCCCTTGGCTACTGCTGTTACTTTCTTTAACCTTCATTTATCCAGGTTACGGTTACTAAGCTGATGGTCTTTTTCTGCAGCAGGCAGGTCACAGTTACACAGAATCACACCTGGGAACAGCCCAGTATGAGCACATTGTTATGTGTTGGCCAGCAGCACAAAGGAGAATTTGGGGGTTAAGTGCCTTACTGAAGGACCCTTTAACAGTGAGTAAAGAGGGCGTGCAGCAAATGATAAATAATCATTGCCAGATATGTAAGCTGTCCCATTCATTACATATCCATCCCACTGATCTTAAGTATCCACATTTGTAACATCTAAATCAAAAATGTTTTGTCGAATAACAAATCCAGCACAGTTATCCTGATTTCTCATCATACTTGTAGTATAGCTTCACGTGCAGGTGACAGATTTCCAAAGTACAACGTTGTTTCCAAAAATGTTAGGACGCTCTGTAAGTACAGAATGATTGATGAAGCTGAAACTGAGAAAATTTTAAAGTTTCTTGGAAAATGTATGGTCTTTTTTGTTTTTTGTTCTTATTTACATTTTATAGAAACAGGCTTGTTTTTTCTACAATAATGTAGAATTGCAATTGTGCTGCCAGGGTTCGTACTGAAAATAAAAACACATTCTTCAATTTTATAACAAAACTTTAGCCACCAGGTGCACAAAATAAACTTTGGGCGCTGTCAGAAAAATGCAGCAGTATACAGGTTTTCTGCTCAAAATAATGAGATGTAGCAGTCGTTACTGTAATGAGGGGTTCCTGCAGTCGTAGGCATGTGGGAGGAAACCAAACAATTTTTTTTCAATTGCGCCCTAATTAAGTGTTTTTGGTAGTCTTTCTGGTCTGGCAGTATGCACCCATATTAAAACTAACAAGGTCGCTCTCCTTCCATCAATCATCCCCCTAGAACCTTGAGTGTGTGTTTTTATTTTGTCACTTCCCATCCATTGTCCATACACTGAAATATTTCTGCCCCCATTTGTGGACCACCAACACAAACAATGGTCTGCAGCATGTGACCATTTATTCTGGAGTTTAAGCTCCAGAACTACTGATAATCTGGTCACAGGCTCAGATTAGGTTCTTAATGATAGGCTGATGCTACTGGAGCCTGATGTGCAAATTACAACTGCCTTAGAGCAGTTTGACTCACTTTTACTGTATTGATGCAGGGCAGTCGTATGCAGCCAGGCTTTTTAAGAGTCCGTCTTAATAATAGCAAACAGACAGTTGAAACCTATGGAAGAAACACATCAAGGATTGTGCAGAAATGAAATTCACACAGCCAACAGACGTATTTCTTTCCATCCAGTACATCTAGTTCATGCTTTCCAGAGTGTCTGTATTTCTCTCAATATATCGCTTGCTTTATCTTTTTATTTTTTCTCGGTCATTGTCTTCTTATGTCTGTAATCTGTGATCTCCGTGCAGTGACTCATCCGTGCTCATCTACCTCCTTTTGCTTTCATCTGTATTTTTGTCTTTGTCTCTCTTTTAGTTCTGTTCTCTGTGTTCAAATCTGCATTTCCACTGAAGTCTGTCTTGTGTTGTTAACGTCACTGCAATGTGTTTTTTTTTTTTTTTTTAACCATCTGTTGAAAAATAGATTTGACCAGCTGTGTGACAAGCTCACATCTTTCTATCTTCTCTTCCATTCCTTTACATTAAGTAAATGCACCCACTTTCCACTTACAGGCTTTGTATCATTGCTACTTAAGTAATTATCACCGTGCTTCAGGTAAGTCTTGGCTTCAAGATGGAGATTTTCATCTGCAGTTAATGGGTGAAAAACATACACTTCTGACTCTGAGTTGTCCCCTGAGACTTGGTGTTGGCTTTTCTCTTAAAGATTTCTTGTAGGAGTGTGTATTGAGGCACAATTGCATGGCATTTCATTATATCAGGGAGAGCACAACACTAACAGGACAGCAGGGAGCATTAGATTGGACAGGTAATCAGAGATACTCATCAAGTGTGTTTTATAACTGAGATGTTAATATAATTAAGTTCTACAGGGTGTTTGATCACACAAGTGGCACAGCAAACCAAATCAAAACACAGAAATTATTTATACTAATACTCTTGAGGCAATGAAGATGAATATTAATGAAACACAAAACTCTCTATGAATGTTATGTAGAATTGTAGTGATAATTAGTCACTGTTTTCTGACATTTCACAGACTAAACAGACTAGTCAGTTGAGAGTTTACTAATGTTAACATTAGTTTCTAACCTACTCCCTCCAATACCCAGGTCCACAGTAGATTTATCTCCCTGTCTTTTGTAAATTGTATTAAGCTTTTTATTTTCCCAAAGTTTGACCTTCAGAACATTGCAAATCACAGAAAACCCTTTGCCTCATTGCATCAATTTTTCAGCAGGTTGCTCTGGCACAGGTAAAGGGTCACTGTTAGAGTGAACTCTCTCTTTCATGTCTTTCATCCATAAATTACTCCTCTGTTTCTCTTATCTCTCAGTCCCCCACCTCCTTTCATTGTGCCTGTGAGCAGTATGACTGAACAGACGAACCCTTCTGGCTTCTGAGCTTTGGGCAACTTTTTGACTACAGCATCGTGAGCAAAGTAATTGTTGTGTCCGAGGATGGATGGGTGACAGTATGATAGAACAAGTCGCTTTATCATATCATCAGCTCCTAAATTAGCTTTCGCTGCTGATTGATGGGGAGCCTGATCATTATCACCAAGTCAGACGAATGACTTTAGTACTAATAGTGCTGACTTTGATATCTGAGTGTATATTGCACTAGCGGTAGTAACAGAGTTCCTCATTGACAGTGACCTTAGTAGAGAAGAAACGCTTATAAAAGATAGGTAGTTATTTAGGTTTAAAATATGTGGTTCTCTATGTGGATGCACCACTACGATTTGATGTGCTCTCACTTTTATCCTCCATCTCTCCCATACTCTCATAACTTTCTCAATGAGACACTATAATTCATTCCCCTAGTATATCTCAGAGATCTTTTCCCATCTCCTCCCAACACTCCCATCTCCTGCATTCCCCATTCCTGGTGATTTATATTGAGTCCTGGATAGTTGATCTTTATTTAGCAGGGCTACAGGCAAGGCTGATAACACCAAGGTCCCTCATCAATTTTATCCAACATCCCAGTCTTTCCTAGCCCCGAGCCGCACCCTTTCACTCTCTCCAAACTCAATTCCTGAAGAGTAGTGTTAGATGTTGTTTGTGAGGGGAATTTTCAAGTAGCCCTACAAGACATATGTTGATAAATTATTGGAGAAATGGCTGGGGTTCACAAGTGGAGTCATCTCCTGCGGCTGCTGTATAGAGAAGCTGGAACAAATGTGAATGTCCCTTTAGAGAGAGATCACTGGTCAGAATGTTTTTTGTGTAACTTAAGAATGTAAATAACCTGAAAACAGTTTTGTCCGCTTTGTTAATGAAAAATGTCTTTTTAAGCTGATTAAAATGGTGAATATAATGGGGGGCTGTTTTCTTGGTTCTGTCACCGCACACTGACGTTCAGGTTGTGTGTCTGTGTGCACACATTCGATAATAAAGACTGAAACTTAATAGAAAATGTTGGGCAAATTAAATTTGACTGATTCAAATTTAGCACGTTTGCGCCAAAGGCAAAGCACATGGTGAAATACAAAACACAACATGGTACTTGTGCAGGCACCACAATCAGAAAACAGCTGAAAAGTAATACTGTTATGATGAACACTTTTGTGCAGCCAACACAACACATACTATAGCCAGAATATGTGTAATTCTTAAAAATATCTTTCCACTATTCATTTGTTCACGTTGGCGGCTTCAAACTGAAATATATTAGAGGTGGGAAACCCTGTTCCTGATTCTGACTGAACACACTTGATCCAGGTGTGAAGGGCAGGGATGGTTGGAAGACAACCAGGGTAGCAATCACCACTTAATGACCAGATACTCTTGAATCTAGACAACTTAAAACTAATGATGTACTGTATCTGATTGTTAATGGAGGTCTGGTATTGGATAGCGACTGTTAGAAGCATGTTACAGATTCCTTCAGTTTGTACAAAATTAGAAAATATGCTTACTCCCTTAGTGGCTCCCTCACACCTTTTTGCTCTCAGCTCAACTTGTCAATAGTTTGTCTGTGCCATAGGTAGCTGTTGTTCTCCTCTCAGTGCCTAACCACAGTACAGATTTGCTGCTATTGATTAGAAAATACTTTAGCCTGCTGTTTTGATTGATTTTTGTGGCCAAGGCTAGATGACTTTTCACTTCCTACCCCAATTCTCTCACTGGCTGAATTGGAAATTTATATGTCAGCTCTGTAGTTTACTGGTCATAAAAGAGTTTGAAGCAGTGGGGGCCTGGTGGCTCGGTGGTAGAGCATTGGCTTTGGATACAGAAGGCCACCACCATGGGCAAAAATGGCACGCGGCTTAAAAACACATGCCAAGTCAACGTGCTAAATATGTTCCACTGTTCCTACTTGAATTTGTTCAGTATTTCATCTACTGATCTGTCAGCTTGTCCCATAACCTTGCATGAATTTAGAAGTATTCAGTTAACCCTTTTTCATAGGTCAGTACAGATGAAATTGAAGCTCTGTCTTTTTTCTGCTTTGTTTCTGATCATGTGCTTATGTTATCCAGGGTGTGACATACTGTGGAGAAAGCTCTGCCAGCAGTCTGACCATGGCAAATGTCCCCTGGCACCAGGAAGTGGTCACCTTCGTCCAGCAGCTGGCTGACATGCTGCCTCAGTATGAGATCGCCTGTGAGCATGAGCACTCCAACTGTTTGCTCATTGCACACACCAAGGTAAGAACACGGATTCACAGGGTCATGTGTTACTACATAATAGGACTAATACCACTAAAAATAGTGGATGCAGATTTAGTCATAATGAAAATGTTTGTTAGTTGCAGCCTTTGTGTTAATATAAGAGGTAGGTGAATCACAAAGTAGTTTTAGTGTCAGTTCCTGGTGTGTATTTAAGGGAATCTGTATCCGTATACTCTATTTTGCTGACACATGTTAATTAGATGCAACAGTCTGCTGGAAATTTATTAGGTTCAGCTTACTAGACCCAGACAGTGGATACTGCATTATCATCCCTTCACACATAACAATGAATAATGTGTACCTGGTGATCCGCTCTGCATCTGTAGTGATTCTGCAGGAGTTATTTTCCAGCAAAAACACACGCATCATTTTTCACCACTTATTTTTACTGACAGATCATAGACTGACTGCAGGTTGCTAGTTTTTTAATTATTGTTTTCATATGTTTTTTTATTATTTATGTAATTTATTCTCCTCTCTGTCCTTGTTTTAAAAAGAAGATTCCACATGAGTGGTTTTCAGTCAGTGTTGGGTTCTGCCAAGGCAACTGTCTGTCAATAATTAATGAATGATGATTAATTGCTGTCTTGGCTTCCTCTGATGGAGTAGACGTTCAGACCAGTCAACTAGGCACCCACACTTCCCTCACACACACAAATGGTGTGTTATCACAGTTTATTTAAGCGCACAAACTCCTAATCCTCTTCTGTTTTTAATTTACCAGAGCTTTGTTTTCATGGGGCTGCTTACAGATTTATTTACTTCTGTGTCTGTAGGCTCTTTCTGAGCCCTCAGTGAGAAAGAAAGAAAGCACATTTTAGAGGTTTTCTCTACACAGTGAAATGCTCACAGTATTTCATCTTTTAATGCCAATCGTTGTGCAAGTTTCTTAATGGTAAGGAAATCACAGTATTCAGTATACTGTGATTCAGTGTATATATAATGTTTCTCTAATTTTAAAATCCTGTCAGTCTAGCTCCAACAGGATGTTAGCAGCACATATTTTAATAATAGTAACATACTTTATTAATCACCTCTGGGAAACTGTGGTTGTGCAGCTGCCAGACAGTACATATCGGTGCTACTAAGGGGTTTCGTGTCTTGCCCAAGGACATGTAGCTGGGAGAAAGTGGGAATTGAACCACTAACCCTGCACTACCACATGAGCTACTTCCGCCCCCCATATACTGTACGTGCAAGTGTTAATTGACCTCTGACTTTCCTATAGTTCCACAGTTTTAGATTTACCATGATTTGGAGTTGCCAACCTTTTCATCTAGAGACGCCACCATGTCAAAGTTTCAGCTTATCCAACACTTAAGTTTATGTCATCTACAATCAACTACATTTACTCTTAGTTACTGAGCTACAAAGCAAAATATCTAAGCCAATATGCTTTAAATTGCTCTAGAAAAACGGAGAACCACAGGAAGCCAGTGCAGAGATCTGAAAAGTGGTGTAACGTGCCTTTTTTAACTGATCAAAAGTGAGACGTGCTGCTGCAGCTACCTGCAAAACAAATGATGTTCACACCTGCCTCAGCTGTACTTTGTGTTTTTTGTTATTTGCAAATGTTTCTCTGTTAGACAGATAAACTGTCACGCTATATTATCTCTGTGATTACCTTCTTCAGGATGACACACACACTATTCCTGTCAGTGTCTCACGTCAGCCGGGACGCTCTCAGTATTTCACTGACTTGATTTCAACCCTCTGATTTCCATTTCCCCACCTTATCCCTCTTTATTGTCTTTCCATCACTCACCAACAAAAATATAACTGGCCATTTCTGCACCCATCTCAAACACCTTAATTTATTTTTCCCTTCTCTTGTGCAACTGTCAGTTTTTCTTAATACACACTAACATATACACACGTAGTCTCCATTTTGTTCCACTTCCTGCTCTTAGACGTGTAGATTGCAGTATTGGTGCTTGATGCTCTGAAGTAGGATCTCTCCACCTGTAAATAATAGACCCTGTCAGAAGAATAAACAGCATTTTTCAGCATCTATAAAAGGTTTTTAAATGAGGGGAAAAATAATGGCTGCACACTGCACCTCCAATTATGCTTTTCCACACTCTGTGTCATCGCTTTGTCTACATGTGAATGCACATACACTCGCTGGCAGAACCTTATTTTATTTCCGAGTTTTAAAGGACATAGATTAATTTATAATGTTGCCAAGAAGAAAGTGTGTCCAGGTTATTATAGTAAAATGAAATTAGAGCTTAAACATAATTATTCAAATGCAGTAAAGCATTGAAGCAGAATCTGCAACACAAGACAACAGGAAAGACTGGCTCCTCACATCAACTGTTCCTTTGAGAAACAATATTTGATTGTTTTATTTAGTGTTTTAATTAAAGCTTAATCAAACTAGAACCTTCAGATGAGCCTCTCTCTGTGTTTCTGCTGTATGTAAATGTGTCGGCGCTGGCTGGTTTTCTGTGTTCATCAATAATCTAACAGAGTTTTGGAACTCAGGGCATTTTTTAGGTTCTTCCTGTGAACGAGAGAGTCTGATGTTTTTCTGTTAAGTGTCTTAACCATGCCGAATGCCTTTGTGCAGAACAGTCTCAGCAGGAAGAGAATCCAGAATATGTAGTCCTCCAGGTTTTAATGTTAACTTACATAAGAGCAGATTTTAAAATGCATCACAGGAAAGCACATCAGTCTCATTGTGTGTTTGTGTGTGCATGCTTACTTCACAGTCCTCAGAACTTCAAGTTCCAGTTGAATGCTATCACTGTTTGATGTAGTTTTATAAAACACATCAGAGCTGTGTGTGCGATCATTCTATAGCAGCGAGTAGCTATTGATCCTCCCTGCACTGACACATCATCATCGTTAGTTCCTCTTCCTCCCATAGGCATTTCTCCTTCTCTGCATCTCTCACTGTGTCGCCCATTGCTCTACTTTCTCCACCAGCTGTGTTTCTGTTTCATCCCTTCTTTTTATTTTCTCCTTCCATTCCAACACCTTTTTTGTCTCTTACTTTCCATCCACCCATGAATGTCCCTTTCTCACAGGGGACAGTGCAATGAATAAAAATTGTTAAGACAAACCTTGCAGATCTTTGAGCTGGGAATTGTAGTGTGAGCCAAGACAGCCAGTGTCTTATTACCACACCATTTGGCATCTGAACTGTCCAATCATACCAGTGACAGGAATACTTTTAAGCTGTTTAGTTGTATTTTAAGTCCTAAACCAAACAAGCTCTCCTACTACCTATACAACAGCATTATGGCCATGTCAGCAGAATTTATTATTATAAAATATGAGCATTTTCTCACATTATTGTTAGCCTCTCAGTCACATCAGTAAATTAACCCTAAACATGCCATTTTTATCATGTATGTTGAATTGGTAGCTGGTTCAACAAAGCAGTGAGCCATATAAAATATTTATTATGTTACAATGATGTTAAATGGATGACTGATTGTTATCTGAGAGTGTTAGACAAGGCAGGAAATTTGATGTCAGTTTAACTTAAAGTAAGGAATAAGATGTGATGTTCCTCCATGCAATTCTTTGATTGTGTGTGAAAGTGTTGTACTGCTCAGCAGCTTGTGCTCATACACGAAGGCACCTCCTGTAGTGCTCGGTGTCCTCAACATCCTCAAGTCGCTGTTAGTAAAAACAACAGGTCGTCTTGTTGTCTTCCCAGACTGCACAGCTTTGTTTTGTTGCTTAGAGACTGAAATTGTTAGCAGAGATGCTGGCTGAACAAATATCATCCTACCTACCATCTTACCGGAAACATCATCTTACCGTAAGTCTGTAATTGCTAGGACAGGTGCAGGACATGTAATGGCAGTAACTCCAGCAGGAATGTCTTTAATTGGGAAATAAAAGCTAGTCCTCCATGAATACATTTTGTGTCCTCTTGAGTTTTGTTTGCTTAGTTGTTGTTTTTTTTCTGACAAAGCCAGTGATTTAATGCTATTTTCCCTCCCATTGTGTAAATTACAGCAGTAAAAGCAATTTGGTGTAAGTCCTAAGAATTTTAAGAAAGCAAGCCTCATGCACACATGGGGGTCTGCAGCCATGAACCTGAAGGAGCTTTTAAATGCTACATGCTGAGAGCTAAAAGCAGAAAAACAGTTGTCCCCAGTGACAACTGGACAACATCGTGCATCCAGTTAAAGCTTATCAAAAAATGCCAAACAAACCCAGGAGTGGGTTCAAGTCACCGGTTTAAACAGCTAAAAGATCAGACTGTGTTGTATGCATGCATCTTTTTCATCTCAGTCTTCCACCTTTACAGCCAGTCAGGAAACATAGTGTTGTCCTGGAAAGCAGTGTTGCATGCTGAAGAAGTAGAGGTCACAGTCTTCACCCTCTGAGATACCTTGGGAAAGCAACATGTTTTAGAAAGGCAGAATGATGTTGGAGGCCCTCCCTGTCACTGTCCTCAGATATCGTCTCTCTGTGGTAGTTAGTATCCCTCTCACAAGGAAACACATTGTTTTCTGTTCTTCACTGTCCCTCTGTGTGTTTACGTCCCTCTTTTTCCTCTACAGTGGATAGAGAATTAGGTGAAGGAGTATTGATAAGAGCCATGACATAAAGCAAAGAGGTGGAGCTGAATTAATAATGGATTGTTTTTATTAAATCATTAAAATCTTCTAATTCAGAATATACAACACTTTGTAGTAAATTATTATCATAATTTGATTGATCAGTTCTGAACTGTTGCAGATTTGGAAAGTTACTGTACAGTGAGCTGTGTGCTGAGTAGAATCACCGGTGTATCTTCTATTTGGGTTTTATCACTGATGCCTCCAGGTGGACTGCTTGTAGTTGCGATTTTTCTTGGCCTCTTTATTTTGGTCTTTTGGTATTAAATTGGTCTTCAAATATAGCTTCTCTTCTTACGTCTGTGATTGGTAGCTACTACTATTTTGTATTGTTTACCTCATTTGTTTGCTTCTAGTTCAAGGTGGATGGCGAGTGGTGGACGTGGATCAACTACGAGCATTTCCAGGAACTGGTCCAGGCTTACGAGGAGAGCGGAGGACAGCAGAGCTTCTCAGCCTTGGACTACATAGCCAAGACTCCCAGCTGGGCTCTGTTCGGAGCCAGCGAGCAAGGCTTCGACCCTGCTGACACACGCTTCCAACGACGCAACAAAACCAAAGACATCACAGGATGTTGATAGATGAGACAGAGACGGAGTGATATTTATAGCAGAAATAATGATGAAAGAAGGCTTTAGTGTTTTTAGTCCTATTCACGCTGAGTTACCTTTTGCTGGATAGATTTTCTACTGTCCACAGATGTTATGTGAACTTAAACTCTTTCTCTCTTCATTTCTCTTCAATTTGGATCTTTAATTTTATTGATTTGCCCCCCAACAACAGACAAACCCTGCAGGACCTGCCTTTACATTTACTTTAAGTGCTTCATTTGCTTTGAATCAGAACATAAATATTTGATATTTCCCTCTTTATTTGAAGGGGTGTCGGTGTGTTTGCTCTTTATCTGGGACCTGGCAGATAAAGCTTGGTCATCAGCCTCATTTCCAGTATTTTTTTTTATGCTCAGCACAGAACTTTAAATCTTACTGGGAACAGATTCTTTACATGCAGTCCAGCGGAGCTGCAGATCTTTCTCAGAACTCGTTTTTTTTTTTTTTGCTTAAGCAGCGAGAGAAGAGCATCAAGTCTGCATCTCCACTGCAAGTTTCTTAACGGCAAAGGCTCCTTATTGCTCTTTCTGTTTTTGTGGTTGTGTGTTTGTTTGGAGTCCAAAGATTGCATTGTTGCACATTCTTTATTGTCAGGTTTCCGTTCTCTGAGTCTGGATGGTAGAAATTAACGCAGCTTTTTATAGACGGTCCTGACATTTTGGACATTCAGCCACCATGGAAAGGTATCAATATGAAACAGCATCACAGTTGTTGTCCATCAGGTCGGTCTCTACTCGCGCACACCTCCTGCAACCCTGCATGCCAGGAAAAAGCCTTTACTGATATTTTAGGAAATGTCGAAGTCAAGTAAATTTTATTTGTTTTAGTTTTTGTTTTAGAGACAAAATTCAGATGTTTAAGTCAGTTTTAATTTGTGAAACAGCAGGTGTGAATATGTCACTGTAATAAATGTGTTTGGATTAAACTGCTTTGTCCTTTGTCAACATTTGATTTCATATGGAGCATGAATACATATACACGACAGTACACTGTAGCACACGTGGCTTAATATGTTTCTGCAAGGCAGCATGTTGTCGTTTTTTTTTTTTTTCTCGCTCTCTCTTTTCTTTGTAGTGGGAACAAAGTGGGACGTTGACATTTTAAGACTACTGTAATAGTGGAAAAAGCTTTCTGGACTGCACTTAGAGGCCAACAGGCCAGCTCTAATTGAACAAGGATGGAAGCTGAAGCTGAAGGTGAAGTTCAAAAGTGACATAACTGTACAGTACGTTGCATAATTCTTTAAGTTCACTCAGATCTAGTAATCTGTTTCTACCTTTGAATATTTTGATGAAAGAACATGAAGAACAAATTGTAGAGATGACTAGTAGTAATAACCTCATGACAGTGGCTAAAGTAATATTTCATACTGTGCCTAAAATTCAGTTATTTCCAAATTGATCCAAGGTTCTTTTACTGTAGTTTATGCAGTAGCTTAGTGCATTACTTTCAAAAACCTCTTAGGGTTTGTGCAGAAAATAACATGTTTTGCTTATTTTGTAATTTTTGTTTTTTATTAAATTGAAAGTAATAAGAGGAAGTCAGATGCAGACTGATCCAGTTTTTAATTTTCACCAGTGCGATTACCACAGACGAGCGAACAAAACTTTTCATATAAGTTGCAAAATAAGAAATGCAAACCGGCCTTAAAAGCAATTCACTTTCTGTGGATCTTTTTAAATAAATGCAACATGAAATCGTGATTAATGATAACATCATACTGCACGTCATGGTCTTTGAGAAATTAACAGCTGTCATGCAGAACTCGTTTTCTGTCAAAGCTCAGCACAGAACTGATCTTCACTGTGATGTTTTAAATGCTTTAGTTTTTCTGAGAGGAGAGATTACACAAGGGAGAACACACTCCTCAGTGAGTTCACAGTAGATGATTGAGGTTGCCAAGTGTGAAGTCTTATAACTATAAATATGTATCAGCAAGGGCACTACTTTTATTGTGTAAATAAAGCTTGAAAAGGTTGATGAGGAAAACACTCATCATGCAGCTGCTGTGCCAGAAGAAAATCAAGAAGTATTCAAACCTTTCTTGAATAAATGGAGGTTAGAAAGATGTCACTTGAAGTAGTTTCTACTCTGATACAGTAGTTTCTGCTTCATTTGTGTCACTGTACATCCACACTGGGAAACTGGTTGCAGAGGTACAATGTGTTTAGTCTACTTCAGATCTGGCTTAGGACAGTCTGCTGAGCTAGAGCCAGCATTGCTTGGTGAACTGCATCCACTATGGTGCAGATTCTTTCAAGCACCTCTCTCAGTTCATGAAATTCATGCGTAGATGAGCCTTTCGATTTCAACTTTAATTTTCGGTGTGATTTTGAATGCTTCCACTGACTGTTGTCATTTTGTTCATATTCTGTACAGTTTACAATAGTAAAGATTTTCCTCAGACTGATGAAGCTAATTGATGAGTAGTGAAATGTTTCAACCTAACAAGAAGGAAGTAAGGATGATACTGAACTATGTACAAAAACAAACTATTTAAACGAGTAAAATCTTCTTAGGGCCTAAAAAACAGCAAAACACAGCAGAGATAAAGATAAAAGGAAAACTAAAACCTTGGTCTGTTATCGTCTACTGTACTGTTTCTGAATATAGCCTCATCATCCAGATAATCTTCCAGGCTCAGTCCACAGTCCCCAAAAATGTTAGATGAATTTTTCATAATGTGAGTGCATGCAGTGATAATTTTTGAATGAGAAATTTGTTTTTAGCATCCTCCAGCAATCTTCCCTTAACACCAAGGAGACAAATAATTAATAATTGAGACTAGCTGAAAGAAAGGACTACAGTAATTGTTTTTAACAGGCCGTGTGTGTGTTTTGTAGGGCGACTAAGAGGAACAGGAGAATGTCAGATTTAGTTGTTTTCTGCAAATTTAGGAATTTAGTTTGTAGTATAAATGTCTCTCTCTCTCACACACACACACACACACACACACACACTCGGATACTGCTGAGGGTTGGATTTTCTCAAATATTAACATCCCCTATTCAACTGGAGCCAAAGCCCCAAACCCTCCTAATAAGCATTTAGCTAAAACATATGTGAGGCAAGAAACACTTGGCTGGGCCCAAATAATGACAGATGGAGAGTTAAATGGCTTCAGTTCATCAAAAATTCCTCCACTAGAGCTCGGTGCACCAAAAAGTTCCATTTGAAAACAAGGACCCAAACACGGGAGATATTTTTTGGCTTTTAGAAAACAGAATGTTTTCTTTGAAGTATATTTCCAGTTCTGTTTGGAGTCCAAGACGCCTCTCTGGAGCCCTGCAAAATAAGAGCCAAGTAAATATGGACAGGAGTAAAACTTGGAGGTGTGGCCACAGAGTAAGCCGTATTCTCACAGGTTGATGTGTTTGCTTGGTTATCGTTAGAGCAGCAGGGTGCCCGCTGAGCTCAGAAATGGCGATTGCCCCGGTAGAAAAAGATCCATATGTGGTGATGTTTTTCCCTGCTTTTGTCCCAGAGGCTTACTTGTCCATTTTGAAGCTGCATGTGGTGTGAACAAGCTCCGAGACAGTCTGTGATGGCGACGCTGTACACTTTGTGCAAGGCCATGTGTCATTCTGTCCCTCAGCTTTCACTCAGTGCAATATTAAACAAAGGCAATGTGAATAAACAACAACATGCATCTTTTAAATGACAGTTACAGAGAAAAGAGTTTGTTTGAAGATCTGAAACGGTTCAGACCACGATAAACAAAGAGAGAAGAAAGCAGGAGGAGGTTGAATACTTATTTGTCATCACTGTATGTGTCATGATAATGTGCACAAAACTCAGTAATATGTGGAAGTGGTTGTAGTGGGTGATTAGGAAATGTGTCTGAGGATGTTAAATATGTAATTTCATGTTTGTCAGAAGGGGGGAGAAATTCTGCAGCAGCAGTGCAGCAGCATCGCTTCTCCCCCTCGACCTCTGTGTTTATGTGTATGCACGTTTTTATAACTGTGTGCATACGTATGTGTGGCCTGTTTGGACCAGATGTCCAGAGAATCCTGGCTCCAAGCAGTTGTCCATTCCTCATCTCATCCTGTCTGTGTCCATCTGGACCTCCGCTCCCCTCCTGGCTGATGTGGGCTGTCTCCATAACCTGCTCCCGGACATAGTAAGCCAAGGCTTTTATAAGATCACTGAGATCGAATGGTTGGGTGCTAAATTAGCTTTAATGTTTTTGAGATTGTAATGGGATGGTAAAAGATGTTATGACAAAAACAAGTGTCTGACTTAACTAGAATTAAAAACTAAGAAAGGTTTGTTATAACTCAAAGCCATCACTAACTAGTTATTTTCAACATGCTTATATTATAGTAATAATTTATAACATGTGCTTGTGTTAGTACAGACACATTAATCATTTGAGCAGAATTTATTTCATGATAAATAACTGAGTAGTGTCGTAAAGGAAAAGCAGGAAAGCTCAGTGTGAGCGAATGTGTTTCTGCTCCAGCTGTATTGATGCCTCTTTTTCCTGGATTCATTTCTCACATCACCTGTAGCATCAGCAGAGCTTGAAGCTCACCTGTAATTACAAACCAGCAGCACAAATGTTGCAGTGTTTACTAAATACATGTTGCTCACTTACAGTATTTCTGCCCCTTCAAAAGTGTAACTAGCTCCAAAATGCATTTGCCCTCCTTCGTGGAACTCCTTGTTTTGCGTTTCTGTGTGAATCAGGTGCTGTGAGGAACGACCTCGATGAGTTCATTTGCGAATCCGCACTAAGCAAAGGGACTAAATTATCCAAGTGACCGTTTAACGAAGGCATCGACTTGCATGTAGATGCTTTATTTTTGAAGGAGGATTTACATTCTAATTGCATAATGAATTCTTGCCTCGACAACTGACTGGTGGTAAATCAGACAGGAAGGCAGTGAATCACAGAAAATCTGTTTTAATAGTGAGTGTTGAAATGTGTGCGGGGTATGGAGCGATTAGGAGAGATATGTGCTAATTGCCTGCTGTGTGTCCTGGATCATTGTTTTAGTCAAGCTGAACTGTCATATGCGCTGTTTAACATCTCATCAAATAAAGGGGAGTCTCACATTGAAGGTCAAGACCTTCTTACCCTTTTGTGTATTTTTACAGTTTTATCCAGTAGACCACATTTTCCAGGTGACAACCATTGAAACGCACCTAAACTAGAATTCAGTTCCAATTCAGCTTAATGCACCGTTCAAGATATAAGACAGGATTTTAGAAACCTCGTGTCCCAGAGAGAGGGTGTATGTGTGTGTTAGAGAGGGATCATTGGTGGGTGTCAGGTGAAGCATATTTTCCTGTAACCTTTAAGTCCTGTGGTCCGCTGTGCTGCTGAGCTTACAGAGATTGATTGATGAATGAACCACAAGCAAGCAGGCGAGAAGCCAGGTCGGTCTGTGAGCTGAATCACACTGAGCCGATTATTATCCATCACAAAGACAGACTGAAATAAAGACTTGTGACATTTGAATCAGCTCTAAATAAGAGATTTTTTATTGGCTCTGAAATGGATCTGTTGACATCACTTAGGTATTACCCTGGTTTTGTAATACACAGGTTCATTTAAGCTCTTGTGTAAGATTCAACTATAAGTTACGGTGCTGCAGAGTTATTATGCATGTGTATGCTCATAGTGCCACTGAGGGAAGGCGGCTGCAGGAACGGCTTGTTCTGCACATTTTTAGCCTCACACCAGTGATCAAAGCTGTTTCCTGGCTGTGGTCAGTCACAAGGAAATAAAATATAACTCAGCATCCAACTGGTCTGGCTCCAGTGTTACATTAGGAAAGTTGATTAGTGAAAGCATCCAACGTGAAAGATGCCGCTTGTAGTGCACATTTACTGTGCCTTTACATTTACATCCCACTGTTTTCATCAGCCCTCTTTCCACTGGCAGCACATTAACTGTTTTCAGCTAAAGATGTATGTACATCACTGTATAACCTAAGCCATCATAAGCATAAAGGCTCCCTTTCATCCGCTTTTTATTACCTATATAGCCCAGGCTGTGTGCAGTGGCACTGGACTAGTGCAGACTTCCTCTTCAGGTTCAATGGGATATGTTCTACAGGGTCTGTTCTGGGATCTCCTCTCAGTTCAGCATGCCCCCGATACCTCCATCTGCAACTGTAAAGTGGATATTTGCGCTGAACCTTATTTACCCTTTACATTTATTTGCCTGCTGTCTATGGTTTGGCACAGTCTGCTGTACATGACTGATTATATGGATTGCAGGCAGCTTGCCCAGAAGAAGGCCCAGCCCTAGAGCTGGATCTCACTCTTCTGATCAATTCCTTAAAATAACCAAATGAAGATGTATTCCCTGTTGTGATTGAGTGATATAGATGCCAACTTTTAATATTTAGCTGGAAGTTGACACAACTGTTGATGCCACACAGATGAAAGTGTGCATCAGGTTAGCCCTAGAAGTACAACCTCATGCTATATATTATGCTATGGACAGAAAACTACATGTGGGAATTACCTGTAGCCCAGAGGGTTTCTCATTAAGACAGGAAAATATTCTTCTAGCGCGTTCTATTCCTGTGAAATACAAGGAATGCCACAGAGATCATGTGAGCTTTTGTGCATAGACTTTGCAGAGAGCTGTCAATCTCTAAAGCTGCAAACCTGTTGCCTTTGCACGTGGACATGGTGTTAAACACATGACCAGCCACAGATGCCTCGCATTTGCTTGTTGTCCTGAGAAACTGTGCGTAGTGCGTGTGTGAGCAGCGAGCTTGGCAGAAATAGGATGGCCCAAATATAGGAGCAGGAGGATGAGTGATGAAAGTAAATATCGGTGTAGTAAAGGTCCCTGATGGTGACTACAAAGTGAAATAAATACTGCCCCACTATCTTTTAGATTCTATTTCAGCTTGGATCAATATACATATTTTGAGCTCTTTCAGCTCGTTGAAAGGCTTCATCATGTCCAGCTGGTTGACCGCTGAGACTCAGATATGGAGGCGTATTTTCTTGCACAATACATGCACCATTAATGCAGTATTCTTTCTATTAAAAGTAATCAGGAAAAAAAAACAGCTGCTAAATTAGATTCTGACTGCAAGTGCATTTTAGACATAACTTAGTGTAAGAAAAGCTCTAGAAATAGAAATCTAATAGCATGTCTGCCCAAACACAAACCAGGAGATGTGCAGCGCTCCTCTCCCTCTCTGTGTGGCAGACTAAGCCCCAGGGTTTGTCCTGCTTTTGTCAAACTAGGAAAAGAAAATTGTCATAAAAAAGGAAAATATGTTGGAAAAGGTTTTTACATTTGTGTGGATGACTAGAATAAAAGTTACTGTAAAATAGAAGAAATGCTGAACCAGAAAACTTCTCTTTTGGACTGAAGTTCAGAAGAACTTTATTTCTTATCACTGTTGTGGGTACAGTGCGTTAGACTCATGCTTGACTGCTTAAGGAGAGCTTTTCTCTTCTTCTGGTTTGAAGCTGCAGCAGTGGTGTGGAGATCCCCAGCTTCCAGATTTACATTTAAAAACAATGCAAAGGCATAGTTTGTACATTGGAACTAAATCTCATTGTATTAAGTAAAGAGGATTTATCATATGAAGCCTTCCTTAGATCTTCAGTGCTTGTGTGAAGTAAATACTGAAATGCAAGTTGTTCAACATTCCTGCACAACATTAACATCTTTACCTTATTGGCACATTTACAGCCAGTTTTCAGCAGCAGCTTGTTTTTGTTTTGGTCTCAGCTCCTTCTGCCAGAAACAAGGTAAACAGATGCAGGATGTGCTCTGACTGCACCGTGCTCCTCCAACACCACTATAAAACTAAAAGGTCCCTCTCACAGTATGTATTAACCATCTAAAAACAGTTTATTTTGTAATTTGTTTATATTTACATGTATTTTTATTGCTTCCTCACAGGAAGTTCAATCACGAAACTGGCGATTTAGAGTCACCAGTTGATGGAGCCTGAATTGGAACTGACTGTGACTCTACACTTTGTTCAAGTACTGTATGTATCTTACTGTGAGAGTGTTGGGTGATTTGTGTGTGATGGGCCAGTGAAATGTCCTGAGTGTTCCCAGTCAATAAACTAGTACAGGAAATACATAGAGGTGTACGTATTTATTGTTGATGAAAAGGGAACAGACTTCATTGCTGTCTATTAGGAGTATTTAAATATGCAAACAACATAATGTTGTTTGTGCTTGACTTTATTTTCAGTCAACTTGAAGTCCTAAACTCTCAATAACAAATTAGTGTTCACTCTGTGCGTACAGTTCGTACTGTGTCACAGTGGTGTTTGTTCATATTTAAAAAGAAATTAATAAAAAGAAATTCAACAGCCAGAAGACTTCAGCTCAGCTGCTGTCAAACAGTATCAGTGAGGACTTTAATGTCATAGCTGCAAATCCAGAACAGACTCATTGACTCATTAGATTCCCCTTTGAAAAAGTCAGATGAAGCCACAGCAAGAACAGAGACATAGTGACTCATCCCACCAAACACACACACACACACACACACTGCATAGATGCTTAAACATGTAGTCACACTCACACATGCACATACACACACCTCATAGTGATGAGCTGAACTGGTGCAGGAACTGAGCACAGATTGGATATGTGATACATGGTGTGTTCTGTGTGTAGAGCTCTGTATAAAAGGAAGATTAGAATAGCTCGCAGTGTTCCCTACATGAGGCACATAATAAACCAAACCCTTATAAAACTGCTAACACTGCAATTTATTTCCAAGTTCCCACTCTAAATTGCTTGAGTAATAATTTACCAAGTTCTCTTGTTTACTTATTTCAGGGTTTTTCTACAGTACTGTCTCCTTAACTAACTGTGATTATGTGCATTTTTATTATTCTCTTATCCACTGAATTTAATTTAATTTAGTTGAAAAATGAGGGTAACACTGAATAAGTGTTTTACTATTCAAACAGCCACAGAACGACCATAACCTCAGTCCTTCAGACTCCCATAAGCGAACAAAATATATCCACCGCACAGCCTCTGTGCAAACCTAGATGGTTGCTCTCTCTAGTGTTCATACTGTGTTGAATATAAACTAGATAACAAAATTGCAGATTGCTCCACTAAAGGTTCTGTCAGTGCGTATGCATGCACTTACAATAACACAAGAGTTAAATGACTAAATCAGTTTGCATGTAACTAATAGGCCTGAATGATGGACGCGTTCCTTACTATTAGACACTGATTATATAATATAACAGCAATAATATAAACAGTAATATAAAATGTTGCAGTAAACCAAGCACAGTGTTACAGCATCAAAACAATTCAGGATTTATTTCTCCCGTCTATTTTTGCATATCTACAGTGAAAGGCTTTACGGTGCAGGAACATTTTGTTTGCTCACGTTTGTCAGAAAAACAAGATGCTGTAGATGAACACCGACCTCAAGAGGTATTATTTGTATGAAGCTTAGAGAAAAGTAACCTCACATATTTACAGTTCGTCGGTGCTTTGTGTGTTGTCTCAGTGAAAGGTATTTGGTGTTTATTAGAATGAACAGTAGTGGATTAGTAGCATGTCCAGCATGTCTGAGGCAATACAAAAAGCAAAAGGTCACAACCACATATGTGTCCATGCCTGAGACGTCTAACTCCCTCCCACTGACTCACACTATTAAGTCACACTGGGTGAGAACCCTCTAAATGCCTTAAAATGTGAAAAATAATTGTAGTAACCATGACAGTAAAAATGTAGGTGGTATTTCTGGCAGGACCTTTTTTGTCCTCTGGCATTCCTGGTGGGTACATTACACTGAATCAAGATTACCATCGTTAAACTTACAATACCCTGTTAGACAGGCATTCATTTGATTAAACTGACAGGAATAGGAATAAAGAAAGGGAGTGGGCGTGCAGAAAGTGCTCTGCCATCAGCCTTGTAGCCTTCAGAAGAAATCAACCCCAGGCCTCCACCAGGCATTTAACAGCAAGTCTCTCTCACTGATTCCTTTCTGTTTGTATGGCTATCATTGTGAGGACCAGCATGCATTTTTAACCATTGGACTGAGGACGTTTTAGCTGGTCCTCACTATGCTGGTACCCATTATGTCAATGAGTGTCTTCACACTGACATACAAAAAGGTCTGTGTGCTTTTTTGAGTCATCTAGCTTGTATAGTCTGGGATTATTGTTTAAACAGCTTTTCAGTACTTCAGTGGCACTGGTCCCTATAACATGCAGTTACTGAAATATTATTGAAACAATGGTTACAGGAACCAATTTCATCCCAGTTTGAACATAAACTTTTTAGATCTTTAGCGTTTTATCTGTAAATGATCAGCTCTAACTGTTAATTTAACAACATCTGCAGATGTTTCTTCCTATAGAAAGTAGTATAGATGTATAAATTTCTCTTTCTGGGTCTGAGGGACATGCTTACGTGATATGTGATTCTGCGCTGCTGAATTTTTCATCATCATCAAAACTATTTCTAAGTGAAAGAGCGAATCATTCAAACGAGGAATGAAGCATCAGGAGCATGCTCATTAAATACTACATAGGGGAATCGATAAGCTTGTTGGCCAGAGCAGAACCATCTGTCCATCAATTTGTTTTGCTTCTTATTCTGGTCAGGGTGACGGCAGCAACGCTGACTTCCTGTACCCTCCTTCAGTTAGTGTTTCATGCAGATCAGCATGTACTCTCAGGCTGAACATCCAAGGTCAAAAACCACTTTAATTGTACCTTTTTAATGCTAAATGGCTGCATGTTATCATTTTGTCAGCTGGAAGGACCTTGTATTCTTCACTGTCTCTAAAAAGTACAGAACAACTTTTCATTTTGCAGGAAGTCCTGGTCATATCTTGACTCAGCTCTATTTCAAATGTAACTCATCACTTACAGCAGTGCCATCACTTCCAAAACAGACCCTTTTATCCTAAGAGAATCACTTACTTGCAGACTGTCACAGCAAACCTTTGTGATTTATTCGGTCATTCATCGCAGAATTTATAGCAGGGCCATCTCATCCATCTTGTTTCTGGCTTTGGTGGAGATCAGTCAGTGTTCAGTAGTCTGAACTGGGGCAGGAGTTGTGGGAATAGGTCAGTTTTCACCTGGAGCGCATCACTGTTCACCTTAAAATCAGCAGGGATGTTAATTAAAGACAACTAAATTGTTTCTAAGTGATGTTATGCAGATTTATTTAATTTGTGCCTCTCTCTCTGCAACCGAATATATCCACATAGCAATAATAATAATAATAATAATAATAATAATAATAATAATAATAATAATAATAATAATGAAAACTGTCTCCTGAGCGTCTCAAATACCGGAAGTCTTTCAATCACACTAAAATAAACTTATACAACCAAACTGTCGGTGACGAAAGTAAAACGTATAAGAATGCCTTTATTTTAACATTACTAATAAACATTTATTGTTATAAAACACTAATATAACATTTTGTTGTCGTCACCAATTAAAGTATTATTTTGAAAGTTACCGCCGGAAAAAGCAAACCTGTTCCGATTTACTTGACACAGGTTCATATTTTTTTTAATTTAGAGCCGAGGAAGCGGCAGAATAACAGATTTGTTCAGTTCATTATTTCTGAATATCACAGAGAGTTTGTCCGGTTTGAATTATCATCATGAACCGACTCAGACCCCGGGTGTGAATCAGCCAATGACGCTGCGCTCCTCGACTGCGCACTGATTTGGGTTGGAGCGTCTCCTTTGGACACTGGGTTCCTCTCATCAATCTTCCCGACGCATGGCACCTGTGTGTGTGAGTCTTCAGTCGATGGATTTTTACTGTGAGTTAGGGCTTCTGTGCAGTTTGTTTGTGATGACACTTCACTGACTCTGTGTTTTATCGGACGCAGCGAGACGAGGGAACAAATTCAACCTCTGAGTTGGTGAAACGCGCGGTTCATTGCTGCTGCGGGACTTTATCTAAAAACAGCAACTCACAAACCATCCGGTGTGAGCTTTCCTCTTTTTGTGATGGAAATACATTTCTACACTTCATTCCCAACTAAAGGAATATTTAATTAATAATACAACAGGATCGATCACCTCAGGTCTGTAAACTGGAGGACATCGATTGACACATTTAACGGATTACCTTCAGACACCCAACACCCTCAAAGGTAAGTTCAGCAAATTGGCCAATAAATTCGATTGAGCAGGGAATGAATAGGCTGGAGCTCATCATTACAGCCTGTTAATGTCTTTGCTGTCCGCATTCAATCACACGGTGCCCCCTCCCCTCAGGCCCACACCTGTTGGTGTTTGGATCGCTCGGCACCTGCGGATGTCCCCTCACAAAGAGGCGCTCATGTCTGCCGCAGTTTATGTTCTTATGTGTATCAGCAGGTGGTGAATACCGTGGAACATGTGGGAGAAACAGATTTGAGAATAAGACAAATTATTTTTTAACCATTTTCTTTTCGTGGAACTGATTTTTATGAAAATCCTCCGCGTGCTTCGTCTGTCCGAGTTCTCTAAATTATTAATTGTTGACAGTTTAAGATGGGTCATCTTTAGACGTGCTGCTTTCAGACCGTATGTATCTTTATTAAACCGACACTCGGGGTCTCTTTAATTAGATTACACACATACTAACGCCGCTAGCTGCTTCATTAATGGAGTTTCTGTCGCACTGGTGACGCGCTGTTTCCACGATCAGTGAGCGTGTGCGCGTTAGGGGTCGTTGTGTTGAACTTGAGCTGTGAAGATGTTCAGCAGAGCGCTCACTGTGGGCCCCCCGCCGGGACCCACCATCTCCATCATCCCGTTGCGCAGTGTCCAAAGCGCCCTCTAGCCCCACACGGTGGCGCACACGGTGGCGCACGCTGTTGCGCACGGCGCGCACTCCCTCGGAGGTCTCCCTCTGTGTAATCAGTGATTGTGATCCACGGGGCTGTAGAAGCTGTGTTCTTCCAGCGCACACTCTGGCTGCCTCGTACCGTTTTAACCTATCTGTCAATCTTGCTTCCTACTTTCTCCCTCGCGTTTTTCTCCTGTTCATCTCTAATGACTCACTTGTCTGTCTGCGTCCCGTCCCTCCGCTCCTCATCTGTTTCAGAGTATCTGCCTCTCTTTGTTTTTGCCTCTGTCTGCCTCCCTCCCTCCCTTTAGCCTCTCCCTGTGTATTTTGTGAGCACAGCCACAGGCAGACAGTGCTCAGTCTGTCATTGGGACTCATTAATGAGTCCTCCACTCTGTCTCCCCATGTGGAGGAATGTGTGCACGGGAGAGTGAGTGAGAGAGCAAAGGGGTGGAGCACAAGAGGAGCTGTCGTACCTGCTGCTCTCACTGCTCAAATATTAAACAACGGGTTTCTGGGAACTGATGCTGCTGCTCTGGGACAAACCTAAACTGTGGAGGCAGCCGGGCTCAGTGGTTTGTGGACAGGCAGTCTGCTGCTGCTGCTGGAAACACCACTGTATCTAAGAGTCTGATGGAGGAGGAGGTCACAGAGCCCGATCCTCAGGCGGTGGAGCTCACTGGCATACTGCCGCCGGGGACACACTCTGAGGTAAATGGAGACTTGCCGGGCAACCCATACCTGAGGGACGGGACAGTGGATGTGATGGAGAGTCCAGTGAGGGAGCCGGTTGTGCTGCAGTATCCTGAGTACAATCACAGCCACCAGTATGGGTAAGAATGAGCACGGGAGAGACGGAGAGAACGAGTCTGTTGCTGCAGGAAACCGCTGCTAATGTGTGCAGAGAGGTGGCACTTCTGTCGGACGTTCCAGTCTCTGTTCTCAGCTTGGAGAGCGTTTCACTCCTCTTTTGCAGTGATGGCTTGATGAATTGCTTTTGCTCCCAGTTGACTGTGTTTTCGAGCACCTTGAGTGCCACTACTGCACAGCCCATCGTACCGGAGAGACCTTTAAATGTCTCAAATGATTCAGTCATGTCTCATTGATTTTGGCACACTGATTTATTTTGGTGTCTGTGTTGCACAACGTGGTGTTATTTCACACACCTTAGGAACAGATCGGAAAAGTAATTGGTAACTAATGTGTTTCCATCATGACCTGCTAGATGGATCTGCTCGGTTTTTACTCTCACGATTTTTAGCGTGTCCTTGGTGGGTTTTGTGCAGCAGTGTACAGTTCTGTTAAAAGCTGATTGTGTTTACAAAGATCCAGATAAGTGGACGTCAGATGGCACATAGCTGCCTCACTGCCTGAGAACACCAATGAAGTATAAAGAATTGACTGTAAGAACTTATTTCTGACTTGTACTGAAGTTTATACAGTCCACATAAAACCTTTTTGTCTGCTTGGCTGCATTTTAACACCTTGCTTCGAGCAATAATTGGAGCAGTAACTGCTACATTTATCTGTATGGCTGGAAACTTTAAAGTATTCTTCCAATGTGACCGTGTGTTGGTCTGTGATGTTTCAGGTGTTTTTATGTTGTTGTTGTTTCAGTTTGTTTATCAAACTCTAAGTGACGGAGCAGTGCACCAGGCATTACTGTAGCTGTCCTTTGTGATCCAGTGTGGTGTCAACAGGACGCTAAGCCTTCATTTGGTTTTACGGCTCAGCAGTTCCTACTTGGGACGTGAAGAGCCAGTTCATCACTGTTAGGGAAACAGTATCTTTGTACTTTGGAAGTGCATCATGCTGATAAGTTGAAATATGTTTTACTACTCTACTACTAGCTGCTGTTTTTTCTTGATTTACATATTTTGTTTACTTTGTCATAAAGATGTCACAGTGTCAGTTGATTTAGTCGCTGCTGGTACAGTGTTCTCCTTGTGTGCCCCTCGGTACCGGCCCGTTCCTATTGGCTGTTGTCCTGCCGGGTCTGATGTGACAAATTGCCATCTGGCTTTGAATCAAGCTGTGTTCTTTTCATCAGGTTGCGCTCTCTCCAGGAGACGAGTATTTTGGTGTTGTTACCGGCCGCTTGGTCATTTCCTACACAAAGAGAGACACTTTGGCACTTTGAGGACTAACTGATGCTTATTACTGTTTATCACTAACCTTTTAATTACCCGAAAAGTCAGCAACAACAAATTTGATGGTAAGTTTATTGAAAAGTGAAAACTGGTTTTGAGCTCTCATGAAGGCAGGAAAGTTAAAATGGTTTAATGAAAGACGTACGGTAGAAATAAAAAGATAATTTGCAGTGTAATAATTCTAGTCAAATGAATTTGGTCGGTTTCCAGTTGTGTGTATTTTCACTATTTGTGGAAAAACGTCCATTTAGCGTTGGAGCCTTTCTTTTTCTCAGCGTTCTGATCTCTTCTCTGTTGTGAAGGTGTGGCACTCGTCTAAGATGTCCAGCTGCTGGAGAGGAATGAGTTCATCGTCCCTTCCCGCCGGTTCTTTGAGGACACGCAGCACTTTAATGGCAATAGCTTAATTGCGGATTACCACTTTTTCTTTTGGGGTCACAGTGTTTGATTAGTCATGTCATTTTTGTCTTAACCTTGACGAGTCTGTACACGTCGTTCTCAATAAGGAAAGCACACGATTTTAGTGGAGGTAGCTTTATTTATGTCTCTGACATAATTGAGTTCAGTTGTTCTGTGACCCAGTCGCAGGAACAGCAATGAAAAGGCTCAAACGGACCATAACGGGGCAGAGATACCGTGTCTACTGTCAGGCTATACCTTAGATAGTTAATATGATAGTGAAAGGTTTTTAAGGTTTATTACTTTCAGTTCTTCAAGTGAATTGATTAGAATGTAGACACTGGTAAATCCAGCAGCCACCATTCAAATCATCTTTTTATGACTTTAATCGCTCAACGCAATCAAAAGAAAGATTTTCATGTGGTTTACTGAGCTTAGATTTGAACCACTGGGATAGATGTGATATATCAGATCCTGAGGTAAAAGACACTCAAGATTCAAGATGCTGTAGTTGTGATATTTGGTTGTTACAGAAACACTTGTCCTCACTCAGGTGAATCCTGTTGTGTATTATTTCTGAAGGAATGGGTGGAAGTTAAATGTTGGTAATAAACTGCTGATTTCCTTTATGCTGAGTGTACTGCTGAAATCTAATTACAGAAGTGGAACCTGGAGCATTGGAGCTCTAAGAAATGAACAGATTGATCACGGTGTGGAAACATATCTGGACTTAAATTTAGAAACCAGGAACAGCACAGCGACAGGTTGTTCCTGTGATTAAATGCCACAGGTTCAATCATAGCTAGTGCAGCCATCAGCGGCACCGTGCCCCGACAATTCAGCATGTCCTTGAGTCACAGACTCCCGACTCTCTCACTAACTGAAAGTGACTTTGGATAACAGCATCAGCTAATGGCCTCAATATAATGTAAAAATTGAGTTACTATCCTATAAAACTAGCGAACGTTTCACCAGCTTTTAGTGTGATGCTCACGTGACTTCACATGTTCCTGTGTTGTTCTCATCAGTGTAATAACTCATTTTCAGATTGCATTGCTTCTTTACACTGATGCTATTTTATGTTTAATAAAAGAATCAATCAAATGATTGACAGTGAAAACATAAAACAGTGTTTGCAGCCTAAAGCACAAGTAGAAAGAAGGAGTCTCTGTGTGTATCCTCAAACAGTTGAGTATTTAGAATATGTCACAACAGCCTGCTGTATGAAATACTGATGAACCGTCCAGTGATTTTATCTCAAAGTCATTTCTGTGGCTCGTTTTTATCACCAGTCAATCTAAGTATTAAATCCCAAAACCGCTGCCTGTCGTCTATAGAACTGATGTATCACAGTATGCAGGGGGCAAAAAGAGAGGGAGAGCGAGGTGTTGCCTGAGGTTGGGGTAATCACGTCCTGATTGAAGTGATTACTTTATGTTCCTCTGCTCCTGAAGGGCACATTAACTTGTTCGTCTGAGACCTTGATCAATTTAATCAAGTGTAATGATGTTGAAGGCCGTGAACAGCTCTGTACTCCATCATCTTCCTTCAGGGGTTGAAGATCGGCTGTTTCACTGTTTGATCACTTTCTCCCACACTTCATCTTCAGCACCAGTAAATGTGTTTTGTCCTTGTGTGATGTTGTATCAGCTCTTTTAGACTGGTGGTTATAATGTTCTGGTAGATTATGGATCAGGCCACGTATTTCTGTCCTAAACGATTTAAGTCAGAGAGTGTGGTGTTTGAACGCAACCCAAACTTGACAACATAATGTCTTTACTGTCTGCACTTAAGAGTATGGGGCGACCAGGAGGTGTTAATGTTGTGTCTAATCATTGTCAGTGCTGTCAGAGTTCTTACTCTGTGCTGCTCTCACTGTTCAGCAGAAGATAGGTGGTTGTAGATTCTCCCAAACGTCAAATGGTTTTACAATTAGAGTTGGTGTAAAGCTCTCAAAGATTCTCATTTACTCTGTCGATTACATATTGAAGTTGTTTTCGGACTGATGGTCAAAGGACTTTTAAATTACACCACTCACATGTTGGATGTGAGGATGGAGCTCTGGCTCGATGTAACTTCAATGATGAAGTTTATTTTACATTTTGGAAAACAAGTCAGTCAAACACATTTTTGGTTGACTGACAATTTTATGTTTTCGCACTGCTTTGATTTGTTATTTGTTTGAAATCTAACAGTGAGTCACTTTTATAAATCCCATTTTTCCTGTACCTGAATCTAGTAAGTACAGACATCAGATAGTTGTAACCCAGAAGAAACTGAACATTAAAGTGTGGAGAATATTTCTGATGCTTTCTCCACTAGATCTCAGTCTTAAGTCTAATATTTATTATCAAACACGTCAGTCCTCTGCTCAGTGCTGGTTAACGCACATCTGACTCACAGTATCATCGATAATTATAAAGCCAAAAGCCTTAACTGGATAACTTTGAATAATCCCCCAATTATAATCTCTAATCTCCTCTTTAAAAACAGTTTTATGCATGTTTTTAAACCAAGTGCTTCATTTATTCAATACTGGATTTCTAGTTTGTTCTGGGGAATTCCACTATGTAAACTCTGTCTCTGCAAAGTGAATCATTCTAATGAACATTTCTTCACATTGGCTGCAGCCACACAAACCCAGGTAAACACACACCTGTGTCAAACGATCAGCGGGTTGGCTTGTAACAATAATATGGAAAGAGTGAAAAAGAGGGATCATTGTAATATTCATAATAGCAGCTGATAGGTGACTGAATAATTGATGAATGAGCAAATGGAAAATCCTGACATTACGTACGAGGAAGCTGGTTGTAAAAGAGCTTCAGGCGCAGTTGCAGAGTTCTTGATATGCATGATTATTAAACTGACAAACAAGAAAGATGCAGGGACCCGTTTTCAATTTGTGAGGTAACGGATGGCTGCAGCTCCAACCAGTGAAAACATGAGCAGGTGCTGGACGTAGTAGAATAAAACGGAACTGGTAGGAAAGAATTAAACAGACGTATGACATCAATTCTTTTCACTGTTCTTATTAAACAGACATCAGATCATTTATTTTTCTACTTTATTCTCTTTGCAATTTCCTAAACCAACATCTACTACGTACTGTTATAAAACATGTTTATAAATTGTTTAATGGCTTTTTTTTATAGTTAATGCCTGTTTAACAGTGTTTTTAGCTGGAAAATAAACATATAATCTAAAGTAGAACAAATTTTAAGTTGCCAGGTTGTTGCTGTTTGTCCTTTCCCAACATAACCTGCTTAACTTAACTTCTGTAAGTTAAGTTTTATGTTGTTCCATATGTGAACAGGTTATTACGTAATAACCTACTATTAGAAATGGTCAGCTTCTTGGTTTATAAGAGACCTTCAACTTCCAGATATTAACTTCACTGAAGTGTTTCTATAATGGAGAATTATAGAAAAATCATATTAGTAGTATGTTCTTAAAGCTTCTCCCGGATAAAACACTGTTCACTTGTTTTACAAAGAGTGTGTTTCACATGCTAAATACACGTCGACTGTCGCATGTTTGTTTTCTTTCTGTGCAGGAATATAACATATAACAAGGTAAACCACTGAGCAGAGGACTGGGTTTCATTGTTCTGTTAAATACTGTATCTCATGAACTCCTCATACTGTCAGTGCAGCATCTCCTCAAAGTGTTCAAGATAAAATCCAATTAGAAAGAGGAAGACGTTGCCTAAATCCATCTGCTCTTTGTGCTCTTGTTTTTTTTTTTCTGTACCTTTGGGCTTCAGTTTATGAAATAATGAATTGCCTCAGTCACATCACAGCACATGCACACGAACCTGCTCTCATGCACCTCCACTCACACTCACTACGTCTGCCTCTCCCTCGCTGTGTGACTTCCCATTATGTGAATGAGTTCTGCTTCATTTATGGATCTTGTTTATGTGGTGCGCCTTGGACATTTAATTTCTTTCAGCTTCACCAATGTCACACAACCAGCTCCCTGTAGCCAATTGTAGATTCACATTTCACTTTTTTTTTTCTTACATGACTGAATTAGAGCTGAATGTGCCTTCTCATAACTTTACTTTTGAGATGTTGCTAATATAAATGGCTCATAACAGGTTTATTGCTCCTGAAGGTTCCCCCTGTTGGGAAACCTTTAGAAACACGTGTAGTCTGTTAGACTTTAGTGTTGTTCTCTGATGTCTAAATGGTTTTGTTGTGTTCTGTTGTCTCTCAGGGAAAAGATGCCGTTCCACCATGTGACGGCAGGCCTGCTCTACAAGGGGAACTACCTGAGCCGCTCGCTGTCAGACAGCGACAGCGATGTGCTAGCCAGCATCTCTGTGGAGGAGCTTGATGGTAAGAGTAAACTGTCTTGGCTGCTGTCCTGTCTTATGTTTAATGTACCTTTAAGTGGTTTGCTCTTTAGCTTTTCCACCCCAGAAACCTCTGGCCACATTTTATTACAAAGAAACATGAAATAATCTGAAAAACATACTTGAAGGATTAGTTTTAAGATGATCAATTCACATACATTGAAGTAGGATTTCCTTAATTGTAGTAACTTCTCTCTTCTGGAGCAGCCAAAGCCAGCTTTAGTTTAGTTTGGCCAATTTTTAGTTCATTTATTTTCAAGAGGCAACTTTAAGGCATTAAAGTTACAGTCAAATACTTGCATTTGAAAAACGGTGCTGCATACAAATGATTATAAACTCCTCACAGCTTTATATTTAGTGATGCTTCATGCCAGCTTAAGGAGGATATAGAGAAGTGATTTAAAAAAAAAAAAAACATCCTTGACTGCAACAGAAAAGTAATAAGGATGGTGAAGATCATGTTGACAAAAGGTTTGACTGTAGGTACCATTAAAAATAAAAATGTGGGAGCCACGCGATAGGAGCCTCTGCATATTTCAAACCCATAGTTTGATATTAAAAATGTACAGTAGAACCAGTACTAGGTTTGTTTTGAACACATGAGGATCCAAGTCACTGCTGCCAGTTTTATAGCCAGCAATGCATTTACTACAAAAACAGCATCCTCCTCCCTCTGAGCCAACACGGCACAGTGATGCATTATTCTCTGCTCTCTCTCATAGCTTATCTAACCAGGAGCATTTGTGGTCTGCTGGCTTCTGTCTCTGCCTTTTATGTGCTGTAGCAGAGGCTGGGTTTACGAACCCTTTGTTTTGGAGCTCGTCTGAGAGTAATCACCCGAGCCTGTAGAACACAAACCTGATCAATAACCGTCTGCTGGAGTCAGCAATGGCAGCGTCATGAGCAGCAAACAAACGAAATATTAAAATATTAATCCTCTGGTGCAACATTAAGCTGCCGCCTGGAAAATTGGATGCACAGCACACGGTAATAGCCAGATACTCTGTCAGGGTCAAGTTTAATATGCATGGAGATATTTGCAGCGTGTGAATTTCTCATTCCTATTTCACTGGTCCATGCAGTTTGGTGAATAAGAAATGGCTTGTGGTTAGAGGGTCCCTGTGAGGTCAACTACACACTGTGAAACTGACAAACTACAGCTTATTAGCACTGTAATTACTTCATAGTATGTGCTGTACACAAGTTGAGTGGTAAATTCCAGATGGAAGGTTTCTTTAGGCAGATACAGTATATGGTGAAGTATATAAAGCTATTTGTTTGAAGCAGACAATATTTAAATAAAGGACATTAGAAACAGCCTTACCTGTCTCCTGTCTACAGTCAATAGTAACACCTCTTCCTTTCCCCCGAGTGTATTACACAGCCCGTGTTTTATCAGGACCATGGTGTGGAATCAGTCATACGGTGTGTTTTTGTTAATGTCTCATCTATCGTAAAGACACATCTGGCCTTCAAGTCTTTTTCTTGTACAGATAACACTTTAAGATTTGACAAGAGCGTGAGTCAGTCATTCAGAGCTGCTGGCTCTGTTCTGTCCGTTCATTTGCAGCAGGCGTTCATTTACCAGCAACTGTTGGGCGATGAAGGGCGCCGCTGCAAATGTGAGGCCTTGATTTTTGCTTTTTTGTGAAGAGTAACATTACAGTCCAGTAAACAATGCTGACAAATAGAATTCATAAGACGCTCCATTGATTTCAGAGATGTAATTCAAACTGAATACACCTCTGCATATAGTGAATGAGTGAAAAGCCAAAAACCCGAGTTCTGCTGAAGACTGACTATAGATTTAGTTTGAGCTTTTCCGTCCAGGTGCCAATGAGAGTAAATCTGCAGGAGTGCGGGTTCATTAACACTGAACCTCGATAAGGACCATTCTGAAAGTAATGAACCAAATTTACAACAGTGGCCAATGCTCACATCTTCATCAGCCGACATGTACTAATTTAAATGTTGATGCTACGTATGACCCGCTTCCAGGTCCATTCAGCGATGACCTTGAGTGCATCCTTTGTGTCCTCTGAGAGGAATTTACACATTTCTGGCAGGTCCATTGTTGATTTAGGACCAGTCCTGTTAGCAAATGTATGCAAATTTATTTACAGCCGGTACATGCAGGGTATGGTAAATCATTTGTTGGTGTGAGATAAACTAAGCTAAGATATAGTGGCACATTTCATGAGCTACAACAATTTAGAGCATGTGGAGTTAAATTAAACACAGTCTCTACTTGAAAGCCTCCACCTATAAATAACTTTTCATACAGAGATTAAAATGGGTTTTATATAATATGCATGACAAAGACGGGCAGGGTGGGATTAATGACTAACAGAATGTTTGTTTACCGTTTTCACCTGGTGTTCACTGTTATTTCATCAACTGCAATTTCAAGGGTCCACAGTACATTGGGATAGATGACGTTTTCATCATTACACACTAGAGTAGTAAGAGTTCTAGTTGGCTGAAAAGGAAAACCGCAGCAGTTATAACAACCAGAGTTAGTGGAGACAAAGGCAGACTACAAGCTGAGTTCAGTCCAGGGTGAAAATCACAATAAATACGTCCCGCAGACGAGCTTTAAGGGTTTACTGAAAGGGCACTGGAAAAAAAAAAAAAAAAGCACAGGCTCTTCTTCCACTAAACATGCTGAGCCAGACGTGACAGCAGGAAGCCTGCAGGGAGGTTTGTGTCCCATTCTGCCCACCAGCGCTGAGCATTCCTTGGAGGAGAGAGGGAGAAAGAACATGGTGACAGGCACCAGCATTAGGCCACTTGTTTCTGAGTCAATGGCCATATAAAGAGCAACTCACACTTGGCAGCTTTTGGGGGTACTGAATGTACTGCAGCACACACACAGTGCACGAAGGCTGTATTTGAGTTCACTTGGACAAACGCACTCCTTCTCATGTGCAACACACAGTGGTAACTGGCACCACGGGGGGCTCAGCCCAAACAACACAACATCTTGTTCTGAAAAGCTGGATCTGGTTCATTGTTATCTGCAACCCAGCATGACGTCATCCAGCAAGGCACTGCACCGGCCAATTGTGAGCATGGAGGTGAATTTCTAGTAAATGACTTGAATCCTGAATTTCTGCATTTGACCTTAAGCTCATCACAACCAAAGACGAAACGGTGGCTGCCAGGATCACTTCCCAGAGTTGTAAAATTCAATTTGTGAGTCTTACAAATCTAATCAATCACTGCTGTGTCTTGGTGTCTGATGAGCTTTAAATCCGCTCCCCTAACTAGACCTTCAACGTGGTGTTCTATTGTCTTATCGGCAATAACAGAACATATCCACCAATGCAGACGCTGTTATCATTTTAACATTGTGCAAAAGTCTGTTCGAATGCAGAATCCTGCAGACAGCCTGTTTAGCCAGAGCTCATGGAGCTGTCCAGGGTGCTCATCAGTCTCACTGGGTTGGGACGAGGAACATCACAGATTATATTAGTACCAGGAACTAAAAGGTGCTAATTTGTTGTCACGTTTGACACAGTAGCACACTGAGCTTAAAATCACTCTATCATTCTGTCCCCAAAAGCCAGCAAACAAAAGGACGGCGTGTTCTTTTTATTGTTATCATTTATATTTTAATCTATTATTTTCATTCAAAACGTCTACATTTAGCTAAACAAATGGTTACTGCTGGGAAGTAATGCTGATAAATGAGATGAGATATTCTAAGCAATAATTGATTAATAGTAAAAACTGTACCTTCGTATCTTTAGGCAGTTTTCATAGTCAGAACATTGCAGTAATGTGGTACTATTGAATATTTCGATAGGACCTTTTATACATGTAATAGACCGAGTCATTTATATAAATATGAACCTGGTCTCTGTGTTGTTATTCTGATCCTATATTATCCCGACACGGGAAAGTGCTCAACAAAGGCCTGAATCACTCATAGATTTATTCATGAAATGCTCATTTCAATGCATTGAAAATAATCTGTATGCTTTGATGTGTGTTTGCAGCCGTTTCAGTCTGTGCATCCTGGAAAATATTCTCTCTAAAACAAGATTTTATAGTGTGACAGATGATTGTGCTTTATGAATAGTGCTTTATTCGCTCAGGACCAGCTGTTTGGAGAAGCAGCAACATGCTGTTTTGATACAGGTCAGAGGCTGTGCCCTCCATTCACTGTTCGTTCTTTATATAGTGAAAACACTGTTCTCAGTTTTATGAGACAATTTATAATTTACGCTCCATTTATGCTTTACAGTTACAAATCATTTGCCAGCAGAGTGGTTCAGAATGGCAGCAGTGCAGCAGATAATAAGACAATTAATGGGCTCATTTCTTAATGACTGGATTTTTTTTGGCAATTTGTTGTTTCAAGCAGTCAGAAAAGCTGTTGGCGCTTGTTCTTTGAAGAAAAAACACTGTAGCACTGTTTTTCCACTGTTGAGATTATTTTCCTTCATACAGTGGCAAGAAAAAGTATGTGACCCTTTTGGAAATTCTTTGCCATACATTTTGAATCTATGATAAAAAGGAGATGATATATATTCACAGAAGAACTCTGAGCATCTGTGGCTCCTGGGAAGGATGGAGTTAAACCGTCGATTCCACTTTCCTGTTTCGAATTATTCAGCGTTCAGCGGTGTGCTCATGCATGTCGCTCAGTCATAGTGTTCTTCAGAGAAGTGACATTCCACCTCTATTTAAAAACACCAGATGCCTGTCAGTCTCCCTCTCTTCTCTTGCCATACACCCTCTCCTGTCTGTGGGCACGCTTATGAAATATGCATTTATTAAAGCACAGCGAAGCTGCTGAGTCCTTCTACTGACAACTTGATCACACGTTGAGCAGCTAGTGAACCAGCTGCTGACTGTGTTCAAGTGAGGCATTCTTATCTCTGCCTGTGAGAGTGAGTCAGTTTAGTAAATGGCTGCGTCAACGGCTCAGCCTGTACACACCACAGCTAAAACAACAAAACCAAGACCTTCACGTGGATCACGGCTAATATGCTGACTTTAAGAACTTGATTAAAATAAATGTCACCGTGATAATCGTAGACTTGGTCGTTAATTGAATTCCCCATCTATCATTGAATGAGTGAATTATTTGACATTTTTCTTTGACAACATTCAAAATGTTCTCTTCAAATGTGCAATAATCAGTCACTTGGACTTGGTAATCAACTCATTTAATATAGGTAGTCAAAGGTCACGGTCGCTGTGACCTTATGTGTGTCCCCGTCAAAATATCAGGCATCCGTTTCAACAGGTGAAGGTAGACCTGCAGTGGGGCTCACAAGATGTGAGTTGAAATGTTTTACACGGGTCTTTCTACATCTTTTGCATCACTGATTTATGTTTGTTTGGCCCCTATTTAAAATAAATGAGTTATTAGCTACTTAGTGACAGTGCAGTCGCACGGTGCCGTGTAATAAATGGATTTATCTTATTTATCTCTACCAGAACCAACAGTGATAAATCATACATATAGATATCATGCAGCTCTAATAAAAACTGGAATTTATTCACAACTGAGCAGGAAACTGTTAGTTTAGAGCTGTGTGAGGTCTATTCTGCACAGGGAATACCTCTAGTGATGGATGGACCAGTCCAGAGTCTTGAAGGTCACAGGTTTAATCCCAGCAGCTGACAGAATGCCCTTAAACAAATCAAACTCCACCTCTTCCACTGTTCGTTTGAATGTTGAACAAACTGAAAGGTTAAAACAATTCTGTGAAATATGAATGGAGCAGTGCATCAAGGAACACACTTTAAAGGTTACACAGTGGAGTGTGAAAGCATGAAAATGAGCAGAGGTGACAGCAGCTGTGACAGCAGGTGGAGAAAATGAATCGATGGCTGGAATTGATCTTGTTAACTGGAGGCAGTGGTGCGAAGGCAGTTGCATATTGTGCAGCCCGAAGCTGGGTCAGAGAGGAAGAAAGGAAGAAAGGAGTGAGAGAGACGTGTGGGAATGATGATGAACGAGGGGGAATGGTGACGTGCAAGTTAAACGTGTATCACTTCCAAAGAAACGAAACCCAACGTGTGAAGTAATATTAACAGGTTTGTCTGGCAGTCAAATACACACACTTCTGTACACGAGCTGGAGTTTACTTTCGCGCCACCTGGTAGAAGAAGAGCTGGACACATGATGCTGATTCTATTTCCTGTATGTCTTTGCAGAGATCCGGGAGGCGTTTAAGGTGCTGGATCGTGACGGAAACGGGTTCATTTCCAAACAGGAGCTGGGTATGGCCATGCGCTCTCTGGGGTACATGCCCAGTGAGGTGGAGCTGGCCATCATCATGCAGAGACTAGACATGGATGGTGAGTCATACACACAAAGAAATGGAAAAATAACTGAGACTGAACTGTACAGACAGAAACAAACACTTTACATTGATATTATAGACAATAAACACCATGCAGCATATGGTTTGCAGAGATTTGCAGTAAACGTAAGTTTCCCTGTGCACCTTTCCCTGCTCAGATATATAGATTAAATCCTGTGTCATGCATAAAACATTTATTCAAGCATGCTTAGAGTGTGTACTCATTTCTATCTCAACCACTCACCGTTTCCACTTGACACATGAAAGTACGAAGTGAAGCTGATGTCAGGAGAGAACAGGCTTAATGGAAGAAATGTGTGATTCAGTAAAATGTTTGCACACAGCATGTGTAGCTACTGTCGGGTTATTTTTTCATATTGGTTGTGCAGCTGGCACGAAGTCATTATCAATACACTGCAGCAGCTGAATCTGTAGGGAAAGCATCGTGAAACTCTGGTGAATCAATATGTGCAAAGTGTCAAATTAGCGAGATCTGAATCGGCTGAGGTTTAATTCTCCAGCACCATTCTCACCGTGACCTTTTAACCTTTTCTCTTCAGAGGAAAGAGTCTTCGCACCAAGAAAACACAAGCAATCTGTTTTCCTGCAGACAGCATCTGTGCCGAGCCAGGTTCCAGGCAAAGCTGTCTGCGTTGACTGTGATTGACATTCACTAAAGGGTAGACTCTTAAAAAGTGTATAAGGCAGCAAAGGAAAAAATACAGTATGCAAATGTCAGATCACAGGGAAAATATTCAGATTCTTCATGCTGCCTTTGATAAGTGCTTTTCAGTTTTACTGTGGAGAAATAAATACTCTAAATGTTAAAAGCTGAATATTAAATTTGAAGACGTTAGGCTGCCTTTATTCTGCTTATGACTCATCTGCTTCAAAGTCTCAGGAGACCAGAGCTAGGTTTGTGCATCAGGGCCAGGTCCCGTGGCATCATCTGGTATGACTTGAAGAAGTGGGCGAGGCTTCTTTAGAACTGACGAAGATCACATAAGTCTGTGAAGTGTGGTGCTGGTTATTAATTTATTATTCTTCCTCTCTCTGTTCATTGAATCCACGTTTGTAGGAGGTGCTGTTTGGAAAACTCGATTTGCTGTGAAATGACCCAGGTTAACTTTTGAGTATTGATTGATGTCATTAGTCAAATGCTTCTGTTCATTTGGGCTTTAATGAATTGTCTGGCTGGCTGCCTACCAAAGGCACATTTCTTTGTGTTTATTAATTTGCTAAACCTCTATTCATTAAAAGCAGCTCAGTCATTTACTTTATGATCCAACAGGTTGAGACAGACGGATGAAGAGAATGGCCCACACACAAACAATCTGTCTCATGGACACAGTAATATCATGTAAATCACTGTTACACTGTCCTAACGTGACTAATCATCTTCATACATGCTGTCTCAATACAAACTGGAGTTTCAGTCCAGAGTCCTGTTTGTTGGTGGGTTTAAGCAGCTAAAACATTTAGAACGTGCTGTAATTCAAAAGCTAAAAGTGCTGGATGTCCGTTAAACCAGACTTCAGTCTTTCTCTAACCTCAGCACCTCAGTGCTGCAAGTGCTGGTACATATTTCCATACATAAACTAGGAAAATGTAAAATAAGGATAAGATAAAATTAGATCTATAATAATATAACATTTCCTAAAATATGATAGAGTTGTGACTGACAAAGTGCAAAGAGAAGAGTTCAGGTGTTTTACTGGCCAACTTAAATGTACTTTTCTAAATATAAAAATGTTTTAGTTTGATTCCTGCAGCATCGGGACAAAGGCACATTTACCAGTGTGTTACATCACCGTCCCTTCTTATTTTAATCCTTTGGGAACCGAGGACACCAATTGTTTGCAAGTGAAATATTTTCCCTTCTTGCTGGATATGAAACTTCAGCAGCTCAACAGTTTGTAGTTGCCATTTTTGCACCATCTGCTTTTGCATTTTTAGAGACAGGGTTCCATAATCAAATACAGATTTTGCAAAAGCTGCAACACCAGAAACCAATACAGTAATGTTCAAGTACGTAACAGGACTAGACGCAAATGACGATGTAAGATCCTCTTCACTGAATATTCCTGTTATTCTTTTATTAACTAATTAGCAACACAGGGGAGAGTAAGGAGTTCATCACACACTGATTGGAAGAAAGTTATTGTTGTGCAACTATTTAATCATAATATGCAGATGAACAGACAAATATATACATATATAGTGTTGCTAATCTGCCGTGTTGTTGTTTTTGGTAATTTACAAATCAGTGTGAAATGATCCTCTCATGCACATGCACAGGCACAATGATTAAAAAGCCAGTGATCAAAGCAACACAGCATGGAAGAGAGCAGACGAATGAGAATTGATGATGGTGACTGTATCCAAGTGGGCAGCTGTGAGGACTGGATCCTGATTCACAGCCATCGATGCAGGGCCCAGCGGACGAGTCCAGCTGATGTCTAGAAGATGCTGATAGGTTCTCTGCTCTGCTCGCCTCGGTCAAGCCAATCCATGTGATTGTTATTGAGCTGCGGATGTCCTTCACAGAGAGGTGTGACCATGCTGCTGTGTTCCAGATCACAGCATTGCAGCAGGTTTAGTTTTTAGCTATTGATTTTTAATCTGTTAAGTATTTGTTACATATCAGCAAATACCAACATTTAGTCATAGTTACATACTGTCTTTTAAACTTATTTGAAAGAGCAGGATTTGTCACCATTTTTAATAATTCATTGTTCTGGGAAACTGCTTAGCTGTGACATACAGTACAGGTAGAGAGCGGTCAAAAGCCTGGTGCCTTGGACTGTCACACAAATTGTGTTACTCAGGGATTTTGTGCATACTGAGCTGTCACAAAAGGCGGAAACATCAAAATAACAGCATGTTCGCATAGAAAACGAGGCGTTTAGGGTGAACCTTGAATATTATTTGAGATTTATATGTACTGAAGGTTCAGTTTGGAGTACAGCTGTACTGTATTTATCCATTGTTGTATGACTCATTGGAAGAAGTTCTTCATTCATATTGTCTCAGATTTTTTTTGTATCAGCTAAAGCAGAAAATATGGCAGGTTTGCTAAGAACAAGTATTTTAATCATTGATTCATTCATTTATCTTCTGTAGTAATTTATTTCCACTCGGCGCTGCCGGGGGGGCTGTACTCTCCACCAGCAGATGTGTAGGTTATACAGTAGAAGATGCATGTTCTACCGTCATACAGAGAATTAGACAAATCATTGTTCGAAATTTCACTGTGTCTTTTAAATGGCAGTGTGGCAGAAGACACAATTATGATTTTTCATTATAAGAATAAAGGTGCAATAAATCACATTTTGAAGCACAGACGGGCAATAAAACTGCAGATCCAGCTCCCAGAAACACAGTCCTGAAACTCTACTGTGTTGCTAAGTCTGTGCGACTAACCACTGCCTAGATTTAGCATATACAGAGCAACATGATCATCAAAGTACCCATACAGTATCTCTTCCACCTGTAATCCAATGTTTCCTCTCCTTTCAGTTCTAGTTTTTGTTTCCACAAACGTGCTGCTAGATGTTTGACTCTTGTCACCAGCAAGTGGTAACTTAGTCTGGTGGCTATTTGAGCTGGTAGGACGTCAGGAGCTAAAAATATTCTTTAGTTTAGTGTGAAAAACCTAGAACATGCACAACCACTTCAACCTTTCTTACCCTGAACACGTTTGTCCAGGCCACCTGTCACCCATACATCTTCCTGCCCTGACATGATCAGGTCCCAACGCTGCTTCATTTGCATTTGCTGAATGTGCATGGACACAAATGCAGTCAATGGCATCAAATGCTGTAGTGCCAGCATGTCCCAGAGTCATGTCGTGTACAGTGGGGCAGATTGAGTCGTCCTCCATCTGCAACTTTCTGCTGACACAGTTCACAGCTTCATATGTCCACAGGAACGACAGGTGGCGAGAAGGGGAAAGTACAATGGGTTTATTTTACAAGAAGTGTTGCAGTGAGTGAGACGTCTGTCCACTTCATTCAATTCAAATCTAAAGATCTGTTTCTCATTTAACTTCCAGTTGTCAGCCCTTGAGTTCTCATACTTCCCCTCACCTCCAATTTACAGCAACAACATTCGGTGTTGATTTGGTTCATCTAAACATACTGTAGAAATAATAAAACCAGACAAACTCTTCACAGGAGGTGTAAACATCTCCCTGGGATCAAGAAAACTTTCCACCTAAAGAGTAAAAGAAACATGTTTTAAAAATATTCAGTGACATCGATTTAAATCTATAATCTGAATTCCTTCTCTCTGCAGAGTTTTGACGTTTGTGTTTTGGAAGCAACTTCAACAATGATCAGCAGGCGCTCAGCAAAGTACAGATGGAATCGATGTGTGATACAGAGATTCAGTGTGGTGCTGTAAACTTTGATCTGCTTCATATCCAGTTTTATAGTCAGAGCTCGCTCTTGTCTTAGTGGTAGATGTTTTGTACTGTCTGATTTGAAGTGTCTGGCCTTAAGTTATAATAACAAAGACATAAAAAATGCAGACATCTTTTACATCCCCAAGCGCTACGATTACAGTCTGTGTTACGGTTACGGTCTGTGCTTTAAACTTATTTAATCCAGGAAGAGTTAATTTCTGTGTCCTCCTTTTCCCTTAACACTCGACTTCACTTCCATGCACTTCACTCATTCAGCTGCAGGCTGTTGGCTCCTGGGTGCTCTGCTCAGGGCCACGTCAGCCATAGTTGTTCAGGACAGAAACATCATCTGTCAGTCACTCTGCCTTCACACTCACTGGAGACCAGTGAAAGGCGACCAGCAAGACGGTGTTCCTGCTGTGTGAATGATTTGTAAAGTATAAAAATGGGATGTTGGGGATGATGTTACTTACTGTACGACTCGTTTGAATGAACGATTAGTGCGTCATCAACTTGTCTTGTCTTCATCTCAGGTGACGGACAGGTCGACTTCGAAGAGTTCATGACAATCCTCGGACCCAAACTGCTATCATCTGAGACAAGAGAAGGCTTCCTGGGCAGCACAATAGACACTATCTTCTGGCAGGTAAAACCTAATTCTCCTAAACACATTTGTTCAGTTGTGTTTGTTGAGGCACGAGTCATGAATCGAACCATATAAAGAAACATATCGATGAGCGATAATGAAAGAATCCTGATACCAATCTTCAGTCAAGTGAATCGGGGATTCATCCTCGTCTTTGCCCTTTAACACACATGAAAAACTGAAACAGAAGACCTGATTGAATAAATGCAATTTTTTGTAGATGTTTATAATAATAAAGTATCAAGATGCATGGCACCAATTAAGATGACCTAGAAAGGGATGGAAAAAGAACGGGAAGATAGAAAATAGCAACATATGAATGTTTGATTAACTTAATTATATTTTGAGAGAAAAGACTGAGACTGTGTTTTCTACATTTTTAATAAAGTTTCATGCTTTGTTGTTGAGCTGTGATCTTTCATAATAAACCCAGACTTCAGTGGATTTTATCTTTCATACTGGTACAATTACTTCTGTATTGAAGGGCAGAACAAACAAATGCATAATACCCAGCAACTGACGTCCTGTGAATGATACTGTGACTCAGGATGATGATACGGGGCCTTGACAGATGTGCCTTTGAGAACCTAAGGAGAGTGACAGAGGAGTTAGTGGGATTTTTTAAAAATGAAAAGGAAACAGGAGAAGATTTCAGGACTGTAACAAAAGCAACTGACTCTGAGTGAGTGAGACCGAGTGTGATGAATGTGCAGTAGAGTGAGAAAATATGAATGGGAATGATGACAAATCGAGCAGGTGTGAGGGAACGAACGGGGCACTTGGCACTCATAGTAACACTTGGCGAGTCCATCCTCTTGATGTAATCATCAGCTTGACCCAGGCTGTTTCTCGGGGGCAGGAGCTCGTGGTTTACATCGCAAAGACATGAGTCTGTGGAGGTATGTGTGCGGTCTGGGTGAATGTGCTGCCAGCCCCGTTTGTTTCTTCTGCTCTTCGACAAACCCACAAATCCAAGCTGGCACTGACAAACACGTCATCCGCTGTGTGGAGCAAATTCAGACGAGAAATGTACCATCAACCTTGATTTACCCTGATTATTTCTCCACACGCCTCACAGATGATTAGCTGCTTGAGGTATTTTGGTTTTGTGCTTAGTTTAGTTTGTTAATGGACTATGAGTCTCTGTATGAGTCAGCTACTATCCGTGTTTTCATTTAGAGTTTAGTCATCCTGCTTGAATATATGAAGTTTTCAAATGGGCTATTGTGAACTCAAAAAGTTCACAATAGTGGAGCAGATGCAGCCGTTTGGACATATACTCAGAAATGTTATGAATCCCAGAGGGAAGCTGCCGTACCTGGTACAGCTGCTCTCAATTCAGACAGAAGGGAACAACCAGAAAAGATCCACACCAACACAAATACGAACTAACATCAATTCAAAAACAGGCCCAACAGTAATATTTACAAAAAACATGTATTGATGAATTACATTTGGTGAAGAGGAACGAGCGTTATGCAACAATAAAGTAATGGAAACGAGTACACATGAGGAAAAATAACACTACTGCTTGTAAGCTTGGGAAACACTGAATAAACCATCAACCACGACAGCTCATGCTGCTGGCTCATTATGTCACACACACAAATCACAATTCAGGAACTGAACTTCCTGTTAGCGACTCTGGCATCAACACAAGCATTTACTTTACTATGAAATAACAAAGTATACATAATATGTACAGTCATTTCTTCCCTTCTTGATATTTGTGTTTGATTCTCTGCAGCTGCTCAATTCAGTTTTACTTTGTGTGCTAACATGAAATAAGACGGTGAATGTGTAACAGTAAATTATTATCAACTTCAGGAGTGTTTGAGCTCTTCTGGCTCCTGTTCATCCAATTTCAAATGGCACCATGCTGTTTTTAACTTGGAGAGCATATTTCACAATAAGCAACAAACTAAAAAGCAGAAATAAAATATATATGTACAATGTACAATATGTGGTCAACAAAAAAGTGTTCTGAAATATGTTAAAAAATTAAATAATCGATGGCATCATTTTCCTTTTAGACCCGAACACCATACACAGATTAAAGAACGACTCGTTAGTCATAATGCTGTGTAAAGTTATTAGGAAATTCAAAACGAGCAGTAATTGTTGTTTTAAATCAGATGTTCATCAGAAAAAAAGCAGGAGGAAGTAGAAAATCCTCCAGCCGTTTTTAATAAAACCAGAAACCTCTGCAGTTCTTTGACTGATCGACCCCCTTTAAAGCAAAATGTGAGTCAGTTAGAATACGCAGCCTTTTCTATCAACATGAGTCATGACGAGCTTCCGACAACAGAACAACCAAAAGCATTTAGCTGAAGGGTTCTTAAACATAGTACTCATTAAAATCCAGTTATCAAAGCAGTGACCAGTGCTTCACAGATAACGTTTTCTTCCATCTGGCATTTTGAAGGATGTTGGGATTAAATCTGTGACACAAGCAGTGCCCGGCTAACTCGTAGGAACCTCCCTATAATGTTCTGGTTCAGGCTTTTTGAACCATGGGAGCGGTTGAGTTCCTGTCGTAGCTGAGAGATTTTCTCATTCCACTAATGTCAGGCAAAGTGTCATATCCTCACCAGCTGGAGTGATGAGATAATGATTCACCCGCAGTCACACATCCACCTTCCTACTCACTCGTGCTCTTGAACAGTTTGTTAATGTATCTAATTATCTCGTCTGGATAATTGAGCTTTTAATTGAACGACCGCAAACATATTCTGTTCCTCTGTTTTGCTAATCATCGTCGTCATACAGTAATTGGCAAAGACGGGGGCTTCATTAACAGTAAACACACACTGGATTTTCATAAACACATTTGTACGAGTTGTATTTAATCTTAAATTCACGTGACACAGATGAGTCTCGTCTTTCCGTTGAACATTTTAATTAAATTATTTTTCCACATCACTTTATTTTTGATGTTTTCTTAGGAAGGACTGACGTTTTGATTTCCACCTTCCTGTGTGAGATAATTACTGAATGTGTGTGGAATTCATACTTTAGCAGATCAAGGCTCCTCTGTGCTTTTAATGACAGGTCAGTGTCTCTTACAGTGTCCTAATTAATCCCTGAGCAGGACTGTGAGTCATCATTGATGGTGATGTGTGACAAGAGATCCGAGTACTGTGAGATACACAGCAGCTCTGAATGAGACTCGACGAAATGCAGATCATACTGGCGCTGTCATAATTCAGAACTTGTGAAAACTCATAAGCCGTTACATGTCGACAATCATAAGTCATAACTTATCAGAGTTCCACCTCTCTGAAATGGGCTCATGGTGACTTTGGTACTTGCAGATTATTGTTACTGAACCAAACATTTGGGCTTTCTGTTCTGTTTCAGTTACTAAAATACTAAATCACTTTATTTTCTCTTTTTAGCTTTTCTTTGCAGAGATCGTGTCCCAAACAAAAACATTTGGAGGAGGTTGTCTGGAGCACATTAGATATCGATGTGTTACAGAATCAATACCAGATGCTTATTCAGTGAACTGCAAAACACTGCTCTGCCCCGGTTTGATTACTTTTTATTTTATAAAGCCAGAGAAGCTGCATTTCTGCTATAAGGTGTGGAAGTGGTGAGAAATATTGTGAAATTTGGTACAGACTTAGCCTAATAATAATAAACCTTGGCAATCAGCTCCAACCCTTCTATGTTTAAAGGGCTCTGCTGATCTAACATTGTAGGAACAAGGCTGCACTCTTCAAACTCTGCAAAGTTTGTCTTTAAATGCAACTTGAACCTGACAAAGTGAGAATGGAAGATTTCATTTGCTCGGATGCCACATTCAGACTGTGATTTTTGAACGTGACAAAAGCTCCATTAAGGCTCAGAGAGCATGAAACTCTTTGTGTCTAATGTGTGTTAGAGGGGCTCTCGAAGCTTGAGGGATATTTTAGTCTGGTGATTATATTATGATGCTTAACACTAGATTAGTTTAGATTAGATTTAATTATGCGTTAGGAGAAATCAGGCCAGTGAAACGTTAAATACTCTAATACCTGATTGTGTATATTTGCCTTTGCTTGAATTTCATGACGAATGAATCCAAACCTCTTACTATGCTATTGTATAATTCATGACCTCGTTAATCCTTTTGCAGGGCTCAGCTGGTGTTCACATGCTCGGTTAATCAGCTCAGTTATTCCGTGATATCGAAACTAGACTAAAGGCTGTTTGTCTAAAAACTGCAGTGAACTTTCTGTGACTTACTAAACACCACCACAACCTATTCAGTATTCACCTCACAGCCTTTAATATTAAGTGAGAATAATCTCTTGAATACGGAGTCCTAACACTTCCTCAGTGGGCATGAAATGCAAATTGATGCTCATCACTTATACATGAAGTTTAAATGTTGACAAATTCTGAAATATTAAACGCAGTCGGTGGCGTTGACACTGTAAATTCAATCAATGTACATTTCAACGCACAAGCATGTGAAAAGTTTGCACAGTTGCACGGCTGCACAGTTTGAAATATGTAGACACACCTTTCTGTGTGTTTGGAGAAACATAGAGAAGCAAAGATTAGTGTGCTTGTTGGTGAGTTTTTGCAGGTAAGCAGGCATCCAGGAGAAATGGCTGATTAGGGGCCGTTTACCTTTTGTCAGAACAGCATGAGTGGGGTTATTTTAGAGCTGTTTGCGCTATAATCATCCTGTGTGCTTTTCACTGTACACCCACGTTGAATAAGCTGAGTTATTGCAGCCTCAAGGAGGAATATTTACAATCAATTTCCACATGCAACAAGTTGGATTGTTAACGTTTGACTTTCTACTGAATTAATCATTTTTCTAATCCTATTTTTAAAACTATTGGTACATTGTGCATTATTAAATACCCATAATATAAAAGCAGAATTATTATTCTAATGTTTGATTTGTGCTGCTCAGCAGCGTAACTTTCAACATGATTCTCATTGTTTTATCATTTCCAAATATCATTATTCATTTGTTTTTATCACCATCAAATAGTAAAGAAACACTGATATCTCATTACTTTATGGTAGAAGTGGTAATGTGGCATTAGGTTCATTATCTTCAGAGCACAAACAACAAAATCTGAACTCTCGTTAATTTACCATTAATATAAAAAATCCTGTCTGTATCACATAACAAGCACATGAATGCTTCCTCCAGATAAAAGTGATTATGTTGTTTATTTGTTGGGAAATGTACAAATCGTGGAGACTGCTCGTTGGTTCATCTTAGTTTTGACAGTTAGTGTATCCAGTAACCTTCTGTATTATTACTTTTACTATTACGTACCATTATTCCATTCAGCATTTTGAAGTTCCCGACATGTGCACACCTGTCTCTCTGAATACAAAGCCTCTGCCTCCTTCAGGTCTTATAAACGTAGAGGTTCGTCATAAATCAGCTTCATAAATCCACATTTTTTCTGTCTTTTGTGCCGGAGCACCGTTTTAGATTCATTACGCCTGTGAACAGTTCATCTATTATACATGAACCACAATGAGAGAGGTGAGAAAAGGCCAATATTTATGTTGGCCCCTGTAGAGCTAGCCTGATGCATGGAAGGAAATAAGAGTAAGTTATGAGCTCTCTAATTGTTTCTGGCTGTCTTTAGGGCATGTAGATACAATATAAGCATTATGTGTCATGCCCTGGGGGGTTTGACAATGACCAGCGGATAATTAAGGATACTTCATGGTGAAATTGGCCTTTTTAAGCCCGACTGACTCAAAGCTCTGCAGGGAAATTGACAAAATTATAGATTTTTCAAGCATTTATTGCTTTGCTGTAGTAACATTCAGTCTTCCACTCCTTACACCTTAGTTGCACATTTCTATTTCAACTGTAAGGAGCCTCAGGCCATCACGGTGCACATTGTCACTAATGAAGACAAATACACACAGTTGAAAATAATTTCTTATTTATTCGTACTCATCCAGAATCCAAATCTATCATGTGTTTTAGAGAGGTGCTTTTAAAGATCATGAGGTCCCTTCTAGATCTATTTAGACTCTGTGCAGGAAGTCAGCACACATTGTTTAATGAGATTCTGTATCTTTCATGTTTGATTTTCACCAGTGTCACTCAGGACAAATACCCACTTAGAGAATTAAAGTGCCAGCGATGTCAGAATAGTATAACAAACTTTATTCAGTTAGAAGATTTCTGTTTCTCAGGCTGAGTAAAAGCAATGACAGTATTTTGGCATGCCTGTTGGATACCAAATCCTACTTTTGATTAAATGTCCACAATCATTATGTTTTTCACCCTCATTGGTCACACAGATGTGGGCATAATTCCAAGGTTCGCCAAACAGCCGTGCTAAATTGCTAAAAAAAACTAAATGAAGATATCTCTGGAAGAACTGCTGACTGTCAGTTTCCCTGCTCCAGGCAGGTAATATGAAATCAACCAGTACTACTCTGACAAACGACAGCTGTCTGAGAGATTCAGGAGCGCCATGCTGAATGTAAACACACTGTAAAAGTGTTCTTATGCCTGCTGGGAAGGCAGAGAAGGGAGAAAAATAATATTCCCTTCACCAGACATCGTCCTGAATAGCAATGAAGGTGGCACGGACACATTAAGAGAACCACAGTAGCACCCACACACATGCACACAGCCTCGCTTCACATCCATACATCTAATCACCCTCCTTCAAACATTGTGATCTGCTTTGAGTATCGACCCTGTGATGTGCTCATCCTCAGATCCAAGTGCAGAGGTTGGGAGGTGAAATATGGAGGATTATCAAAGTGAAAATGACTCCATTTGTCTCAATCGCGCCAGGCCTTGCGGTGCTATTATGGCACAAACGAGCATCATTTTGATCCTTGGCCAGAGTCTTCTCCTCTGAGGTGTTCACTGTGAGACAGAATGAGGTTTTCATGATGACCTCCAGATGAGTTTCACAGTGCTAACTTTTCTCCACACCAAAATGCTTTTGCTCTTAATTTCAAATAGAAATAGAAGATTAAAACTTTTTATTGTATCATTAATAGTTTGTCCATTTAAAAACGTAACAGAATGATTAACATTAAGGTTTGACACATAACATCAATTTCCTACTTGTATGTGTGCAGTGCATGTAATATGTTTGACGATGGCAACTAGCTGAGTTATACAGAAACTGTTTGTAGGACACATTACTTCATCAGTATAACATCTGTGGGTGCAGCATAAATAGACACAAATGAAGCAGAATATGTACAGTAGCACAGAAAGAGTCTTATCCACATTAAAACCTTTTCGAGCCACCATGTGTAAATGTTCATGTAGTCGGCTGACAACGCTCCTTCTCCCAGTGCTGAAAACATGGATGTGGATGTTTGAGGTTCAGTTGCTTGTGGAGAAGCTGCTGCTGCTGCTGCTGCACACAAGCCTCCTGAAAAGTGACGGCTTATCTTTGTCTCTTCATCTTGCGTCTATCACATGAAGCCTCTCTCTGTGATTTAGAGAAGCCTTTGTGCTGTGCAGTATGTGACATTTCTGTTCCCTTTCCCTCGTCCCAGCCTCTCCTGCTTGTGTTCTGTGTAGCTAATTGCATGTGAGTCAGCTTGGCTACCTCAGTGATTCACTTCATTACAGCTCTTTCTCATGCAGACCGCAGCTCTGAGAAGTGTCAGCAACACATTACTGCGTTTTCATCACAGTCGCCTAAGTTAAAACGCACACTCCTGCCTGCCGACACACACACTCGCTCACAATTGCGGAGGATCATTTGTGTCCTTGAGTGCCGGAATCTTAATGATGTATCTGTCAATCAAAATAAATGCCTCTAATAACATTATACTGACATGTTGGATTTCCTAGAGACGGGCTTCTTCTATTTTTTTCTACCAAGTAATCACAGTGTAGAATCCTATTTGGATGAATAGGGAAATTCATTTGTCCGCTAAATGCAACCAAAACAAGGTCTGTTTCTCATTGTTCATCATTTCACAGCATAGATCAGCGTGTTAGCAGCACCTGAGATGTGGTTCAAGCTTCATTCTCCAAGCAGTAGTTCAAAAGCCCATCGGGCCAGTGAGGATGAATATGGACGTATACCTTGAAAAGATTTAGGCCATTTACTCATCATTCATTATTTAGCATTTTAGTTTGGTGACATTTCCTGACGTGATTCTTTTCAAAGCTGAACTCGTATTGCTGCATGAATTAACATTTCCCCTTGGCTTTTAGGTGTATGCTTCGAGACCCATGTGATGCAGTTCTCCACACACAGAATCAGAGAACCTAATGTGACATTTCTGTGGAGATGATTTTAATGTCGAGCATGTGGGTCAGAGTTGTTTTTATGCTCTGGCTTTGAAAGAAAATGGTGAAACAGGAAACGATCTCTTCACTCTATTCTTGTGTCTCTGAAAGTTTAACAGGAAAAAGGTAAAAAGCTGAAAAAGCTCAGTTTCAGAGCTTTGTGTTCGATGACTCAGTCCTGCTCTGCAACACAATCAATCATGTTCTCTTTGTTTGGATTGGGCTTTAATTTGGTTTGGGTCCAGTTTAAAAGGAAATAATAATGTTTGGACCACTTTTAATAATAAATAATGAATAGTTTTAAGTCAGAAATATACTGTCTGTAGACTTTAACATGGTTCCCGTGGACAAAAGAAAAGGTCAAATTGGAGGTGAATGATTTCACGTTCGGATCGAGTCACAATAGGATATTAAAGCTCCAAGTAAAACTGTGCTTTGTATTAATTTGGTTTCCCATGTGTCCCTTCCACCTCTTCGGCCCTCACTGCCTCTTCTGTTCCTCATTCTTTTTCAGTGTGGGTAATGAATTACACGAGGCAGGGCATACAGATGATGCTGAATGCACTAATGAAGGCCGTGACCCTAAGGCGGCTCTTCTATCCTGCTCCACTCCAGGGGTTAATGGGAGTAATTTCTCCTTGATTAATCATACTAACAGTAATTGGCTATTGATAACTTGCTCAGTGGCTTGAGGCAGTTCCCTTTCTTTCCTCACTTTCCTCAGATCCTCCAACTTAAGCCATCGACCGTCTGCTGTCCTTTTGATTTGCTCCTTGCGATGGCATTATGTCGCTGCACTCACAGCAAATGAAAAGTGCATGCAGAGTGAGTGAGGCTGTTGAAGTGAGTATTACATCCTGTACAGAGGTTCAGATAGATTTCCCTGAGGGATTCGCTGCCTGTTAAATACCTGATGAGAGCATTTGTCTGAGCCACTTTGATCACTCTTCCGTTGTCTACCTGTGTCTGAAGGAATCACAAAACTACTTACAATCAAGTTATGTGTGATCGGGATTTAATAACTCGAATAGGAAAGTTTCCTTAGAGCCTGAAGTACAAAGGTCTGGCCCATAAGAAGTAAAGTAATTTTCATCAGTGCCCCATGTGGCCAGTGTTTCTGTCACTTCAACATTCCAGGAGCTGGTTTAAGATATGTGCTCCTATTAATTCTGCCGCCTGTTACGACTCTCATGACGCACGTGATGTTTTCGTTTTTACTCCATTAATTTTCTGGCCTTTGACGGCCGGGTGATGCAGTGGTAATTGAGATATAAATTTCCCCTGAAGGCTTGGGGCCTTTCAGTGGAGTGGGGGGGGGGGGGGGGGGTGGATTGGCTGTTTAAAAGCAGAGATCGATAAAGATGCTGAGCATTCATTTTAACAAGGAAAATAATGGGTGCATGTCGAGCCAGGGTATTAAGCATGAGTAGAAAAGGGAATAATGAAAATGTTGAGCTCTAGTCTAGTGATGTTACCTGTGGCACATCCTAAAAAGGTCTTCTGAAATACTGTAGACATGCATTAGTTGCTTTTATTAATATTTTCAGTTAATGTATAGAATTACACACAATCACAAAAGTCACAAATGATCAATTTCTTATCATAGATAACTATGGGCAGCAGGACGACTGGATAGTATAGTGGTAAGATCAGCTCCTCATAAGACACTGACAAAACTTTCATCACTGGAAAACTCAGCAGCAGATTCAGACACTGTGTTGTGAATAATGCAAGAGAGAGTGTGTGTAACCTGCTTTGTAAATAAATAAAAAAAAGTCCTGCCAATAACCATTGTCATAAGCAGCAGAAAGGTTTGTGGGGGTGTCCTGGAACATGATCGCTCAGTGGGATGGATCGTTAGATGGAATAGATTAGTTCACAGACGCTTCCTTTCTAAAAGTGGGATAAACTGCTTAAAACCAGGTGCAGAAAACATGCAGGTGCTGCTCACATTTCAGTATCTCGTTATTCTCAGTTAAATCTTAGGTTTGTAGTTTGAGACAGCTTCGGTGGTCTTTAATTGTCTTTGTTCAATGGAAGTTTGAAGGTTTGTGTTAGTTTAGAAATCTTTTATACAGATATAAAATATTTCGCCCGCTACACCTTTCTAGCTCCGTCTCTCTTGGCTGTCAGGCTTTTGTAAAATGATTTTTCTCTTCAAAGTTGTGCATGCTCTCATACACACACTGCATGGCAACAACATCCACAGGTTGTATTAGCAGTTTGTGAAACTGTCAGGATGCTGCTTTTAAAAACTAAGAATCAAAGAAGCATCAGATGTAAAGAGATGTCATTTTAACAAAGACAGGGTTAGGATGTGTTGAAACGAGTAGATGTTTGACTGCAGCTACTCACAGTGTTCTCCTTTCACATCCAGTGACCTTCCAGGACAAGCTTGTGCGCAGCTGCAGCACGTTTCACATGCAAAAAATCTTAAAAACAAAACTCTTGCCAGACAATCTAAAAAATTCGATTAGCAAATGCATGTAATTGGATTGTACAGTGTGTATAGAACATTATCTGTAACTGCATAATTTGGCTCTTCGGCAGTGGGCTGAACTCAGCAGATGGATGGATGCGGGCTCTTGGCACCTTCTCACCGCCTGTGTCTGTGTGAGCAGCTAAACCTGCCTCATTTGCAAGTGTAGAGGAGAACAGAGCTTTCGATTTAGGGTGACTCCCCTCACTCATCTTCAGCACTAAATCCACTTTGCAGTTTGAAGAACAGGCACACAATCAATCAAAACAAGTCCACGGTTTATTCCAAGGACGGTGCTTCTGCCAGGGTGAGAAAATCAACCTCAATTCATCTCCTTAGATTGAGCTTGATTGTTCCATAAATCCATAATGTAATTATAGTTTTATTGAATTTTGATGACACTTGGTGAAGACATTATTTTAGATCATGTTTTATGATGATATTTCTACAGCATCAGTTTCCATAACGGCGACATAGCATGACAATACGATTTAAAACGAGCCTGTCTCCTTAAAATAACATTCATCTGCACCTAAACTGTGATCACTGATTATGTTGGGATGCAGTTTTGGTTGTCGGTGTGTGTGTGTGCTTGTGCTTGTGGGGACCAGTAAAGCTGCTTCGGTGTCTTGTTTATGTTGCACTAATGCTGATTAAAGAATTGGTTAAGTTCATTGATTCTTAGATTTGCTGGTGCACCTCGACATCGCTCGACCCTGTCGGGGATTCATCATCATTTCACAGAGCTGCAGAGCTTCAACCACAGCAGGTCTTATTAGTGACATTTCAAAAATTTCCAGTCTCCATTAAATTACAATTCTGATTGAACTTCTGTTAAGACTGTCTGACAAAAGACGACTGAAAGTTTCCTGACCATGCATGGGGTTCAGTATGAACCTGTAGGTCACACAACGCTGGGAGTCCGACTAAAGATATTTTCCTTTGCAGTCACTTAAGGTCATGAGTCTTTTCTAGCTCTATTTCTTTCACCATATTCTCCCATAAAGGTCACTCCATGTTTGAATGTGAATATAGTCTGAGTCAGTGGGAAGTGGAAAAAGTAAATCTATATATTTTTTTCTTATTCACCACTGGTGTTCAGAATGAGTCCTCTGCCTTGTCTCTTTCCCCAGCAAATGAAGCTCCAGGGGTCTCTTGATGTTGTCCCCGAGCGATGGCGTCATTAATAGGCAGCAAGGTTGCACAATGGTCAAATCCACGAAATTAGAGCACCAAACGCAGGATGAGAAGTGGCCCAGGAGTTGGCTCTAACATTTAGTGTCAGATGCTGCAGGATTGCTCCAGCTGGACCTGTCTGTTTAGGACATTTGAGCGTTGCTTTCTTTCTCTGTTCCCCAGAGGGCGATGGGGAATCAGCAGAGCTCTGTTGTCTGTGAGACAGCTCATCCAACTTGATGCACAGGATGGGTGATATTAGATAGAAATGGGGAATTGGACACAAAGACCTTATGAAATTGCCTTAGCGTTTGTGAGTATAGTTGTGAAAATGGACCTGTGGGGACACAATGATGATTATTATCTAAAAAGTATGCTGCAGCTCATTAGCTTCAGAATGTCTTCTATTGAACATTAAGTCTTTTGAGTCATTTGATGCACACACTGTACCTTTTTATAATTTAAAGTCATGTTATATAACATTTTTAAATTATATTTCAAAGAAATATACTTATGAAAAGCAGTTTAAAGCTTATGTGACCCAGACTTGATGCGGCCCAGTGTGACAGCTGTACATAAGTATTCCATTAAAAGCAAATATCTCTGCTTAGTTGGTAACTTTTGCAACTTTTTATTTATTCTGATTTCATAAAACTAATATTTGAAGCATGTGCTGGGTGTCTCAGAGTCGATTGATTTCAAACCTCATGCTACAGAACCAGTACCTTGATTCACCAAAGTTGCATATTATAGATTTTTATTCTGCAAGTTTGAATGATGAACAAGAAGAAAGATGATCCAGGATTTGTAGTGTTGAGCTGACAGATCAATATCAAAATCAGTAGTTTCTGTAGATTACAAATAGCTTTTTGGGACCTGTGGGAATCGTTTTATTGTTTTTAGGTTCCCATTAGTGGTTATTGAATTAGTTATTAAAGGGAAATTACGTACAAATTTGAAGCAAATATTAAAACTAATCAAATCAAAGCATAATGTAGTTCAACAGTTACAACAGTTATTAACAGTATGGGAGCATGTCTAATTTAGAATAATCAACAGTGTGTGTGTCCAACAGCTACATAGATCAACATGTTTCCTGTAAATCTATATTTATAAAGCTCCACTGAATAGCTGCTCGACACATAACTATTTTCCTTAAAAGCATTAGTTCTGGGTATTAGTGCAGTAATGTGAGATTCTTCAGTATCATGGCTTATTAATTCAGCTGATAAACTCAACCTTGATATAGTACTGCATGTTGTTACTTCACCACTCCCCCAGAAGAAATCACTCTAAGTGCATTAGAGAGAGAAAAATAATACAATTAGATAATTTAAATTTGATTTATGACTCTATTATTACACACCTTTCCTTCTTCCTCTTAGATTAATGACCTAGCAAACAAAATATATAAAACCCACCCTGAAGTTTTCATTAGCTTTGATAATTAATCTTTACGGAGGCTTATTAACATTTGAGGGATGATTGGGGTGTGTGTGTGTGTGTGTGTGTGTGTGTGTGTGTGTGTGTGTGTGTGTGTGTGTGTGTGTGTTCGTTAGCTCCCTCTGAGGAGGAAAGATAAATCGTATTGATAAGTGTGATTTATGTAATCATCTACACAGTCGACCAGGAAGTCCAGTGGCCGTCGTCCTTTTCTCTTTTCGGATGTTTATCATTCATTGCGATATTGTAAAAAATACAAGCTGGAAATTGGCATTTTAAAATCTAAACAGTGAGAACCTGATGAATGTTTGGTTCTACCCACACTGTTTTTGAAAATGTTAAAAAGTTGCCGGATGTGTCTCTAGTTGCTTTTAGGTTAAATAAACACTGCATGCTCCAAAGTCATGTGACCACATGACCTCACACCATATGCTAATTCACACACATCTATACTGTACCTACAGTTTTTAATCGCAGCATTTTGTGGTTATATAATCAAACAGGTCAACGTTGTGATGAAATGAATCATGCAGCACTCGAGCAGCTACAGGTTCCTTCACCTTGGCTGCTCAGTTTTCATCATTTTCACTGAAGCGACTTTGAACCATTTGAAAACATCTTTTGTGATAAAATTGCTTGGCTATGACATCATGCACCAGATTGTCCTTAAAGCTGGTTACAGGCCATAAGAGTGATTAAAGTTTAGTTTTAGGCTCATCTGCTTCCACATATAAACACATATAGCTGTTTTTATGCATCTTAAGAAACAGGAAAGTGCCGTGAGTCTGGGATCCGGTGAGCACCAAACAGTGTGGTCAGTGACGGGCTTTTCGTTATGTTTGTGTCAAAGTGACATAGCGAGTGCTGCCTGTGAACCAATAGACTGTACGTTCTCTCATTTGCTAATTGTGTGTGTCACTAAAGGCAAATAACGAGGGATTATAATCAGCTGGTCAGCAGCAGCAGACTGTATTTGAATAATGTCCTGACAGAATAAGTGTAATAACTAAGAGAGGATATATGAAAAGTTTGTTAATGCCAGTATTCAGATTGATTTAAAGGATTTCAGCCCTTTCAGCTGCTTCTGCGCGATCACTGTGTTGTTAATTAATTCATTTTCTGTCACTGAAGCTTAATTGTGCTGCTGCTTTTAATTCAATTCAGAATCCTTTATTTGCTTCATTTATCCCTGAAGGAGCAATTGGAGGCTGAAAGTCTGGAAACAAAGCACAAATTGACCCCTGAACAACACACATTTAAAAATGATAGATTATTTTATAATTGCTGTTCTCAATTGTTTAGGGAAGTTTTCAGATGGGACGTGTGATCAGTAGTGAACGTCCCTCTAAAAATGACCCTTAGTACCCTTAACGTGAAGGCGTCAGAGCAGTGAGAATTAGGAGGATTCATGATTTATGCGCACTTATTGTGAATTGTTAACAAAATCTCAGTAAGTGACAAGATTTGTGATTAGTTCCCACATTAGTACTGGTTCATACTCAGAAGTGCACACAGTTTATTTATGTGAAAGGAAAATGGTCTCTCCTCCTCTCATCTCTCTCTCTCTCGCTGCAGTTTGACATGCAGAGAATCACCCTGGAGGAGCTGAAACACATCCTGTTCTACGCGTTCCGCGACCACCTGACCATGAAGGACATTGAGAACATCATCATCAACGAGGAAGAGAGCCTGAAGGAAAACTCTGGGAACTGTCAGACAGAGTTTGAGGGAGGTAAGCACAAATGCCCGAGTTAGCTTCACACACAGGCACTTAGGCAAGTGTGTGTGTGCATGCGTGTTATAGACATACACACTATACTGTGTGTGTGTGTGTGTGTGTTGTGAGGGAGAAAGTAATCCATGCTGTCAGAAAGAATTTGAGCCTTCTCATCAAGATCTGCAGCCAGTAGAGTTGCAGCACACCTGCTAATTTATTGATTTGCTGCGTTTGTAGGGACGAACGTCAGCTGGTCACCTGTTCAGAAGTGGTGCAGATAAAATATTCATGACCTCTCTCTGCAAAACTAGCTATCTAACATTTATGGATATGAGAGCTGCAGAGGATATTCAATGACATTTTCATCCTCTGGACATAAAAACAAACATTTATTTTCATTTATATACAGAGTGAGACACTGCGGGGTCTTTTCTACTCTGGGACTTAGAGACTAGAACCTAATTTACATAACACATTTACAGTTAAGTAGAAAATTAAACTTACAGGCAGCCTAGTGTCACAATGCTCAGTATGCAGTTCACCATTGTCACCACATGTGCAGGGTATTTACTAGACCGTACATGCATGTAGTCTCACTCAGTCTCATTGCCTTTTAAAGTCAAAACAGCTCATTATTGAGGCTAACGGGGAGCAAATGTTATTTTAATTTGAAAAGGACATTTGTAAATGAAACTTGAAATGTGAACCATTAACCTTGAACCTTTAGCCGACCTCTAGCCCTCTCGCTGCTTTTTCAAAGCTCATTAAAGCAGCATTCAGACAAACGTGTAGGTAGAAATGTCATGATTATTAAACAGTACTATGTGACTTTACAGATTGAGTCTCTACCTCTATTGTGTTTGTACCTTCATTGATGCCATGTGTGCTCTGACAGCAGCCAAATAAATGCTGCTTTCTCACTGGCATCCATTTTGACTTGATATCATTCACGGGTTTGGGGGTGTAGGAATTGCTGAGTCACAATTTTACCAGATCTCACATGTCCTGAAGGCAGTGTGGTCGAGTATGATCCCAACCTACTCTGTTATGCAGTGAGACTGTCCTCACCAGAAGTGTTTGCAACATTAATAATACTGTATGTGTGAAATTCCATTACTGATTCTTCCTTCTTGACAATGTCTTGTTTATTTCTTCTGTGAGCTGAAACAATGCTCAGAAACTGAACAGCACTTAATGTCCCCTTTTCACCACACCTGCCTGTGATTCAGTGCCGGAGAGAATTTACTCAGTTGGTGTCAATGAGGATGCACCAGCACTTTATCTTGTAGTTGTATTGACTGATGATGTGATGATTCTACTGTTTGTGTGATGAAGACTGACCACCGCAGGAGTGTTCACAGCAATCTGTGGCCCCCAATGAGTACCACCTGCCACACAGGGACACCAAAATGTATTCAGAGAAATCAATACATGTGTGTCACAGTGCGATTCATACTGAATACAATTCATCATCCTACTCTGGTACGTATTGCTTCAGCTTTTTGATATATGAGGTAGTATAAGAGGCACTTGATTTCCCTCTCGCCTCACCTCACTCTGGAATCAATATGGTGTAGAACTGAAAAACAGCAGAATAAAGAATGTAACCACTGACTCACAGACGTTCACCAGACACTGATTCATTGCTGAACAAATTGCACCAATAGCATAAAGCGCAGAGAAAAATACCGGAGTAGCAGCTGTCCAGGGGAGTACCTGGCAGACAGTCGCAAGCGTGGAAATCAATTTAGCCATAAGTTTATAGATTTAAGGGCTGTGTGTTTGCTTTTTGCGTATCCATGATGTGGACTCACAGTGCTGAAAGTATTTTTTTTAGAGTTCTTAACCCCTGGTTCTTAAATTTTAGATCCCAACCTGATGTTGATATTTGTTTTTAACACAATCACTAATATATTAAAAATAGTTAAACCTGAATCGAACACCAGCTTTCACTTAGTTCACCCTGTCCAGCAAATGTCAGTGTTTTTTTAAGTCCTTTCCCTTTGCCACCATTGAACAGATAAAAATGCAGCTGTAATATGGGAAGCATCTCCTAGTAAATACAAAAATAGCTGTTTGACCCAACACTGAAGCAGATGTCACAGCAGTGAAGCCTCTGGACCATAGATGGCACCAAACTGTAACAACAGCAGCTCTGTTGTTTGCTGGTGTCCCTACTTGTGTTTGTGCACTTGAAGCTCACTCGGTGGCTCCGAGTCATCTGTCTGGAACCAGCATACACTTCATTACCTTCATGACCACAGTGGCTCACTGAAGAAAATCCTTTGTGGATATTTGGCAGTGGTTTCATTACTCTAGGCGGTTAAGAAGGTGTTTTATGAGGCTGAAGGAGGTTCAGGCGACTGGACTGAGAACTAATGTCTAGACCACAACTCTCCTGCCATCTTATTAGTCCAGCCAGCAGCCGAGCACATGGTGTTTCTATTGACACTTTGTTCACCTCATCATTACTCCTCCAACTATAGATGGTTATTTGAAATTTCAGTAGAGCTGTAAAGGTAACACCCAAAGATACCGGCTACACTCGTCTAAAGTGCAGTTTCATTTGTTTTAAATATTTTCAGGGGCTGATTGTCTAAAGAGAGAAAAGCATGCTGCTGCTCTAATGTTACGCTAGAGACACATTTTTTACTGTAACGTCAATTAAATAACCTCACCGTAGTTGCATAACTTAAATTAGATTTGTGTGTTGTCACAGGAATAATGGAAGTTAGAAGTTAACAAAATGATCCAAAAGAAACAAGATGTCATTGGTTCAATGTTCAGACTCACAGGGTCAAAGTGATTCCTATATGCTTAATTTCCACTGCTTCACTTAGCCGACACATACGACTGTGATTATACACTTCCCCTCCACAAATAAAAAAAATGTTTTTTTTATTCAACTAAAAACAGGTAAGAGCCTCGCACTGGATAATTACTGCATGGATGATTATGTTTCAGCTGCCAACAAGTAATTTAACCCTAACTGGTGCAGTGAGTAGCTTCTCATTTCTTAAACAACCACGTCTGAAGACACATCCTGTGGTCGTGGACAAGATGTTAATCTGTTTCAGAAGGGTCAAACTATCGGCATGAATCAAGCAAACCGTAAAAGTAGAATGTTTAATAGTGAAAGTGAGAACTTTTTAATACCCTCAATGTGAAGGGAACTCACAAGATTGTGACTAAACAGCTGTGTAGCCTTAAGAAAACCATTTGTCAGTGAGGCTGAAAAAAGGCTTCAATTTGCCAGGGAGCATAAAGATTGGACTCTGGAGCAGCAGAGGAAGGTCATGTTGTCTGATGAGTCCAGATTTACCCTGTTCCAGAGTGATGGGAGCATCAGGGTAAGAAGAGAGGAGGTGAAGTGATGCACTCATCATGACTAATGCCTACTGTACAAGCCTGTGGAGGCAGTGCTATGATCTGGGGCTGCTGCAGTTGGTCCGGTCTAGGTTCAGCAACGTTATGAGCCTAAAGAATGAGGTCAGCTGACGACCTGAATATACTGAATGACCACGTTATTCCATTTCTGGAAAAACAAAAGTTCTTAGTTAACCTACTCCAGTTAAAATCAGGGTTTAAACGTGTTCTTACTTACTCTTACTATGTGCAAATAATAACCAATATAAAAGTTCAACATTCATCCAGTGTCGGTTACATAATGTTGCTGATTGGCTGGATGCTCATATTAATAATAATGCATTTGGCAAAATTATTATGTGCAAGTCTGAAATAGTGTTTTTCAGCTTGACATTGCCAACTAATGACACTGCCTCAAGAAATGTGAAGCATTTCTGCCCTACTTTCTACATGGCAATTATACTTTTTTTTTTTTTCTTTTCAACAGCATTTTTGATGACTTCAGTGCTTCTTGAGTTGAGAGTTAAAAATAGAACGAGCGATAGAGTGAGCAGTGTGGCTCTGGGTCATTGGCCCAGCTCACTTAATTATCGCAAACCGGTAAAATCATCTCAGCCACTCGCAGTCCACCAACGCACTGCAGGGAGGAAGAGCTGCTGAGTTACCGCTCGCCGCCGGAGGTTGATTCAACCAGAAAATGATCTTATGGAGGGGTCTGGACTGCTGTCGTGTGAATGTGTGTCAGTGTAAATTAGTACAGTCCCCTCCAAAAGTATTATATTTGAACAGTACAATTAATTTGTATTTACTGCACATTGAAGACGTTGGGGTTTAGGATGAGATGGAGATGAATGTTCAGGATTACAGCTTTATATGTATCAAGATGCAAACCCCACATCAGAAGCAAGACTCTGTAGTCAGGTTCAAATTGCCGGAAAAGAGCAGAAACGAGCCGCAGATGTGCTGGAAGAAAGTTTCTGGGCTGATGAGACCAAGATTGACCCCAACGAACGTGATGAAAAGGCCAGAGTGTGACGGAGCAATACTTCTGCTTGTGATTCAAACTATACAAGCTCATCTGTGAAGCATGCTGGAGGTAGTGTCATGGTGTGGTCATGCATGGCTGCTTCTGGAACAGATTTACTAATCTTTATGGATCACATAACTCTAAAGGATATCAGCAGGATGAATTCGTAGGTGTACAAAAATATTTCACCTGCGAATTTACTGGAATAAATGCATCGTATTGCATTGTACATCCTAATTCATGGAAAACATGGCGTACTTAGAACAACAGATCACCTACAAATATCTTTTCTGCAGTTTGGTTTAGTCTAACAATGAAAGTACGTGTTAAAATCGGCTTCAGTCGTGACCTTTAGTAGGTTTATTTTGTCACACTCGTCTTTCCAGGCATCAGAAATATTCAATTAAGCCAAACTCTTTGCAGTGTTATGAATCTTGGTGCAGCTGCTGTTGCTCTTGTTTTCCCTGTTGGGGCAGTTGACCTGTGAACTACAGGTACAACTACAGTAATAATATACGACTCCAAATTAGTTTGGTGTCAGTGGAACTTCTGTTAGTCTTCATTATCTTCTTTCTGGAGCGTAGAAGATGATAAATTGAAAGGTTTCGGAAACAGAAGTGAACAACCTTGTTCTCTTATGTACTCTTCTCATCTTTCTTCTGATCTTCCCGTTTCTCTTTCAGTTCATCCCTCAAAGAAGAACCGTCAGACATGCGTGAGGAAGAGCCTCATCTGCGCCTTTGCCATGGCATTTATCATCAGCGTCATGCTCATTGCAGCCAATCAGATGCTGAGGAACGGCATGGAATAGCCGCAGCCACTGTGAGCGGGAGAACAAGCCAGCCTGCATGTGCATGCCAGGGGGTGAGGTCTTATCCCCGTTGAGAGGAAAAGAACCACAAGGATTAACTTAAAGTATCGATCGACAAAATCGGTTTGCGGAATTATTCTTAGTTTTTTTAAAGAGACACCCAATGTTCAGTGAAACCGTGAAGCCAGCATGAGGAGTCATGCAGGACTCCCTCCCCTTTACTCTGACAGGGACACTCAAGGGCTGACATTTCACATTAAACTCTGCTGTCTCTGTTTCCCTGATGCAATAAAAAAATGTTTTCTCTTTTTTTTTTTTTTTTTACTCAGTGCAGGAGTTCAGAGTTGCTCGCTTTTTCAGCAGGCGAGATGTGAGATGTGACATGTGTGTCTGCAGATCTGTCACCCACCAGGAGCTGAGCTAGCAGGGCTGCAGTCTGGACTGCGAGCGGAAATAAGAGGACAGGAACAGTTGCCCTCTTATTAATGTTCCTGGAAGGATGTTGGCAGAGCTGCACGCTCTTGGAACTCTCGAGGTGCTAAGATACTTCAGCTTTCAAACTTTCTATTTTCAACAAATGCATCTGTGGGCTGGTATGAGGTGCTGGCATCAGTTCATCAGCCGTGCAAGCAAAGCAGTCAGGAGGGTAAAATGTTTAATAGCAGTTCCTGTGTCGTGGCCCCCTGATATTCATCAATGGATACAGGAGTTCTGAAAGATTTGGTTCTTCTCTCACTGCTGGTTGGTTTGAACACCGTTTAAAGCTCAAAGAATATATATTTTGTTTAGTGCACTCCAGTTATTCTGTGATATGATTTAATTCAAGTTTTTAATCCTAATCTGCCTCAATCACTGGCATCAATTGATGATTTCCTACATTTCCCAGAATGACTTGGGACAAACCCTATATATGTGATGGCACATCATCTGGGTTTGGCCAATAACTTATAAAGGGGAAAAAAGAAACCTGAAAGAAACCAAACATCAAACGAAGCTAAAGTTTATTTACAGTGTTGAAGTGCGTCACGGTGGATTTTTCAATCACCAGTAATCGAGTTAATGAGTTCTATCTTCACGCTGTGACGTTTACATCCCCTCAGTTTTCTGCACAAACTCTTCACAGCAGCATTTCTATGGGTGATCATGTTTCATGTAATAGTTCTGATTAGTTTTCAGTTTAAATATACTAATGGAATTACAGGATTATAAGATTCCTTTTTAAGTTCCCCCTTATTCCCAGTCTATGTTTCATATATAACTCTTGCAAAGGTTGCACTGATCTAACCAGCTCACGATGGTTGTGGAGCCAATATTATTAGTTCACCCTACAATATGCAACTTAAGCTACTGTTAGCATGAGACCCCGAATCAATCCACTCTGCTCTTGGCAGCCCGCCCCTGCTTTTCTCTGCTTTGCTATTTACACTCCACCATGCTCTGCACTCCTTCAGGTAGTCGTCGTTAGGGAATTACAATAGATGAGATTGCTACCAGACCAACTAATCAAGTAGAAATCGTTGTTATTGTCTGATTGGTTAAAGGCCGCCTTACTCAAATATTTTTAGAATCAAATCTCTCCAGACTGCTGCCAGGCTGATCTGTGAGTCTGTGTCCACAATGAGAGACATTATTTGTATTAAAAACAGTTTCCTAAAAGTGGTAAACTGTCGCTTTAACATTGCAGATTAGTCAGTACTGAAAATAACTGCTAGTAGCATCCATTAGAAATGAGATTAACAAGTATGTCCAAAGAAATACTATGTGCAAAAGGCACTCGCCATATAATATTTAATTTTTTTTTTTTCCTTTTAAAGTAATTTTGAAACAAACTCTGTAAACATTAGGGTGTGTGCAAACTTTCTCACAGCACTGAATAATTTAAAGAGCTGTCTTAACATACTGTGTTCCTGCTGAGGCTGGCTCTGAACTCCTGCACTGACTCTCATCTCCACATGTAAAACCCAGCTGGGGGTCGGACACACATATTATCAAGTGCATGCGATCAAGTCAGTGTCTTCTGTAAATAATGTGAACCGTGTTGAAGTGTCTGTTGAAGGTGTACAGTATCTCTGAATGTGCATGACTGTTGGTGCTCTCTGCTTACTTGGGTTCAGAGGTGCAGGGAGGGAGCTGAGCAGACAAAGGCGACCGCTTCATCACAAACGCGTCAGGTGCAGGCGTTAAAGGCCCTTTCTGCTTCCTCTCAACCCTCTTGCCAAAGCCATAGAACTCTGCAGAGGAGAACTAGACAACACAAAATAGACGCTTTTCCCTGTTCCCACATGGAAACACAAGATCGAACGGGCATTTGTATTTGGCAGATATATGTCGATCACGTAGGACTTGGTTTCCTCCTGTTGTTTTCGCACAGTACCTGTCATCCATTCCAATGAAATGATGAGCAATGCAGTAAGTTTGTGCAAGAGTGCCATCCAGAGGCGAAGTGAGCTCATACTGTCCATGCATTTGTCCCATCACAAGGTTTGTGAATCACCCTCTAAGCACTATGGGAATGTGATGTCAGGCAGGACTCTTGCAGCATTAGATTCACAATGTAGGGAAATAGTTGATTTCTATGTATGATGTATAGGCTGAATTTGGTCTACCACCAACACTGCAGGTAGAGCAGCACTCGTATTTGAACACGTTTAAGCGCGGCGTATTTCTAGGAGTAGATTTCTTGCCTATGGCAGAAAGTCTTTTTGAACCTGTAAAAGGTTTCATTCACAGATGATTTATCAGTGTAACATTTTGGGGAATCCGTAATGAACGGTCTTCAAAACATTGTAGGACAAACTTCTTTTTTTGTTTGTTTGTTTGTTTTTTAAATCAGTCACACTAATTAAAATGAGTTGTGTTGGTTCTTATTTTGTTTGTTTGTTTTTTTAAGTCAGTGTTGAAGTATTGGTAGAAGTTGTACCACCACGTTCACAGCTAACCACTGCTGGTCATGTAGTGGTTCGCTGGAAATGTTTGTTTGTTCTTTAAGAAGAACTTTATTTGGCATTTTTCACTTTGGTAATTTTAATATTTTTTTTAAGGATTTGATTTATAGTTACTGTAGTTACAGTTTTACTGTGATCCAACTTCCTCCGCCCCTACAGAACAGTTTCACGTCTCGATCTCTGAAATAGTTTTATTTTGGAGGGGAAAGCAGTGGCTCTTCGGTAGCATGGTGGATGGATCCCACATGTTTTTGTTATGGATCTTTGTACATAGCTAATATGACAGCATATCTATTAGACAAGCACATACTATACATACTTTGCATGTGCAATATTTAAACATGTTGACTAGACAAATACTTTCAGTTGTACTATTTATTAGAGAAATAATTCTAATTGTAAATATGGAAATCTGTACAAAGGTCAAAGAATTAAGCATTGATGCAATAAAAGTGTGTTTTTAAATGGTGCTTTATTCTTTACTGTAGACTGGACTTATCTGAAAGATGGAAGCATCACTTTTACATAAGTAGACAGGGTAGGTATCATGGTGAACGCACTGGTAGGTCAACACAGGTGGAAAGTAGCTATGTACACAAGCATTGTACTCAAGTACAGTTTTGAGTTACTTTACTATTTCTAATTTTGTACTTTTATTTTTTACTTACTTTCCCTTTCAGTTGCAGTGGTAGAAGTAAAGTGTACTTTTTTAATTTGACGGGTTTACTTTTTAGTTACTTTGCAGATTGTTATAAATGAATTATATTTGTGCATTATTCTAATTAACTGCATTAGGTTGACTACTGCTTAAGCTACATAGTTTTTTGGAATTAGTAACTCAGTCAGATGGAGACGCCTGTGTCCTAGAGCGTGGAGCGAAGTGCTTTTTTAAGGCAAGTACCTGCACTTTTACTTGAAACTTGAATTTACGTCATTGTGCCACCTCCATTCATCAGAACAATGCAGTTTGGAACCACAAGAGGGCAACATCACACATGGTGAAGCCCAGACAGAGCACTTCAAAATTAGCTTTGAGTTAAAAAGCTACATGAGGCCGAGCTGCTGATGATCTACTGTGTAAAATCATTCTCACCTTCAGATCTTATGTAGTGAAATGTAGACACATTCTGAAAGCAATGTCAACCCTTACTGTATATTTAAATGACATATCTAGAGGCCCGGCTACTGTAAGTTATAATATTACATGTGCATATTATGCAGTTGTGCTATTACATTACTATTACATGTATCAATGTTAATGTCTTTGTTGCTATTTTACACAGATAATTGCAGCATTCACTGAGTCGTGTAAAGCGGAGAACTGGCAGAGGTGACGGGCATCGGGCATCCTACAGGGACACTGCCCTGTCAGGTAACTGACACCATTCAACATGGCACAAATACTGACATGATCATTTGTGACAACACAGATTTCTCTGTCCTGGGATTATACTGTGGTATCTGCAGCTGATTAGAAATACCCACAGTTTGAAAAGTCAGGAAACCAAAGATTCTCCCTTTGAAAATAATTGAAACGGTTCATAGTTGATTAGTTTCATGTTAAAATCTACAAAGTTGACAGCTGCTCTTGTAGGATTCACCTTATACCTGCACGGGTGCACAAAAACTAAACGTGTTAAAACTAATTTGATTAAAACGTCCATGGAGCCATTTGCATTAACTGATGACTGATGCTTAGCCGGTTTGTAACCAACATATATTAATCCTATTTCATAAAAGGCAGCAATGTGCAGGCCTGCTGTGAAAAGTCTGATCAGTATTCTGTGTTGCGTTAGCATGCAGTCTCTGTCCTCCAGAGCCACTTCGCCCTCTCCAGCTCTGCTAGAAACAGGCCCTTGTGCTCCCAACAGGCTCCTCCCGTTTCATTTACATCTTAAGCTGATGCTTCATCCGGAGAAGCTTAGTGAGAGTAAGAAGTGGGAGTTCAGCATCTGGTTCAAGGACACACAGTTGTGCAGTATTAAATCCATAACTTTCCATTTATAGGACAATATCTTTAATGTCGGGCCACCTGGTCGCCTCAGAAGATGCTATGTAATATTTTAGTGTTCCACTTTTATAAACAATGTGTGACGTGACTATTCAAGTCCGTGTTCAGTTACAGTAAACCAGATGCAGTGCAGCCAGGAGCTGAGCGTGAAAGCTCTTTTGAAGTGGTCTATTTCTGTCAATGGTTTAAAGGACAAATCTCCCAGCATGAGAGAACGTTTTGACCGGAACTATGGTTAGAGCAGGAAAAAGAATAAGGCCCAGCATGGTAATGCTTAGTTTTCAAGTCCAGGAAACTTTCATTACTTTCACATTAGAGTCGATCAGAAAAGAAAAATAGTATATATTTGGAAAAACTAATGTTTTATGCACAGGATAATTACAAGCAACTAAAAAATAAGGCGCATAAAAATCAAAACAAGTGTCATACAATCATAACTGAACAGAAAATACTGCACAGAAATTCATCAAGACTTCAAAAATGTAAACACCATATATCCTCAAACAGCAACCATGCAAAACCCAGGAAACCAGTTGTTTATTGGAAGACCGTCGTAGTAGCAAAAGTCCAAATGATAAGATTGAATTAATTGAATATATGACATCATATACATCTCCGTACATTAGCAATACTGGCCATACAGCCAGCCTCCAGCATTTCCACAATCTATACAATTGTGCACCTTTTCATTCCTGATTCAATCTTCTCTCAGGCTGCAGCGTCGTCCGTGTCATTTTAAAAGTGCTTTGTTAGTTTTGGCTGTCTGCAGACGTTATGGCACTCAGCACACTCATAAGAAATCCACTCAGCTCTACTAAACTTTGTCCCTATGTGCATACAGTACTCATAATCATGCTACAAGATGTATTGCATTTGGTGCCACAGAATGCTTTGCGTTAAAAATAAAAAGACAAATATGTCCATAACATATTAACCCATGATTTAGCCCAGTAGCCCCTGATAATGATCTGAGGTTATTTGTGATGTGTACAATTACTGCAAAAAAATAGGCACCTATACACCAATTATAATTCATTTTTCTTCAAATTCTAAATATTTACAGAGTCAAACTACTGAGAATTGAATTCCAGTTATTTTATCTTAAATAATGCACATCTTGAAAAACATAATACAGAACACAACAATAAAGAAACCGTTGTGATGAAGATAGACACCCATTCTTGTTCCCCGACAGACAGAAAAGAAAGTTTTGGCTGATCACATCACCATCCTTAAATCTAAACTCACCACCCTTTGCCCTTAAACTGTCAAAGAAATAGCTTGTACATGAGTTATGGCAACAGCACATCAAAACGTTTGTCAAATTCAGATTAAGAGAGAGTTCCCATGCTAAACTTGCATCATTCTGAATGTCAAGTTTGTAAAAAAAGATTCACAAAACTTGTGAAACATTTAGCTCGAAGCTCATCTCCGTTCTGAAATGTTCATTTCTTTTGAACCACAGACCAGGAGCCTGTGCGTCATCGGTTGTGTCTCTGCCAAACTGAGGCCAGGGAGCAACTCTGCAAAATGACCTCTGGTGTTGTTAGTCCCAGTGCAAATGGCCAGGTGACTACAGCTTCACTGTGTTCTTGATGGTCCAAGTCTGGCCAGTGCAGGGCTGCAGGATCACCAGGTGGCCAAAGTAAACTTTAGCTGGCATCACCTCCAGACAGCGTCCTGTGGCTCGATTTACGATCGAGTCATTCTGCAGGGAGGGACGACAGAGCGTAATGAGTGATGTGGCATAATTGCTGTACTAATCATTAATGTTTCAGAATTTCTAGTGGAACGTCATGTGATATTACCATTTATTGTAATTTAAATAATCGCCACATTAATTGAGGCTTTTTAAAATACAAACAAGAGCATCTGGCTTTAATGGACTCTGCTGCTTTTTATGCTCCTGCTGTGTGACACAATTGATGTGGCGGAAGGTTTGCAGTGCGAGTCTGAGTCATCCTCAGCTAAAAGCTTAGTCATTTAGCTTTCAAAGTTTCTCAGGTGGAACTGAAATCCTAATGGAAAAATTACAACAGGTTTTCAGTCTTCAGTAAAGAAAAAGAACAGCAAAAGACGAGGGACTATTAGTTCTAGGTGATTTTACCATAAACCAAGACAAATTAGCTTCACAGTTGATGTGTAAATGATTTGAAATAACCTCACGAGGTAAATGCTTGGTCTTTTTTTAACCTTACATACATTCGATTACCTACCGTACCTCTTTCCTTCCTTCTCTCTACCAGATTTTTGCAATATAGCATTCACAAAACAATGCAATTGTGCACCCCGCAAAAAAATAAAACACTTCAATCATTTCATTGACTATAACCGTTTTCCTTTCACTTGTTACCTGAGAAAAATTCCACATCTTCTGTTTCACATTGGTCACTTTATCACAGTTGAGTAGCTGAGGAAAGCGACTGATCTGATCGTCCACGACACAGCGAGTGTCCTCCCCTGTGCTGCCCAGAGCCCCCAGGAACAGCTGGCCCTCTCTGGTGTAACGCCCTAACTGAGGGAAAACACAGACACACAACATTTCGTAACCTTCCTGACACCTTTTAATAAGATTTATTTTCAACAAAGCTGATGTTCATATGTGGTGAACTAACCTGCAATATTAGCCTGAGGTTTATAGTAACACACATTAAAGGCTACAGCAACAGTTCATATTGAAGTCAAATTGATTTCAAACAATATTTAGTCACTTTTTGATCTGTATTCATATTAATCTTCACTAACATGCTTAAGTTATAAAGTCTAAAATACAGTGTTGCTTAAACAATGTCCCAGCCACTGTAAACACTGCAAGTGTTCATTCACATGCACAGTATTTACAGTATAACTGTCAAGTTTGTATTGCATAAGTCAGGTGTTACAGGTATAATAAACACATCTGGTCCCTAGAGGTCAGGCCACAACTGGTGCTTACTGAGGGTTTTGTTGGTAAAGGAAAATTAATAGATTTTTTGTTAGATAGAAACAGAATCACATCTTTAGTAAATATAAATAAATAAAAAGTTATTTTGCTGCCACAACTGTCTTTCTATATAGGTGGAGGAGGTGGAGGTCGTATCTGAATACAAATACCCGGGAGTGTACTTGGACAACAAACTGGACTGGACTAAGGATTCTGCAGCACTGTACAAAAAGGCTCAGAGCTGGATGTACTGAGGAGACTCAGGTCCTTCAATGTCTGCAGCACCATGAAGATGAAGACACCTATTCTGTGTCTGTAAGGGGAGGGGGTACTGGCAATTTGTTGTCATCTAATTGTAACCCTGGACCATTATTGACCTATTTTATCCATCTTACGTATTCTGTATTTATGTTGGTGTGGATCTTTGGATCTGGTTGTGGTTCCTTGAGGTGCAACTGTAACGAGGCAAAACTATTTTCTTCAATCTTGAAACTTATTATATATTTTTAGCCCTGCTAGATTTTGCATTGCACTACTGGAGCCAATACCTGCCTCCCTAAAGCACCTGTTTACCACTGCGATCTAAGAAGAGACTGCTGGGAAACAGTCTCTAGCTGACTCAGGAATTCAGCATAAAAAGTGAAACAAACAATTTTCCTGACCGCAGAGGGTTTCAGCCGAGTCTGTGTGAGAAACACAGCCAACATTTCAGAACTGGTGAAGTGATGTTCACTTCATTAATGAAAACTGGCTAAATGTCTTTTAGTTATCAAAAACAGGAGCCTATGGTGGAGTGAAGACTTCATCACACAATGGAATAATCCCATTGGATGACTACACTGCATTTTTCTATTCTTGCATACCCACATTCTCTGAGGTGACTCGGCAGACGAGCAGTACACCACTGAACACACCATTTAAAGTTCCTAATCTAGACTTTACCCCAGTTTGTTTCCCTCATGCACCAGTATAAATCCAGGCCACAAAGATACCCATCAGTTCTTCCAAAGATGAGCCCAAAATGTAGTTTAAGAACACATTTCTAGAAATCATAGCCTCCATTAACCATCAATGGAAAGAAAACACCACTCGCTGCACATTTAAACATTTTCTCCAAGAGGTGACAGTTTCCTAGGCACATGGCCCCCCCGCCATCTATGTTTTGGTTCAGAAATGGAGCTCCTTGGTATCAAAAAGTCTTCATTGCTGATTGAAAACATTGCTAGTGAATCTGAATACATAAGGGGCACTAACTGGGTCTAGCCTGGATCCAGCATTAAAGTACAGTACGTATGAACCTTCATACTGCAGCAGCATATTGTGCAGTATTTCACCTTAAGAGTTTGTTTAAGGGTTGGATCCTTTAATCTACACTGATACGTTAAAGCTTTTTTTTGTGTAAGACAGACTAACCCTAATGAGTTGTTAGTTTTCAAGTGAGAAGCACACACAGTGATCAAAGATGCAAACTGCAGGTCATTGTTGAGTGTTTGTACCTGAGGACCCCATCCATGGCAGGGGTGCAGGATGGCCGTGTGGTTCTCCTTTACGCCTTGATCAAGACACAGGTGGCTCGCTTTGGAGTTACGCATCTGAAATCAATGTCACAGATCATGTGTTTTTTTCCCAATAAAACCTGGATCCAAAATAAAAACATTTCCTAATCGCTGGATTTATGTTGTGGAAGTCAAATACCTTAAGTAACCTCCCTCCCCAGCCTTTTCCCTTTGTGTCAGTTTAACTCACCTCACCATAGAACAGTGTGTTGTTGTACCTCCTCATCTCTGGGTAAACATTGTCGAGGTACCAATCAAAGCTCTTACACTGCAGACTCTTCCTCAGAGCAACCCTCTGAGAGATGTCTCCGAAATCAATACCGTGGTTCTGCAAAAGCACAAAGAGTCATTATCTCAAGTCTCTGTTGACTGTTGCTCTTTATATTTCCATCAACATCCCCAGTGGTTCTGTGTGCAATAAATACATAAGATCAAGTTAGTTAGCAAACTGGCCAGCATAGTTACATCTCTCACCTCCATGGGAAGGTTCCAGGCCATGTAGACACTAGACTTGTGCTCATCCATCCAGACCTCAGCCACGCGTAGAGCGTTACGCCGTGTGTGAACAGCTATGTTACTGTGGTAGGGTTTCTTTGTCCGTGCAATGTGAGCCACTCTGGAACAAGGCAGCACCTCCATACTGCCTCCACACATCCACACCTGCAGGTGAATGATGTTATAGAATAGAACAAATAAAAAATAATCCTGCATTAATGCATTTCTGTCTTCTAAAGCACAAAGAACAAAAACACTAACAAATGCTGCCACAATGTCCCCACCCTATAAAACTTTACAGTAGTAGTTTGTTTTTCAACAACAACAACAGATCTCTCTAAATGTATAGCGACACAATCCCCAGCCACTGCACAGTATGTGACCTATTTATATGTCTGCTGCCCTGCTGTGAGCTGCACAGGACTGGTCCTGCAGGACTCCTAATGAGGCCTCATTTGTCAGCGCTATCAACAGTGGCCACCGGTCTACTTCAACCAACACGAGTAAAGAGGGATCAGGAACACGAGGAAACTGGGTGACACACAAACCTTGATGCCCAGTTCAATATTCTCCCCTCCGTAGACATCCATGCCAGAGTCAAATAGGCCGAGCTTGCCAAAGTAGTCGCGGTTGACCACGAAGGAGCAGCCAATCATGGCAGGAGTCCTGCGATGAGGAGAGCACAACAATATGTAAACAAGCAACACATATGGTGTGTGTGGTTTGGAGCACAGTTTGTTTTTTTAATTACCCTGAGGGAGTCTGGTACTGGATCAGCAGCTTACAGTATTATTTCCTCTCATTTCCAAATCTCATAAGGTGAGTGACAACTGTGGAAATGTAGGAACACACTCACTGGGTACCACTAGGTGAAGCCATCTGCTGCTTCAGAAAATGTTGGTATTTCAATGACATGGTATTGTTGCAAATACAAACATGAATCTGCATCCTTGGAGGAGTGAGATCCTTGTCTGTCCTTAATATGCTAATATATAGGCTTTGTTCTTTATTGAATTATATAAGTGTGCAGTTATACACTGAATGTGAAGTTGGCTTGCCTGATGGGAGCAGACGTGTCCCCCTCATCCCACCACTGTTTGGGTGGGCTGATGTACATGCACCACAGCTCCCAGTTGTAGCCATGACCTGAGTTTTCATAGCGCTCTGCCTCGAATGTCTCATGCTTGATATTGTCAATGGAGGGCAAGATGATCCTCTTGTGGTCCTCTTTTATTCGGGCCAGAACTGGCTCAGCCCTAACAAAAGCATAAACACATAGATTCACCTTACAGACACCTTTAATCGCAGATGGCACAGAGCTTCTCTTATGATCTCTTCTCTCTCACCCACATCAGTCAGTCAGAACATCCCTCCAGTTGTACCTAGTTTATTACTAATTCTATTTGATTCAGCTCAGTGCAGCTCTGGAGGGCATGTGTCTATTTATGCTGAGTGAACTGGGTTGTGTACACACTGAGCTGGAAAATGACCTAAAAAAAAAAAAAAAGGTGTAAACGGGACGTGGCAAAAATGTTTTAAGTCAATTATTTTTCATCTTTCCAAATGATTTCTTCAAATGTACTCATATAAACAGATTTTCTAGCAATCTCCTATTTTGCTGCTTGTTTTATGTTTGGTTGTTATTTAATGATCCTACAGGCTCTGGCCTCCTAACCCATCTTAAAGCTTCTCAGGTGTGAAATAGCTGACTTCTCCTGCTATTATTGTTATAAAGGTTATCATGATTTGTAGCTCACTTGATGCTGCACTCCTGGGTTTGGATTAGTGAGTGTCAGTATTCACACATAAATAAATGTGGAAGTGATTTTTTACTTCTCTAAGATATTTTTATTCCATCATTCAGCCTTCAGCCTTCAGGTGTCAATAGTCGCCCCATCCAGATGACAGATTCACTCACCAGGAAGGTGTGAACTCCACATGGGCGTCAAAAAATCCTGTCACTTCGCCAGTGGCCACTTTCCAGCCCTCAATTCTTGCTCGGATCAGTCCCTCTCTCTTTGGGTTCCTCACAATCTTCACCAGGCCAGGGTAGCGCTTGTTCACATACTCCTCCAGTGGTGCTTTGAGCTGCTCTGCAGTTCATAAAACAAAGACACATACGTAAAAGAAGGTCAGTAAAACTGTCCTTTATCCTGCCTGCTGAATTATTGTATCATTTGGAGAATACAGTTGGAATAACTATACATCATCTAAATTTTACAAAGTGATCAACATTATATTTAAATTATGTTCTCGTTAAAGAACTACTGGTATTAGAGCAGCTTTGATCTCTCAATCAACTCAACCTTTTCCGCCCCAAGACCTAAACACTGCATCACAAACTCTCAACCTTAATTTTCCCCATTCTGTTTTCTACCTCTCTCAGCACCCCTTTTATTTCTGTCTCACTCACACACTCTCTTGATCACAAACTTATTTCCAATGCTGTGTCATCTCCCTCATACACACAAAAATCACACCATGCATACACAAGGTGGTGTGTACAATGCAAGGTTATGGAGCTGGAGGCAAAGAGAGAGATTAGAGATCTAGAGATTTGTTTTATGTATGATGTAAAGGAGATATCCTGGTCAAAGATAACTCGGAGACTCCTCTGAATCTTATAATCACAGATGAAAATAGGCCAACAAATGCTCCATTTGCTACTTTGTCTTTTAGAAAATGAAAGGCGGGGTGTGCAGACTAACACACAGTTGTTTTCAGTCACTTAAAACCTCAACTATCTTATCTCTCTCTTCCTACTTCCTCATTATTTCTCCTTCCTTTCCTAGCTGTCTGATTGCTCCCTCTCTTTCTCCTCCGGATATTCAATCGCCTCAAACTCTCTTCTCCTCTCTGTCCGACCTCATTTATCTTAGAGGCTCTCTGTCTCTGATCCTTTCCTCTCTCTTTCTCCCACTCTCTCTAATAGTCTGGTTTGCCCTCCCAGCCTCTCCTTTCTTTCTCTGATGCCTCTTCATCCATGTTTCTCACTTCTTCCTCCTCCCTCCTTTTCACTGCCTGTATTCAAACCCTGAGGCACTTTTCATTCACTCCTTTTTCATCCCCTCTTCTCTAATATCTCTCCACCACAAAAATCCCCTGCTCCTTTCTCCCTTACACCTCTCTCATGTCTTTCCCTTCCCTTGTCTCTCTCTGTCCCTTAATCTCACAAAGCCTGACTTGGCAGCCCCGCCTAATAAATAAGAAAGTGACATCTCTTCCATGACAACCAATTGTGGCTCTCTGCCTCTGTCTGCCTGCAAAAATTCATCAATCACCTCACAAAATGTTGCTCCTCAAAAGCGATGACCAGAACTTTTGTCAAGGAGACAAACATCCTCCTTGTCATGCCAACAAAGTCCTGGTACAAGTCCGATGACTTCATTGAGAATAACCACACCTGCTGAACACAGCCAGGTTAGCTGTTCTCCAGTCTATGCTAAGCTAACCTAAGTGGCTGCTGGCTTCATATTGACCACAAAGACATAAAAATGGTATAGAGTGTGCCGTCTAACCCTTTTCCCAAAATGATGACCCGTTCCTTATCCTTAAGTCATACCTGAAAAAAATCAACAAACTAAACATGAAAACTGATTGTTGCTTGATGGATCCAAACAGTTTTAACTCTAGAGGATAACACTGGAATCAGAAGGATCGGGGAAAGGAAATCTTTCATTTCTACTGACCATCATCACTGTAGTCGTCCACCAAAATGATCTCTTTAAGCAAATGAGCCGGGGTGTGATTGACAGCTGTGTGGATGGAGCGCAGGATCACCGACAGAGCCTCGTTGACGAAGATGAAGATGAGGGAGATCTGGGGAAGGTCTCTTGGGTAGCTGATCTTCTTGCACCTGGACAGAGACACACAAACGCATCGCACCATTTGTAAAATAAAACCTTTCCACGCCTACATGCCTTCCAGGCCTTTGCATGTTCCACTCATCCTCCATTACTTCTATAAAGACCAAGTTGACTCCACAGAGCTGCTGACACCTTGTTCGGTAAGACTGAAAAAATAACCACGCACTGTTCCTGCTCCACAATAATTGGCCCATTCACAGTGTGTCTGCTGCAGATAGGGTGCCTATTTTTACTTTTTTGTTTTGTTTAAACAGCTATAATGAAGAGGAAGGAGGCAGGGTGAGGCCTGGGCTCCACAACAAAATGTACTTTATGAGCAAGTCTATTGAAAGATAAATTAAAATAAAAAGCCCATTTGTGAAAATTAATGAGGTCAGATGACACTTTGTAGACTTTTAGCTAGAAAACCAAACAGAGATGCCAACATAGTTTTTAGTTAATTAACCATTAGGAACAGTGAGACCCAATTAAGCTTTTTTTGTTTTAATATTACATGTCAACAAGGAGCCTAACATCTGAACTAATGAAATCAAGCACAGTGCAACACACCAAACGTCAGCAGAGAAAACCTGAGCAAATACCTCACACCATCACACTGCTATAGAAAATGAATGTACTGCACATATTGCAATGTACAAGGCAAGTGATACCACAATAATTATGCTAATAAAAAATAAGAACAGCAGGAAGCAGGGGTGGAGAAAATCAGCAGTGTGTGGGGATTTCAAGTACAGCAAGTGTGAACTTGACATCTTACATGCACAGCCCCATTGACTAATCTGACAGGGACTGAGATAGTGACCATGGCGAACCATTCTTCAGCTGCTGTCTCTTTTTACATTTGTGCACTTCAGTTCTCGTTACCCATTAGTCAACACCGTGGCGAGCGCTCAAAGCTTCAGTCTGCTGCAATAATGGCCATGCTTGCCATCATAGAGCATTTGTGACACAGCATGATGAGTAACACAATATGTCTGTAGGTGTGGCTCAGCTTACACAGCTTTTCACAAATAAGCTGCTTGAAACATGAGGGGAGGATGGGTGGGAGAAACGCTGCCACTGGTTCCTACAGTCACCGATGGCCGCTGAGAAACAATCACTAGTTTACCAAAAATAAAGATAAGCAGCCATGAAAATACATGCAAAATAAAAACCTTATTGATAATTTCAATAGTTAAACACCTTGTTGCTGTGCTTGTTGTTTGCAGTATACCATGCTGTTGCATTTCCCATCTTCTGGTTGCAACATATAGCGCCACTGTTTAAAGTCTAATCAGCTATAATGGAAACCTTGCTCGATTTAACCATTTATTATCACATAAACTCCAGTTACAAGTGCAGAACATAGGGCCCTATAATTACAAATGAGAACAACAGATTTGTCTATGAGGCTTTTGGCACTGCAGACAGCTCTTTCTGCTACAGTCTGTTTGACTGTGGGAACTCTGTGCTGCTGATGGATGGAAGTCACACTGGCTGCTAAAGTCTTTGAAATGCTACTATACTATCTGGCATTGAGAGATGAGGGTGAGTGTTGTGCCATGGACTGAGAAATGTTTTTTTTTCCCAGTTTTATCAAAGCTGTTGAGGATCTGTCACAAAGGAAGTCAATTTCATACCACAGTGAGTAGAACGGGCAGAAGGCAACGCACGGCCATCCTCTAGCTCTGTGCTGCCTTCAGACCCAGGTGACTTCTGTACACAGATGAGCCACAACATTAATAGCACATGGTGGTTGTTATGTGGTGTACAGAGGTCAGTGTGGGAAAAATCTAATGCTGTCATGATTGACTGTCGGGAGACAGAGTGCATCACAGCTTGCTATGGGGTGTATGGGGTTGGGGAGCTGCAGGCCTGGTCTGACCCCTCTCCACCACAGCATTAAAACCACAAGGCAACTTTGATGTTACAGCTGATCCACGTATACTTCCTTTGTAAAGAGTGTGGAATGACTGAATTGTGTCCTTTCAGCACTAGTTCCTTCTCCACTGTCAAGCTGACAGTGGAGAAGGAACTAGGACGTATTGCAGGGAGAGAGCAGCCTGCTTATAAGCCAAATGATGGCTGTTCACACAGAGCTGATGGACTGCTTCACTTCAAACCCTGTCACAGAAAGTCCCCGTCTGCACCATCTTAAAACACTGTGACACTTATTCTACAGCAAAAAACACTGACTGACAAGCTTCTTCAGATTTGCTAAACAAACTCTTAGTCCCTGCAGTTACAGCTAAAACCGACAGCAGCTGGATTGTCGGTTTGCGTTTGAGCAACTTCTCTTAATGGAAGGAAATGATGCTGTTTTCTATGTGTAACCTAATAACATAACCTTTTGTATTTCTAATAATATTAGACCTATTTCTCTTATTCTTAGGGATATTTATTTTTAACATGTATTTCCATCATAATTTTGAGTCAGACCACAGTCAATGTATGAATGCAGGCAGAGATTCATTTTTTCTAGCAACTGAACTGGAGCTAATAACGTAGAGTAGCTCATAACTTAAAAGTAACTAGCTACCACCTTAGAAAGGAATATTTTAAGCACTGCCACCAACCGGCACACAGCTGTGACTGATGCAGTTATTGTGAAGCATGAATGAAACAGCTGATGCCTTTAGTGCTGCGCTTGAGCTATCACTATGCCCCATTTAAATAATTCATCAGCACTGTGCCTTTCCATAAACGGTGTCCTGGTTTGTCAGAATTATGCCAGAACACACTGTGTACAGTTGTTATACTACTACACACTACTTTTCTACCAACAAAAGTACTGAAGAGGCTGCTCTAAAAACCAAAAGTATGTGCTGATTAGATGCCGCTAGGACTACATGAGGTAAGATGCTTCGTGTTACTGTTGGTAATTATCTTCATCTCTCTACTTTTCATTAACTTACTTGCTGGGTCTGAAGTCCGGTATGGTCCGATCCAGAGAGATTCTATCACTGAGGTAGGCATTGTAGCCATACTTCTCCCTTAGCTCTTTAGCATCATTCTCTTCAGCTGGGGACAACGTGGCAGGGAGTCCGCCTTTACCCCGACCGCCAAAGCCTTCAACCAGGCCCAGGGATTTGGACAGACCTGGGCAGGGCAAACAAGAGAAGATTACATGTCAGTATCCTATAGCCTGGCTGAGTCATTCTCCTGTCTGTTACACGCTCTGTGGCTTACAGCTCACTGCCTCCCTCCCCATCAGTGTCAACCTCGCATCAGTAGCTGTCAGAACAGGTGAACTTCTGAGCTAAATTCACATCTTGACAAATGCTGGCACAGATTCACAGCTATGAGGATACTTTTTACTAATGGGGATGTGCAAAATCGGCCTGTTGCAGACTATTCTTGACCTGCCTAGTGAGGTCAGTAGCTTCTGAACACTGTTATATAAAACCCACTTACAGAAATCCATTGTTTGATGGTGAAGGTTAAAAACGTTTCCGTTTCTGGTTGTAGTCTGCTAATTAAGATACCTCTTGTTGTGATTTGGTGTAATTGAGAGTGGCACAGTGATCAAAGAGAATATCTTTCAGTGTAATAAGCTATGGTCAAGCTTCTGTCTTGACAAACATCCTGCTGAATTCCTAAGAGCTCCAGCTTTGAAGCTGACCTCTCAGTTCCCTGGTGGACGACAAACACTTTTCTATCCTGGGTTTTAAAATACATGTATTTATGTATAAAGAAACATAAGATAGTAAGTTATTACAGTATAATTATCATGTATGTCTTAAAACACTATTGCAACAAAGTGCTGTGAAAAAAATGAAAGTAAAAAACCACCATTATATCTATATAATCTTTGATAAAATGCTTTAATTAAAATTGTATTTTACTCAAGATGTATGAAAAGCTGGAAATTTACCTTAAATGATTAGTAGACAATTTAGGCCTAATAATATAAAATGTATTGTTTTGTATGTTGTTGTATTTTATATATTCTTTAAATTTTATTTCCAAGTAAAATCAAAGTTATAAGTAACAAAATATAAACTTAACAACAGTATGTCTGTGAATTAAAGTCCAGACGAATAAAAAAAACTGCTGCATCGATTCACATGTTGCTAAATGAACAACATTTAATAACCAATGAATGACTTCTCTTCACAGTCATTGGTTGCAATATTTTTTGGAACATTATTATTAGACCACATTATATGAAAATGCTGTTTCACACTGAATTTTACCAGGTTGTCAAGTAAGAACATTTAAATTTCAAAGTTGGGCTATTTCACACTAATTGGTCACATTTTCATTTAAGCACTGGGATAATTACTGGGGGCATTATTCTATTTTTATATGGTTGTGATTTACTAGATTACATCCTGAACAGATGCTAAACACATTACAAATAAAGACAGTAATTCTTCATTGTGTAGTTGTACTAATAAGTGATGATTATTTACCTCTTCTATTCAAGGAAATACTGTGTGTAAAATATTTTACTGCATATTTTACTGCTGACACACAGGCTGCATGTTTTAAGTAGTTAGTGAAATTTCAGGATTTAGAGAATTAAGTCTTTTATCCTGCTTTACTTTGTCAAACCTGCTCAAAAAGAACTAGAATAAAGTGGCAGCACATTTTTTACATCAGGACCCCAAAAAGAAAAGTCGGTGTCGGTTCATGAGCTCCTGTCTGTTCGGGTTCCTGGGGGGAAATGTGGTGTCTTTACCGTTTAATTGTCTGTACACCACGTCCTCCAGCGATCCGAGCCTCTTCAGCAGCACCTCATGACTGATGCTGAGCCCCGGCGCCGTCCCGTTCCCCCGCGGCCTCTTCCCGTCAGCTGGAGCCTCGGAACCAGCGGGTTGGATGCTGCGTGTGTTGCACCTGGCCCAGAAAGTCAGGAACCCGGCCACGGCGAGCACGTTGAGCGCCAGTAAAACCTTCCATCTTCTGAGCACAAAAGCCATTAAAAAGTCACCGGTGTCCTGGCTGCGATGGGTGCTGGGGGGCAGATGGGGGGCAGAGGGGGACAGAAGGGGGACAGAAGGGGGACCGTCTCCGGAGACGCTGTACGTGTCACAGATTCAGCGCTGCCTCGGCTTGAGATGTGGGGAAAGCTGCAGGGATAATTCAGCAACCGGGTTAAATGGGCAGACCTGACAGAGAAACAGCAAAGAGCCACAAACATGTTACTGCCATCCGGACTCCTGGTCAGCAATCTGCTCTCTTACCATTCGCCATCATCCGATGTAGAAACTGAGCCACCGAGACGAAGCCTAAATAATTTACCAACGGGGAGAGGATCGCGTCCGTCTTTATCCCTCCTGTGCGCCTAACACGAGTCGACATTGATGCGACTGAGAGGAGCCGAGTGCAGAAAAATCCACGCAGATGCTCGAGGGAAACCTTCTCAACACCCAGTCAAGCTTTCTGCTGCGAGAAGCCGGTTCACACATCGTCTTCCAGCCGTCACACGGAACGATTATCACCGGGAGATGCGCGGAGAGCAGCAGCACCACGGATGCTGCATCCTCCGGTGGACGCAGCAGCAGCAGCAGCAGCAGCAGCAGCAGAAGAAGACGTCCCGGCTTCTCCTTGATCTCACATGCTGCCTCATTTATTCCCCACACCAGTGTTTTCCTGGAATCCACTACGCCCTTCTTGTTTATAGCGCCTGTTTCCTCTAATCTCCTTAAAACGCACAGAGTTAATGAGGGCGCACAGAAAACCGTGGAGTGGACCCCGAGTCCTTTCACTTGACGGTGGATCATGGGCGGTGGGTGGGAAGGAGGGGAGGGGGGGGTCGTGTGCTTTGTGGCATCTAATAAATCTAATTTCAGAACCTTTAAATATTTTAAACTGATCCACACAAAAGGATTCTTGAAGCCACGGAGAGTTTGTTTGTTAAAATCACAGAACTGGCCTAACCCCAACCATCCCAACCCTCAGACACAAACCTTTTACAGAAAGGTTTGTTGGCATCTTGGGTTTGATCTCATCATAAAAGAATGAAGAAAATCAGCTTTACTTTTCCTGGAAATCATACTGAGCCCACGACATGTTTTAGGTAGGTTTAATGAGATGCTGCTGCATTAACAAGTACTGCAGAAGTACAAATACATGTCCTAAATAGCACTCCAGTAGTAAATGTTGTATGCTACTAAAGTATTCCAGTCAGAAAACCCATGTATTTCAGACTGCAGCGAATTTCATGCTGTTGACAACGTCCGTAATTCTAGTCTGGTCCTGATTCTTCAACTAACTTTAAAAAGGTGAAAATAAGATCTCGTTGCCATGTGGAACATAATCAACAGCATGTATTATGTTTAACACTTGAACTGCGCCGACAGGATAAGCAACAATAAAAACATCCTTCTTGTTAAGAAGGATTTCCAGGTGCCATGACTCAACTTCCAGATAACTTCTCTGACTGCATTATATTATGAACTGAAAATCCACATCTGCAAAAAGTATCTGATATCAGAAGCTGTCAAATACATTTAGTGGACTAAACAATACATAGTACAATATTTCAAAGTTCTTCATAGTTGTACTTAAGTTCAGTACTTGAATATATGCACTTAGTCACTCAGATTTCAATAATTGGTGTTGGTGCCTGTGATGAAGGTCGTCTTCGTTACCTCTTCGTTACCTCTTCATTTGGGCTCTGATTACATTTACTTGGATAATTCATATTTAAACAGTCAGTGACACAGATTGAAGATATTTTATTCAATACTCTTAAATGTCTCGTCTCAGCTTCTATTTACATTGGCAGGTTTGGTTAGGTTGTTAGGTTGATATGTGCTAGAAACTACAACGGTTCAAATGTTTAAACTAAGTGTAAAATGATTTAAGTAACTTACCTCATGTGCTTTCTCTTCACGGTGTTTGGGCTAAAAGAGTCCCCCGACAACTGAGTGCCATTTTAAAGGTTCCAGCCTTCAGCAGCTGTTGATTGGTGTGGGGGAGCTTACATGTCTTTTTGGTTATAGTTTTATTTAAATTAACTCTAATTATTAAATTGTTAGGATTAGATGCATTTATTATGTTTATGGAATTTTGTGGGTTTTTGTTGCACATCTTTTCTACGGGTCTAAATTTGGATCTCACTTTGAGTTGTTGAAGATCTAGGGCAGGACAGCCAGATAACATGGCTGCCAGCTCATTCCATGAGAGGAGAGCTGCAATTTACACTCGTTCAGAGTGTAAATAAAGGTTTAATATACTATATCCAGATTTCTTCAGTGGCATTAGGAAAAGCTTAGCTTGGTCACTGGTAACTCTCACTTACAGTAAAGAATATATTCAACAGTAAAGAAGATGCAGTAAATACAAGGATATGAATGACCCCGGGTACCATGAGTGGTTTAAACAATATATTTCCACAGTCTGGTGTTACAAGAGCATCCCAGCAGAGGCCTCACCTGCTCTCACACTATGCCAAGGGGCAAATATGAAGAAGGTTCAATGCCATTCATTCATTACAAGTATAAACACAGCACAAACCCATAAATTATTCAACAGGAGTCCTGTTCAAATCTATCATTAAGATAAATTAAATAAGGACTAGGCTTTAGTGTCTAACATAACAGTGCTAAATGTATTTGTGCAACTCGAGCAACCTTAATGATAAATTTGAACAGGACAACATGACTAATCCTCTAGTCAAACAACTGTGTAGGAAATATAGGTTGTGTCAGCTGTCAGGTGGGGCTCGTTGCCAGTCTATCTGAGAGAGCTGCATTGGTTTGGTTGGTTTAATGTGTATTGGTGCATGGAGATTTTCTTTAAAACTAATTACTGGTAAAGATCAAGGCAGAAATCAAAGAAAGCAGCTGAAGGCAGTTGCAGTAAACACCTGGAGAGAAGGTCCAGTAAAACTGTGTTAGGCTTTGTACAAATGCCTGTGTAGTGTAACAAACTCGGGCTATAAGTGCCTAACACATTACTTCCTCTGACAGATTACAGCCTCTGATAACAGCTGAGGGCGGGGATGGTGGCTGCGTCAGGAGTGACCCGGCCCGAGGCTGAGCGCAGGTAGAGAGAGGCTGTGTCGGAGGGAGACACTCACTCCGCAGCAGCAGGTAGATGACACAATCAGTACCTACAAAAATAATGGTAAAGTAGAATATTCAGACATTCACATGTCTTCATGTATGACATAATCACTATGACAGTAGTAAGAGATCTCTCACTCTATTTATCCAGCAAATATATAATAATTTGCAACAACTGCTGCAGGAATAATGTTTGCACGTCAGTCATTCACCTTACATCCTGCTCATGACTTTACCAGTGTTAATCTTTATCCTAAGGGCACATCTCTGCACATGTCTAACGCTATTAATGTTGTCTCAAAATTATTATACACTCCTTTCATTTCTATCTCTTAACATGATCTTTTTGTCTATTGCATTGTGAGAAATTCCACATGAATGTAAAAAGGTCTTATTATGTTCTTAAACAGGTGAATTGTTGAACTAATATAGCAAACACTTTACAGTACATTTCACAGCATTACAATGTGTGAATCTGTGAAGAAATGGGTCACCCAGATAGCTGCAAGGAATTAAGGAGCTCGGTAACTCTGCAGCTTACTGAGAGACATGCCAATTCCCATCCACAGGCAGCCCAAGACGAGAGAGGCAGTTTGTGTATGTGTGTGAGTGAGACAGAGAGAAGGAAAGTGAGAAAAAGAGAAGTACAGTGAGATCAAAACCAGTGCTAGATTGTGTGAGATGAATCAGGAGACAAACAGAAAGAAACATCAAGGAAGAAGAAGAGAGCGTGTCAGTGAGACGCACACAGGGAGGGAGAGAAAAGGGGGAAAGAGTTTTTGAAAACACAGCAGGAGAGTGTAGACGCTGGGGAGGAATCAAAATTCAAAGCGAGAAAAAATCCTAAAGCAGCAGACAGAGACACACTGAGAACAAAAGAGAGAAAGGAACGAGGGAGGGGCTGTATGACAGCAGCACAGATAACCAGGTAAAAAAGAAACGTAAGAGGAGATTTGACTTGATATTTGTTGAGAGGGTGAAAAGAATCTGCAGTATTTTACATGTATTCAAATCTCAATAGTACATCTCAGATATTCTAACACACAGTTGTACTGTCTACTAATATATAAAAAGCCCATCATAATCCCATCATGCTTTTTATCAATTTCAGAATAAAACACTCAATATGCATAATGTATTTTTTTAAATATATATTAGGTATAGTATGGTAGGTAAGTATGATCAAGCCTATTAGTGTAACAACGTACATATATTTGAATGTTAATTGACTTTATGTACAAAAGTCACTACCGACTCCCACAGTGGAAGAGTGGAAAATAGTGTATGTGCTATGTACATGATGGTGGACAAAAACAATATGTCACAAAGTGAACTGACAGTCCTGCGCCTCTGGGTGACTTGATATCCAACACAAAAGGACGTGACGGTCCCTACAGTCCAGAGTTCATGTGCAAATTTCATGGAAGGAAATTGACCTTTCACCCCTGTCACTGTTTCAGTAGGTGTTAAAAAAAAACAATCCCAAATTTTTATAATAATAAGATTAATAATGCACTTTTTCAATTTTGTAGAAATGAATGATAAATAAAATTAGTAACGCAAATAAACTCACGTAACTACACCCACAAAAGAAAAAAAGCAACTGAAAAGGACCAAATCACAGCAAAAGCAAAATGCTGAATAGGATTAAATCCATCAAAGGGAACCGATTTACACAGATTTACATTATCATTACACAGGTCCACACGGCCTGAGCTTACAATCTACTGCTAGATTCACACATTTTGCCAATAGAGGCCTGTCCACGTAGGCTTAATGCTATAGTTGTTGCCAGAGGTGAAACTACTACATATGTAATACATACATACATACATACATACATACATACATGTCACAAAAGAGTCTTTTTCAGGTAATCTGTGTCAAAAAGCCAAAAGGTGGAAACTTTAAATTAAAATTTGAATGTTTTACAGGTACTGTATAATAGTAATAGTAGTAATAGATTTCTATTACTAATAGTAATAGAAAATTGTAGTTACACTGTCATACCTTCTGTCCTTGTTCCCCTCCTCTCCATCTCTTCCTACTACTTCCTCTCTCTCCTTTTGTCCACTTCCATCATCCTTCTTCTCTTTGATAGTCTCTCTTGTCGCGTGTCGTCTCCATTCTTCCATCTCTTCGTGCTCATTTTCATCATTGTCCTACTGGTTGCTGTCCACATATAGGTATCTGCATCATGATGACCTGCAGGAGTCAAACCAAAGCAGAAACATACAGATATGAAGTAAGCACAACTTCTTAATAATAGTCTTAATAATAATAAACAAAGCAGTAGTATTTTGATATGGACCAACAAACGGGTCATTGGATAAACAGGCCATGGAACTCGGTCTGGGGAACAGAACAGTGTTGGCCTACAGCAAGGCTATAATTGTGAGGCTGCTATTGTTTGACTGTAGCACCGGCTAGATGACACGTAGCTCCAGGAAGGGAACCCAGTTTCAACTGGGGTCAAACTGGTGTTGACACTTATCTACTGAACATGTGAAAACCTTGCATTGTATTTTATTTAAATACAACAGTGTATTGCTAATATATTAATAAAGAATGTACAGTTTCTTAATAAATAATAAAGAACAATAGTATCACGCTTACACCAATGAAGCAGTTAGTGAAGGTACAAGTTCACATACTGTTGCCAAACACAAATATTGGAGATTGGATCAATATCTTTGTTTTGTTTAAGTAGAATTTAATTATTATTAATTAAAATACTTGTAACGTAATGTTTTGTTCCTGCTTTTGTGTTGTGTTTGTGCTGCATATTTGATGAACTGACACCTTAAGCAACATGTGAACATAGAGCATTAGTCTTAATGCATGACAAATGTTAATGTGGTGTTCCTGCGTATTTTGGTAACTCATCCGTTCTTTGTTTCATCTTTTTATTGTGAAATCTGTCTTTTTTTTTCTTAAGAGCTTTGTGTACTTTTGTAGACATTGTTTCTATGTAACTAGACAAGGGATATTTGTAGGAAACAGTTGGAGTGCTACTAAATAAGGAGAAGGAAATATCCCGATTGATTCTTAAAAGTCTATGACTTAAATCAAGTGTCTCCTTTACAAAGCACTGCATCAGTTCTTTTTCTTACACTGATATGACTAATCATGTTAAATGTTCCATACACACATAAGCCTATAGCATGATCCATGCCCGAATAAAATCATAATCGACGTACAGATAATGTTGTATATGCACAGGTATAACTTAAACCATGGAGTTAAGTATTAAATAAATTAATTTATTTTTAAATCATATCCACTCCCTCCCAAAAAAAGGAATAAGATCATGGAACAGATGACATCTCTGTCAGGTCATTGAAGTATTCGCTAGGTGTGCCAAGCTTGTAGCATCATACTCAAAAATAATTGAGGCTGTAATTGATGCTAAAGAAGCAGAAGTGTTGAGCAAAGACTGTTACCACTTACTGTTGCAAGAAAAAGTATGTGAACCTTTTGGAATTTCATGGTTTTCTGCATTAATTTGTCATAAAATGTGATTTGATCTTCATCTAAGTCCAGAGTATTAACAAACAGAATAACAAAAATAACACAAAAGAAATTCTGATCTTTCATGTCTTTATTGAGAACAACCATAAAAACCTCATAGTGCTAGTGGAAAATGTATGTGAACCCTTGAAATCACCTCCAAAAAGCTAATTGCAGTCAGGTGTAACTAGAAGTGGACTAGAGCTACTTCGACTTCAATACTTTTTAAGTGAAGAAGAAAGAAAGATATGGTATGTACATGTACAGATTTTTATTTTTTCTAAAATTCTTTCACTTTGACATTATGGGATATTTTTTATAGAATGAGGGAATGAATTTAATCCATTTTGGAATAAGGTTGCAACATAACAAAATGTAATTAATTAATTTTTTTACATTTATCTGACATCCTCCTATGCTGCGTAGCTTGAATAAGTAATGAAATGCTATTCTGTGATTATTTTGAGTGTCTCTAAGCCAGACAGGACATAATATTAGACCAAGACACCTACTACTATCACAAACCCTGAATTTAAAGCTATTTTCTATGATTAGCTTTTATTGTTTAATAATTTTTAAATGCAATAAACATTCATATTAGCCATGTTTGGGGATAATTTGGGGTTTTTATCCTATTGTGGGGCAGTGAAGAACAGGAAGTGGAGAGGGAAGTTGGTGGGGTAATTATAAGTGGGAGGGTGAGGTTGGGTTGGGAGTGATGTGGGGATTTCGTGCGATTATCCTATAAATAGTGTGGCAAGTTTCTTTAGTCATCAACACCAGTATGCAACTCTGGCACATGAGTGATAAAACTATTCTAAAAATTAGCTCTGGGCTTATACCTCTGCACTAGTTAATACCATTCTCCATGAGACTTTATGGGTTGCCGAGCAGGATTTGAGTATGATGACGTTAATCACCACACTGCGGTGGGGAAATAGACATGATTCAAAACTCTGACTCCGTCTTGAACTACAAGCTTATTTGATTTATGTAATGGTACATTTATCAACCCCTTGAGAGTCTATTGTGAGTCTGAGTCTGCTGGCTTTGGCGGACGCAAAGACAAATTGACCTTCACGTTGGATAGAGCGCAGAGGGATCAGAGGGGGTATGCAGCACATGGCAGTGGGGTGGCACGTCTCTGCTAAGCTCAGCCAGGCCGAGGGGTATTTTGGGTTAGTCACCACCAACTTTTCTGCTCACCTACAGCACATGCCCCCATCAAAAATAGAGCCCTGTCATGGTGTGTTTGGTTACCAGTGGCTTCAGGGGGACCATGGTGGAAGGATGATGTTCGATTGAACGATCAGAGACTTCACAACTCTGACAAATTGTAGTTTGCTGCACAGTTCTCCACAAAATTACATTTAGCTTTAACATGAGAAAGAGATTTCTAACAGGCTTCTAGTTTTAATTTTTCTGTCACAGCAGAATCTTTCTCTAACAATTACTCAAGGTCATTGAGAGGTGGCGTTAAAGGACTTGAATCAGGAAAATTTTACATTGTAACTGGTTGGTTTTAGATGCACGCCGCACATTTTGTTAACAGGTACTCAAAATTTAGCGTTTCTTTAAAGGAACGTTGGACTACCTGATTATTATATGAAATGAAACTAACAAATTCAAGTGGTTCACTCTAAAGGGAGGATTCAGTACATCCGTAGAAAACATTGGTTAGTATATACAGCATAGATTCTGACTTGCTGAAACGGAAGCACATCAAGTGTCTAACAAAAGGGCTTGAGATGTAACTACTGAATCACTCTAAATGGTCAACTCCACTCAGTCTCTATGCACCAACTAGGAGTGGAGTTGTTTTTAATCCAATGCTCAGCGACAGTGTCACAGCAGGTGGAACTCTTTAAAGAACCAGCACCATAAGTCGGCTCAGTTTGCAGACGAGGTGTGATGTGAGATGACAAACTGAGATAGTTTCCCTGTCATGTACACAGACAGAATAAGACATGAAACTACCAACATTCCAAGAAGTTCCTTTAATATGCATCCATGCTACAGACACACACAAACTGCAATGCCAGCATCTGCTGTGCCGTGTGTGTCATCCCTGTCCCCATCCTGTCATCTCTGCCGTCACTCTTCAGCCTCCCTCATTCATGTTCTGCCAGGGCCCCGCGCTCCACTCAGCTCCCACACTCCCAGTGGCAGTATGCAAAATCAAACTATGCAAACTGTCACATCCATCAGAACACTTACACATCCACCTACCGTGATGTGGTGTATTTACGCTCAACCTTTTCACCTACTTGCAAGTCAGGGACTGTGATGGGCAGTAAGATCGTATCTAGTGTGGCATGGTTTAAGAGCTATGTGGGGTGATGTGTGGCTTGTTGGGTTTCTTGGCTGTAATTTGAGCTGTCCTACTTCCCATAATGCCTCAGGGGTTTATGGGAATCAGAGCCAGCAATGTACTTCTTCTAGATTGCTTTTGTAACTTTGCTTGCCGACAGACACTATGTGGAGACTTCTTAGAAAAGTTCACACTTCTACTTCATGTGTTGGACACACACACACACACACACACACACACACACACAGGTGGTTGTAAATGTCATTAAAAACACTAGAATAAAAGTCAGTTGTGTGGTTGCAAGTGCACCACTGGTCTGCAGACACTATTCCAGTTCAAAAACAAGTTTATCAGCAATATTTATGCTTAAAATAGTATTTATTACAAAAATAAATGTATACATATGTATAGAAATAGGTTGTAACAACTTGGAGGTATCAACATTTGGCACCTTTGTATGCTATTTTATAATCTGACGAAAGATTATTTGAAAATGAAAAAGAACAAGTCAGAATATCATAAACATCAAAAAGAGCGCCACAGCTTTGTCGAGGTTCAAACACATTGTCTATTAGCCGAAATTAATTTGAAAATGCTGATCTTATTGAACGTGACATTGAAAAAGCAGAACTGAACTTTATTTGCATCGTCATAAAAAATTTATTCCAGCATGATTTCTGCCAGAATCCAGCCTTTTAGTTTTCTCAGCAATGCTTTTCTTGGCTTAGTGATAACATTAAAACCAACTGAGATTCAAAGTCCTGTCCCACTTTTAGGTTAGTTTCTGATGTATTAGCTTTCAGTTTAAAATGCAATTTTACAATTTGAACACCCTAAAAGGCAGATTGCACAGCTTTTTACTCCATCCAGACCACATAAGGTCAGGTGGGGATTAAAAATCACCACACTTAGACTAGACTAGGCAAATACAGGTTTTACTGGTATACCCCAGCCTAACCTGCTCATTAGCATATGAGCTCTTTAGATGTGACACATTAAAATACCTTTCCACAGCTAGCATTAACTCTTTGGTAACTCTCAGAGGTAAGTTAACACAAAACACCACACAGTAAAAGAACTTCTGAATGTGTCAGACTGTGTGGTTGGACCTTCTCATTCAGAGCACTCCTGCTCAGCCTATGGACGCCGAGGTTGGATTCAAGATTCAAGATTCAAAACACTTTATTGATCCCAGAGGTAAATTGTTTTGCCTCATTACCATTGTTCTCAAAACAGACAGAAAGAAAAGGAACCACAACCAGGAAAGATCCAACACCAACATAAATGCACCATAACATCAGTAGAGTAAAACTTAATATATATACAGAATATGTAAAATAGATAAATGAAATTGGGTCAATATATTCACAGCAAGTATATGACATTTTCACTTCCCCCACCCCTTACAGAGGGGGGAGGAATTGTACAGAGGTAGAAAGGATCTCCTGTGGTTCTCTGTGGAGCATTTAATGTTAATAAGTATTTGGCTGAACGTGCTCCTCTGTCCAGCCAACACACTGTGCAGTGGGTGGGAGGGATTGTCCAGGATTGAGAGGAGTTTGGACAGCATCCTCCTCTCAGCTACAACATGTAGAGGGTCCAGCTCCACCCCCAGAACAGAGCCAGCCCTCCTAATCAGTTTGTTTTGTCTGTTAGTGTCTGCCACCTTCATGTTGCGGCCCCAGCAGACCACAGCATAGAAGATGACACTGGCCACCACAGACTCATAAAACATCTGCAGCATGGTGCTGCAGACGTTGAAGGACCTGAGTCTCCTCAGGAAGTACATCCGGCTCTGAGCCTTTCTGTACAATGCTGATGAGTTTTTGGTCCAGTCCAGTTTGTTGTCCAAGTACACTCCCAGGTATTTGTACTCGGACACAACCTCCACCTCCTCCCCCTGTATAGAGAGAGGGATGACAGGACTCCCAGATTTCCTGAAGTCCATCACCAGCTCCTTTGTTTTGTTGATGTTGAGTTGCAGATGGTTGAGTCCACACCAGTCAACAAAACTGTCCACCACTCCACGGTACTCTGTGACATCGCCACCCCTAATACATCCTACAACTGCAGAGTCATCAGAGAACTTCTGAAAATGACAGGACTCTGAGTTGTACCTGAAGACTGAGGTGTACAGGGTGAAGAGGAATGGAGACAGAACTGTCCCCTGTGGAGCACCTGTGCTACAGACCACAGTGTAAGACACACAGTTCTGCAGACGGACATACTGTGGGCGGTTAGTGAGGTAGTCCATTATCCAGGAAATCAGGGGAGTGTTGACCTGCATGTTTTTTGCATGCAGGCCGGATGGTGTTGAATGCACTGGAGAAATCAAAAAACATGATCCTCACTAAGCCCCCAGGCTTGTCCAGGTGGGTGTAGGTGCGATGGAGAAGGTGTATGATGGCGTCATCCATTCCAATATGGGGTTGATAAGCAAACTGGAGGGGATCAAGTGAGGATTTGACCAGAGGTCGGAGAGACTCCAGGATCAGCCTCTCAAAAGCCTTCATGATGTGTGATGTTAGAGCCACTGGTCTGAAGGACTCTGGGACGTGGCGTCTTATTCACTGGAACCACGCACGACTTTTTCCACCCTAGAGGAACTCTCTGCAGGTACAGGCTGAGATTGAAAATGTGCTGGAGAACAACACATAGCTGAGAAGCACAGGCTTTCAGTACCCTTGGACTGACTCCATCAGGACCTGCCGCTTTTGTGGGGTGAAGCCTGTGCAGCTCTCTTCTCACCTGCTCAGCTCAGATTGTTAGGGTGGTGGCTGAGTCGTGTGGGGGAGGGACTGAGGAGCAGTTAGTGAACTAAGGCTGTGGATCAGCCTGGAATCGATTGAAAAAATTATTCAATTTATTGGCTCGGTCCACAGTCCCCACAGTCTCCTGGCTGCTGGACTTGTAGCCAGTGATGGTCCTCATGCCCCTCCAAACCTCCCTGGTGTTGTTCTGTTGAAGGCTATGTTCTAGTTTTCTCCTGTAAGTCTCCTTTCCCTCCCTGATCTTGAAAGCAGTCTCTGGACCCTCTTTGCTGCCTCCTTGTCTCCTGATCTGAATGTCTTCTTTTTGTCATTCAGGATGGCTTTGATGTCCTGTGTGACCCAGGATTTATTGTTTGGGAAGCAGCAAATGGTTTTTGTGGGTACGTGGGTGTCCACACAGAAATTGATGTAGTCAGAGATGCAGTCTGTCAGTCCATCAATGTCGTCACCTTGAGGTTCACAGAGAGTCTTCCAGTCTGTCTCTTCAAAGCATCCCTGCAGGGCAGAGTGTGCCCCCTCTGTCCACCTCTTTACTGTTTTAATGGTGGCAAGCTGCCTCTGAACCAAAGGTGTGTACTGCGGGAGGAGATGTACCAGGTTGTGATCTGACTTTCCCAGAGGGGGGAGGGCAGTGGAGCTGTAGGCATCTTTAACATTAGCATACAACAGGTCCAATGTCCTCTCCCCCCTGGTGGGACAGCTCACAAACTGGGTAAAGGTAGGAAGTGTCTTATTGAGGGTGGCGTGATTAAAGTCTCCAGAGATCATAAAGATGCGTCAGGGTGTCTGGTCTGCAGGTTGGAGGTGACGTCTGAACGACGTCACACACAGCAGCGGCGTTAGCGGATGGAGGAACGTAAACAGTGATTAATATGGAGTGAGAAAACTCTCTGGGCAAATATTATGGACGAAGTACCACAGCCAAAAGTTCAATATCAGGGCTGCATACACGCTCTATCAAAGTTACATGACCAGGATGGCACCACCTGTTAATGAGAACGGTGAGCCCCCCTCCTCTCCTCTTACCGCTCTCCTCTCACCTCCTGTCCCAGCGCACGGTGCTGAAACCGTCTATGTTAACACTGGAGTCAGGAATACCATCATGCAGCCATGTCTCTGTGAAACACATAAAACTACACTCTGCAAAGATTTTCTCCATCCTCACCAGAGCTGTCAGTTCGTCCATCTTATTGTCCAGTGATCTCACATTGCCCATAATCAGAGAGGGGAGATGTGGTTTGAATCTTCTCACCTTCTCTGCTTATCGCTCTTCTCTGTTCTTTTTTTCCTCCTTGCAGTTTTTTGCCTCCCCTATATCCCCTTGTTGTCCTTCTACTGATGTCCTCTGGAATGTTTCAAGTCCCGGACAAAGTTTGATCATTTACTCCGGCCGTCCTCAGTAACATCAGCTGATCCCGGGTGTAAACAAAGGAGACACACATGTCACCCATGTATTTGCTTTCAGTTTAAAATGCAATTTTACAATTTGAACACCCTAAAAGGCAGATTGCACAGCTTTTTACTCTATCCAGACCACATAAGGTCAGGTGGGGATTAAAAATCACTGCACTTAGACTAGACTGGCCAAGTACAGGTTTTACTGGTATACCCCAGCCTAACCCGCTCATTAGCATATGAGCTCTTTAGATGCGACACATTAAAATACCTTTCCACAGATAGCTTTGGTGACTCTCAGAGGTATGTTAACACAAAACACCACACAGTGTTATGTGTTATGGACGCCAAGGTTGGATGAGGCTTTAGGAGGAATTCCTCTTCTGGACACCTAGACCTCCGTCCCGTCCTTAGCCTATTAGTTCAATTGTCAAACCTTCTCAGTCTCCCCCACCTAATTTCTTCAGCTCTTGCCTCTTCAGACACATAGAAACCATAAGGAAAGGGAGCTCCTCTGTGGCTGGTTTGTCCTACACAACAAATTATTATTAGATGTGCATGTTTAGGGTACTTAGCCCTCCATTAGCTGGAGTGACTTTAGAACTCATTTCTTTCTCACCTCTGTCATACAGACTGTTTCTGATGGCTGTCTCCAACTGCTCTTCCTCTGTCAATCCGCCTGAATAAGACCTGTAATTTGTTGTGTAATCTGGTGCCTGCTGATGGTGTCCTGAGTATCCTGCCAACACACACACAAGTTATACATTTAAGAACATAATAGGTTAAAGATTAGTAGTAGCTAAGATAAGTCTAGCATATTCTGTTTTCTAATAACAATACAATTGTCACAACATGTCACTTTGTCCAACTGCAGACATTAAAGTGGCCATATGATGCTTTGCGCCTCTGAATATACCTGAATCACAAGTAGTATATATGTAACATCAAAGCACAAAGTGCACATTATGACCCCTTTCACAAGTCAATGGTTTGTCATATCGATCTGATTTTGACAAGAATGAAGCTGTATGGCATTGAGAGATAACATAGATCAGGATATATGTCCTTGAAGTTTTTTACCTGAAGACCTAAAGTATTGCCTGCGCTGGGGGTTATATCCATTGGAAGTCATCAACTCTGGTGAAAATATATACAAACGGACAATTTCACTACAACACTGTTGTTAAGGTGCATTTAGTTTTGTATATGTACATGTATTCATTAATTTATTTAAATGACAGCTGCTAAAAGACTAGCACATCACCTAAAAACACCACCACAACAACACATTCATTCAGACCTGAACACTTTTTCATGATGGTCTTCAGCGGTCCAGCAGTGTAGAGCAGACCCACCAGGATCCCCGATAAATGACCAACGAAAGAGGTCCTGAACAGACGGAACACAGATTAACTGAGGAGACACTGCCATCTGGTGTAAACATTAATTCAGTGCATCAGCCAGATCAAACTAAGGACACTTGGACTTCATTGCTATAGTCAACTTGTTTAACCGTATGCTACGTTTAAGACACATTACATAACAGAAATGAAAGTAAGAAGTTCAGACATGAGCCAGAACTCTATAAAATTACCCTGTGTAAAAAGCCATTATTCTGTCTCTTATGCACCTACTAAAGGATGTGTTCAGTGCATGAGGTGGCCTGAAACTTTAAATGGAGACAACATTATGTGCTCCTCTTACCGTGGATGTTTAGAGACTGGTACCAAAAAAAAACAAAAAAAACAACCAATCTACTGTATATAAGTAGAGCAGACTTCTAACATGAGTAGCACTTCCTCAAGTAGTACTTCTGCTTTTGCCTAGCACTTTTCTAGGCTGCACTGCTAACAACAAACAGATGTTGAACATAAACAGTATGCAAGTACCACCATCTTCTACTAGTAACTCAGCTAGCTTTCCATGGATTATAGGTCCACCATATAAGAGTAATTACAAAAAAATGTAAAAATCCCATCTGTCTCTCAGGTCTATACAATCTACTAGGACATCTGGTATCTCTAGGTAGTGAATGATGTACGAATTAGTGATGGGAAACTCACCCAGGTGATGTAATATGGATCAATACTAGCTCTGCCCAGCTAGCATAGCGATTAGATACGGGGACACCCAACATATAGGTCACACCTCCAGGGTTGTAATGGTTATTGAGCACCTTCAGTGCAAACAGGACACCTAGAAATACCAACATGAATATAAACAAAGGGTCAGGAAATGTCAGTGGATCTGAGATTTTAAAAAAATTACTTTGTTCTGCCTTTTTCTGAGTAAATATCATGCGATTTCTTTTAAATGTTATTTAACTATGTTTAATGTTTACGGATTAAAGCTGTTCCAGTTCAACCTTCTAAAATAATTGTGCAAAATGAAATTTTATGAGCTCTGTACCTGAAAAGCCAACAGCACAGCTCATGCTATAGGATTGGTCCTGAGTCAGCTCTGTTAACAATGCCTCCAACACCAGATATACTAATCCAGTGAGCAGAGAGAAGACAGACAGCAGGTACAGGAACCAGGATCCGCCCAGCCGCCTCTCCAGCCTGATACCTTTCCATATAAAGGACACCATGTTGAAGTAGAGATGCAAATCATCCACATGGTGCACTGGGGACAGTAGAAGGCGGCGCCAATCTTTAAGCCAGCATGCCTGCTGAACACTCACACAAGTCTAAAGTTTGGACAGATGACATACTCATATCAATAATAGTAATAATATCCACTTAATACAGCAAATAGCAATGTCATTTCTCAAAGATGGTGCAGGTGCAGACTGTTAAAAACAACTCTGCATTATTAGGGCTGTACAAGTGAAGTACCTGCATCGGGGGAGCTACAGGAAACATGTAAAGGTACACATTGAGAGCCAAAACACCCAGGGTGACAGGTGGGATGTTGTCCAGACCCACTTGAAACACCTGGGATGCCAGAAGCAGCAACCCCAGCTGGGATCCCCTCCGTCGGTTCCACATACTGAAAATAGCCTGGGAAGAGACAAATGTTGTTTGTGCCAGAGAAATCAGCCACAAGACCGGTTTGTTGTGAAACACTTCTTCACTGCAGATTTCTAGGAATGCTAAGCTAATGCTAAGCTCAGCACTAACACACATGATCAAATTGTGACTCAGTTGGTAGAGCAGTCGACAAAATGTAGTATATAAAAGTAGTATCCCTGGACAAGACACACCACAAACCTGGCACCTAAACTTTGTCATTAGTATGAACTTGTGCTACTTGTTCTGTTTATATTAGTTCCCCATTCCCACAATTTACTACAATTACTCATATTTTACTTGACCATTATTTAACCACAGCCCAGTTACAAAGAATGGTTTCAGGCTATGTCGGCTGCAAATTAAGTGAATCTTTTGAATTCGTTTCGTTTTGAATTAGCCAAATACAAAATCCAAGAGTAGAGTCGTTTATTCCTCTTTCTTTGCCCATGTACTTATAAACAGTATCAGTTCAATCACAACAGCTGATGTCTACGTTAGTTAGCTAGTACTTTTACTGCTGTATTGCTTTTCTTAAAGCAGCAGTTCTATATAAGAACAACAGCTAACTTGACAGGTTTACCGACACTAGACACGACAATAAAACACAGTTCACTCTAATATCAAGGATAAATTCTCCTAAAAGTAGCTTCAGTTAAACTTACTGTAACTCCAGTCGTCGACTCGACTAGCTAACCGCTAAACTTAGCATTAGTTGAGAGGCGATTTGTGGTGATTTAGCTCCGTTAGTTCCTCGAGTTCGCTTAAAAAGGACGTCCTCTCACAGGAATGTTGACTTCCTTCCTATAAACCACCAAGAGACAACTCAGCACAAAGTATTTCCCGATATTTCATAACTTCTTTCTAGCTGTTAGCAGAAAATAGCTTAGACGGCAGCGCATGCGCATTGCGCTCTTGTCTGCATCTGGTTCGGGTCTGGACTGGTTCGGGTCTGGACTGGTTCGGGTCTGGACTGGTTCAGGAATGTGAACCGTGACACGGTTCAGAGCTAAGAGAGAAAAAACTGAAGTATTAATTAAATAACGTGCATAAATACACCACATGTAGCGTGGGTCACTGCAATATATGTTATAGTACTAGTAACATTTAAAGCAACACTTTGACTAATACTAATATTAGTATTAATAAAAAGTTTAGGGACACATCTGGGAAATAATCACTCGGATTTTACCTTGGTGCAGCTATTCACTTCAATATGTACATTAATATCACGGTGTTATTGTTAAAAGGGACAAATTAGTCCATTAGCAATACATCTGTGGGGACTTCTTGGAAAGTTCACACTTCTATTTCTTGTGTTGGGGTTGTTAAAAAAACTACAAAAAAGACGACTCCATGAAAAACCTAACACACATCTGGTGGTTGTAAATGTCAGTAAAAACACAATAATACAACTCACTAGTTTGTTTGCAAGTGCAACACTGGTCTGCAGACACTATTCCAATTGAAAAACAGGTGTATCAGTAATATTTATTTATTTTTTCAAAATAGCATTCATTACAAATGTAAATGTATACATATGTACAGAAATAGGCTGGAACTAATGTACGGTATGAATACTTGGCACCTTTATGTGGTATTTTATAATCTGATGAAAGATTATTTGAAAATGAAAAAGAACAAGTCAGAATATCATTAACATCAAAAAGAGCGCCACAGCTTTGTCGAGGTTTAAACACATTGTCTATTAGCCGAAATTAATTTGAAAATGCTGATCTTATTGAACGTGACATTGAAAAAGCAGAACTGAACTTTATTTGCATCGTCATAAAAAATTAAATTCCAGCATGATTTCTGCCAGAATCCAGCCTTTTAGTTTTCTCAGCAATGCTTTTCTTGGCTTAGTGATAACATTAAAACCAACTGAGATTTAAAGTCGTGTCCCACTTTTAGGTTAGTTTCTGATTCAAGATTCAAAACACTTTATTAATCCCAGAGGTAAATTGTTTTGCCTCATTACCATTGTTCTAAAAACAGACACAAAGAAAAAGGAACCACAACCAGGAAAGATCCAACACCAACATAAATGCACCATAACATCAGTAGAGTAAAACTCAATATATATAAAGAATATGTAAAATAGATGAGTGGAATTGGGTCAAAATATATAGATTCACAGCAAGTATATGACATTTTCACTTCCCCCACCCCTTACAGAGGGGGAAGGAATTGTACAGATTGATTGCCAAAGGTAGAAAGGATCTCCTGTGGAGCATTTAATGTTAAAAAGCCTTTGGCTGAACGTGCTCCTCTGTCCAACCAACACACTGTGCAGTGGGTGGAAGGGATTGTCCAGGATTGAGAGGAGTTTGGACAGCATCCTCCTTTCAGCCACAACATGTAGAGGGTCCAGCTCCACCCCCAGAACAGAGCCAGACCTCCTAATCAGTTTGTTTAGTCTGTTAGTGTCTGCCACCTTCATGTAGCTGCCCCAGCAGACCACAGCACCCACCCTACAACTGCAGAGTCATCAGAGAACTTCTGAAGATGACAGGACTCTGAGTTGTACCTGAAGTCTGAGGTGTACAGGGTGAAGAGGAATGGAGACAGAACTGTCCCCTGTGGAGCACCTGTGCTACAGACCACAGTGTAAGACACACAGTTCTGCAGGCGGACATACTGTGGGCGGTTAGTGAGGTAGTCCATTATCCAGGAAATCAGGGGAGTGTTGACCTGCATGTTTTTTAATTTCTCTCCCAGCAGTGCAGGCTGGATGGTGTTGAGGTTGATAGGCAAACTGGAGGGGACCAAGTGAGGGTTTGACCAGAGGTCGGAGGGACTCCAGGATTAGCCTCTCAAAAGCCTTCATAATATGTGAGGTCAGAGCCACTGGTCTGAAGTCATTGAGGACTCTGGGACGTGGCGTCTTATTCACTGGAACAAGGCACGACTTTTTCCACCCTAGAGGAACTCTCTGCAGGTACAGGCTGAGATTGAAAATGTGCTGGAGAACAACACATAGCTGAGGAGCACAGGCTTTCAGCACCCTTGGGCTGACTCCATCAGGACCCGCCGCCTTTGTGGGGTGAAGCCTGTGCAGTTCTCTTCTCACCTGCTCAGCTCAGATTGTTAGGGTGGTGGCTGAGTCGTGTGGGGGAGGGACTGAGGAGGGGAGAGTGAACTGAAGTGGGCTCTGTGGATCAGCCTGGAATCGATTGAAAAAATTATTCAATTCATTGGCTCAGTCAACAGTCCCCACAGTCTCCTGGCTACTGGACTTGTAGCCAGTGATGGTCCTCATGCCCCCCAAACCTCCCTGGTGTTGATCTGTTGAAGACTATGTTCTAGTTTTCTCCTGTAAGTCTCCTTCCCCTCCCTGATCTTGACAAACAGAAGTCTCTGGACCCTCTTTGCTGCCTCCTTGTCTCCTGATCTGAATGTCTTCTTTTTGTCATTCAGGATGGCATTGATGTCCTGTGTGACCCAGGATTTATTGTTTGGGAAGCAGCAAATGGTTTTTGTGGGTACCTGGGTGTCCACACAGAAATTGATGTAGTCAGAGATGCAGTCCGTCAGTCCATCAATTTCCTCACCATGAGGTTCACAGAGAGTCTTCCAGTCTGTCTCTTCAAAGCATCCCTGCAGGGCAGAGTGTTCCCACTCTGACCACCTCCTTACAGTTTTAATGGTAGCAGGCTGCCTCTGAACCAAAGGTGTGTACTGCGGGAGGAGATGTACCAGGTTGTGATCTGACTTTCCCAGAGGGGGGAGGGCAGTGGAGCTGTAGGCATCTTTAACATTAGCATACAACAGGTCCAATGTCCTCTCCCCCCTGGTGGGACAGCTCACAAACTGAGTAAAGGTAGGAAGTGTGTTATTGAGGGTGGCGTGATTAAAGTCTCCAAAGATCATAAAGAAGGCGTCGGGGTGTCTGGTCTGCAGGTTGGAGGTGACCGTCTGAATGACGTCACACACAGCAGCGGCGTTAGCGGATGGAGGAACGTAAACAGCGATTAATATGGAGTGAGAAAACTCTCTGGGCAAATAATATGGACGAAGTACCACAGCCAAAAGTTCAATATCAGGGCTGCATACTGCTCTTTCACAGTGACATGACCAGGATGGCACCACCTGTTAATGAGAACGGTGAGCCCCCCTCCTCTCCTCTTACCGCTCTCCTCTCGCCTACTGTCCCAGCGCACAGTGCTAAAACCGTCTATGTTAACACTGGAGTCAGGAATACCATCATGCAGCCATGTCTCTGTGAAACACAAAACTACACTCTGCAAAGATTTTCTCCATCCTCACTAGAGCTGCCAGTTCGTCCATCTTATTGTCCAGTGATCTCACATTGTCCATAATCAGAGAGGGGAGATGTGGTTTGAATCTTCTCACCTTCTCTGCTTATCGCTCTTCTCTGTTCTTTTTTTCCTCCTTGCAGTTTTTTGCCTCCCCTACATCCCCTTGTTGTCCTTCTACTGATCTCCTCTGGAATGTTTCAAGTCCCGGACAGTTGGATCCTTTACTCCGGCCGTCCTCAGTAACATCAGCTGATCCTGGGTGTAAACAAAGGAGCAGCTGTTACTCTCTGGTCTTTCGGATTAGTGAGAGTATGAATCCAAAGGTAAAAACAGAGATAAAAACTCTCTCGAGCAACATGATCTGAGAGGGTAGAACTTAATTTCAAACTAGTAACTTATCTACAAAAAAGTAATAAAAATAATAAAATAAAATACAGAAAAAGACATCACAACATGAGAACAGCGGTAAATCGGCTGCAGCAAGGCTCACGCCTGCGCACATGTCACTGATGTCTTAACTTTAAGTTTAAAATGCAATTTTACAAGTTGAACACCCTAAAAGGCAGATTGCACAGCTTTTTACTCCATCCAGGCCACATAAGGTCAGGTGGGGATTAAAAATCACTGCACTTAGACTAGACTGGGCAAGTTTTACTGGTATACCTCAGCCTAACCTGCTCATTAGCATATGAGCTCTTTAGATGCGACACATTAAAATACCTTTCTACAGATAGCATTACCGTATTTCCCGCACTATAAGGCACACCTTCAATGAATGGCCTATTTTAAAACTTTTTTCACATATAAGGTGCACCGCATTATAAGGTGCATAGAATAGACGCTAGAGCAGAGGCTGGGGTTATGTTATGCAACATTAGATGGAGCTGCGCTAAAGGGAATGTTAACAAAACAGTCAGATAGGTCGGTCAAACTTAATAGATTACAAACCAGCGTTCTGACAACTCTGTTCACTCACAAAATGAATAAACAGCTGTTTTATTATTTTCCCGGAGGTAAAGTCAGTGACGTAGAGTTTTCGTGACACAGTTTATCTTTGTCCATGTTGATGATGTGCTCTGGCCGTGTCATGCCTTTCAGTTCAAGTGATAAATGAATAAAAATAAGTTTTGACAAAGGCAGCTAAAAAGTAATATAGTATTGTTCTTAAAATTTGTCAGAGTGAGAGTTGTGTATATTAGTTGATCTTTGTTAAGATAATTAGTTGCAGAGTGAGTGCTCTTTCCACTCTCTGTTCAATAGTACAGCTTTGACGTATTTTCTCCGTTGGTAAATTAAACTAGTTTCCACAGTAAAACCAACTGGTTCATGTCTATACTGAGTGTGATTTATACGTTTGTGCCTTGGAAAGCATTCATCTTTGTAAGTATTAACATGTTTATTGTCATTAGAAGTATGTTAGTTGTTACCTGTTACATGTGATAAATTACGTGTGCGTGTTATCGTAATTAGCTTAATTCAAGTCAAGCTAGCGTGTGCGAGTGTAACATACCAAATGTGTAACGATGTGTATTATTTGTTAATTTTGTTTCTTTCTGTTTCTTTCAGTTACATAAAGAAAAGATAGGATAAAATGTAGTTGAGAGCAATGTCATCACGCAGTCATATATCCCAGCATGCACCGCGCGCTACTTATTCTACGAGGGAAAATGGAGTCGGCGGCTGTTAACCGTAGTTGCGAGACCTGTTGCGGCCCAATATTGATCCATATATAAGGCGCACCAGATTATAAGGCACACTGTCGGCTTTTGAGAAAATTGAAGGCTCCTAGGTGCACCTTATAGTGCGGAAAATACGGTAAGTCTTTGGTAACTCTCAGAGGTATGTTAACACAAAACACCACACAGTGAAAGAACTTCTGAATGTGTCAGACTGTGTGGTTGGACCTTCTCGTTCAGAGCACTCCTGCTCAGCCTATGGACGCCGAGGTTGGATGAGGCTTTAGGAGGAATTCCTCTTCTGGACACCTAGACCTCCGTCCCGTCCTTAGCCGAGTAGTTCCATTGTCAAACCTTCTCAGTCTCCGTAACCTAATTTCCTCAGCTCTTGCCTCTTCAGACACATGGAAACCATCAGGAGGAGGAGCCCCTTTAGCTGGAGTGACTTCAGAACTCATTTCTTTCTCACCTCCGTCATTCTGACTGTTTCTGACGGCTGTCTCCAACTGCTCTTCGTCTGTCAATCCGCCTGAATAAGACGTGTTATTTGTTGTGTAATCTGGTGCCTGCTGATGGTGTCCTGAGTATCCTGCTAACACACACACACAGGTTATAGCCTACTCCGAAGGAGTGCATGTTTAGGGTACTTAGCCCTCCTTTAGCTGGAGTGACTTTAGAACTCATTTCTTTCTCACCTCTGTCATACAGACTGTTTCTGATGGCTGTCTCCAACTGCTCTTCCTCTGTCAATCCGCCTGAATAAGACGTGTTATTTGTTGTGTAATCTGGTGCCTGCTGATGGTGTCCTGAGTATCCTGCTAACACACACACACACAGGTTATAGCCTACTCCGAAGGAGTGCATGTTTAGGGTACTTAGCCCTCCATTAGCTGGAGTGACTTTAGAACTCATTTCTTTCTCACCTCTGTCATACAGACTGTTTCTGATGGCTGTCTCCAACTGCTCTTCCTCTGTCAATCCGCCTGAATAAGACCTGTAATTTGTTGTGTAATCTGGTGCCTGCTGATGGTGTCCTGAGTATCCTGCCAACACACACACAGGTTATACATTTAAGAACATAATAGGTTAAAGATTAGTAGTAGCTAAGATAAGTCTAGCATATTCTGTTTTCTAATAACAATACAATTGTCACAACATGTCACTTTGTCCAACTGAAGACATTAAAGTGGCCATATGATGCTTTGCGCCTCTGAATATACCTGAATCCCAAGTAGTATATATGTAACATCAAAGCACAAAGTGCACATTATGACCCCTTTCACAAGTCAATGGTTTGTCATATTGATCTGATTTTGGACAAGAATGAAGCTGTATGGCATAAAGAGATAACATAGTTCAGGATATATGTCCTTGAAATTTTTTACCTGAAGACCTAAAGTATTGCCTGGGCTGGGGGTTATATCCATTGGAAGTCATCAACTCTGGTGAAAATATATACAAACAGACAATTTCACTACAACACTGTTATTAAGGTGCATTTAGTTTTGTATATGTACATGTATTCATTAATTTATTTAAATGAAAGCTGCTAAAAGCTAGTACATCACCTGAAAACACCACCACCACCACCACAACAACACATTCATTCAGACCTGAACAGCCTATGGACGCCGAGGTTGGATGAGGCTTTAGGAGGAATTCCTCTTCTGGACACCTAGACCTCCGTCCCTTCCTTAGCCGAGTAGTTCCATTGTCAAACCTTCTCAGTCTCCGCAACCTAATTTCCTCAGCTCTTGCCTCTTCAGACACATGGAAACCATCAGGAGGAGGAGCCCCTTTAGCTGGAGTGACTTTAGAACTCATTTCTTTCTCACCTCCGTCATTCTGACTGTTTCTGACGGCTGTCTCCAACTGCTCTTCGTCTGTCAATCCGCCTGAATAAGACGTGTTATTTGTTGTATAATCTGGTGCCTGCTGATGGTGTCCTGAGTATCCTGCTAACACACACACAGGTTATAGCCTACTCCGAAGGAGTGCATGTTTAGGGTACTTAGCCCTCCTTTAGCTGGAGTGACTTTAGAACTCATTTCATTCTCACCTCCGTTATTCTGACTGTTTCTGATGGCTGTCTCCAACTGCTCTTCGTCTGTCAATCCGCCTGAATAAGACGTGTTATTTGTTGTGTAATCTGGTGCCTGCTGATGGTGTCCTGAGTATCCTGCCAACACACACACACACAGGTTATACATTTAAGAACATAATAGGTTAAAGATTAGTAGTAGCTAAGATAAGTCTAGCATATTCTGTTTTCTAATAACAATACAATTGTCACAACATGTCACTTTGTCCAACTGAAGACATTAAAGTGGCCATACGATGCTTTGCACCTCTGAATATACCTGAAGTAGTATATATGTAACATCAAAGCACAAAGTGCACATTATGACCCCTTTCACAAGTCAATGGTTTGTCATATTGGACAAACAATGAAGCTGTATGGCATAAAGAGATAACATAGTTCAGGATATATGTCCTTTAAGATTTTTTACCTGAAGACCTAAAGTATTGCCTGCGCTGGGGGTTATATCCTTTGGAAGTCATCAACTCTGGTGAAAATATATACAAACAGACAATTTCACTACAACACTTGTTAAGGTGCATTTAGTTTTGTATATGGATAGCTATTCATTAATATATTTAAATGCCAGCTGCTAAAAGACTAGTACATCACCTAAAATCAACACCACCACCACCACCACAACAACACATTCATTCAGACCTGAACACTTTTTCATGATGGTCTCCAGCGGTCCAGCAGTGTAGAGCAGACCCACCAGGATCCCCGATAAATGACCAACGAAAGAGGTCCTGAACAGACGGAACACAGATTAACTGAGGAGACACTGCCATCTGGTGTAAACATTAATTCAGTGCATCAGCCAGATCAAACTAGGCTGCACTGCTAACAACAAACAGATGTTGAACATAAACAGTATGCAAGTACCACCATCTTCTACTAGTAACTCAGCTAGCTTTCCATGGATTATAGGTCCACCATATAAGAGTAATTACAAAAAAATGTAAAAATCCCATCTGTCTCTCAGGTCTATAAAATCTACTAGGACATCTGGTATCTCTAGGTAGTGAATGATGTATGAATAAGTGATGGGAAACTCACCCAGGTGATAGAATATGGATCAATACTAGCTCTACCCAGCTAGCATAGCGATTAGATACGGGGACACCCAACATATAGGTCACACCTCCAGGGTGGTAATGGTTATTGAGCACCTTCAGTGCAAACAGGACATCTAACATGAATATAAACAAAGGGTCAGGAAATGTCAGTGGATCTGAGATTTTAAAAAAATTACTTTGTTCTGCCTTTTTCTGAGTAAATATCATGCGATTTCTTTTAAATGTTATTTAACTATGTTTAATGTTTACGGATTAAAGCTGTTCCAGTTCAACCTTCTAAAATAATTGTGCAAAATGAAATTTTATGAGCTCTGTACCTGAAAAGCCAACAGCACAGCTCATGCTATAGGATTGGTCCTGAGTCAGCTCTGTTAACAATGCCTCCAACACCAGATATACTAATCCACTGAGCAGAGAGAAGACAGACAGCAGGTACAGGAACCAGGATCCGCCCAGCCGCCTCTCCAGCCTGATACCTTTCCATATAAAGGACACCATGTTGAAGTAGAGATGCAAATCATCCACATGGTGCACTGGGGACAGCAGAAGGCGGCGCCAATCTTTAAGCCAGCATGCCTGCTGAACACTCACACAAGTCTAAAGTTTGGACAGATGACATACTCATATCAATAATAGTAATAATATCAACTTAATACAGCAAATAGCAATGTCATTTCTCAAAGATGGTGCAGGTGCAGACTGTTAAAAGTAACTCTGCATTATTAGGGCTGTACAAGTGAAGTACCTGCATCGGGGGAGCTACAGGAAACATGTAAAGGTACACATTGAGAGCCAAAACACCCAGGGTGACAGGTGGGATGTTGTCCAGACCCACTTGAAACACCTGGGATGCCAGAAGCAGCAACCCCAGCTGGGATCCCCTCCGTCGGTTCCACATACTGAAAATAGCCTGGGAAGAGACAAATGTTGTTTGTGCCAGAGAAACCAGCCACAAGACCGGTTTGTTGTGAAACACTTCTTCACTGCAGATTTCTAGGAATGCTAAGCTAATGCTAAGCTCAGCACTAACACACATGATCAAATTGTGACTCAGTTGGTAGAGCAGTCGACAAAATGTAGTATATAAAAGTAGTATCCCTGGACAAGACACACCACAAAGCTGGCACCTAAACTTTGTCATTAGTATGAACTTGTGCTACTTGTTCTGTTTATATTAGTTCCCCATTCCCACAATTTACTACAATTACTCATATTTTACTTGACCATTATTTAACCACAGCCCAGTTACAAAGAATGGTTTCAGGCTATGTCTGCTGTAAATTAAGTGAATCTTTTGAATTCGTTTCGTTTTGAATTAGCCAAATACAAAATCCAAGAGTAGAGTCGTTTATTCCTCTTTCTTTGCCCATGTACTTCTAAACAGGATCAGTTCAATCACAACAGCTGATGTCTACGTTAGTTAGCTAGTACTTTTACTGCTGTATTGCTTTTCTTAAAGCAGCAGTTCTATATAAGAACAACAGCTAACTTGACAGGTTTACCGACACTAGACACGACAATAAAACACAGTTCACTCTAATATCAAGGATAAATTCTCCTAAAAGTAGCTTCAGTTAAACTTACTGTAACTCCAGTCGTCGACTCGACTAGCTAACCGCTAAACTTAGCATTAGTTGAGAGGCGATTTGTGGTGATTTAGCTCCGTTAGTTCCTCGAGTTCGCTTAAAAAGGACGTCCTCTCACAGGAATGTTGACTTCCTTCCTATAAACCACCAAGAGACAACTCAGCACAAAGTATTTCCCGATATTTCATAACTTCTTTCTAGCTGTTAGCAGAAAATAGCTTAGACGGCAGCGCATGCGCATTGCGCTCTTGTCTGCATCTGGTTCGGGTCTGGACTGGTTCGGGTCTGGACTGGTTCGGGTCTGGACTGGTTCGGGTCTGGACTGGTTCAGGAATGTGAACCGTGACACGGTTCAGAGCTAAGAGAGAAAAAACTGAAGTATTAATTAAATAACATGTGCATAAATACACCACATGTAGCGTGGGTCACTGCAATATATGTTATAGTACTAGTAACATTTAAAGCAACACTTTGACTAATACTAATATTAGTATTAATAAAAAGTTTAGGGACACATCTGGGAAATAATCACTCGGATTTTACCTTGGTGCAGCTATTCACTTCAATATGTACATTAATATCACGGTGTTATTGTTAAAAGGGACAAATTAGTCCATTAGCAATACATCTGTTCTAATAAGAGGTTTGTGAGGCTTTAAAACGCTGAGAGCAGCTTTGTGATCACTTTGTGTCACTAAAACTCACACACCTGGTGTTTATTATCTGTGCTCACCTTGACACCCAGCTGCCACCATGATGGCTCTGGAGGTTTCTTGTAACTTTATAAGTAAAAATTTTAACTTTTATCAAGCAACAGAACAGTGATTTGGATCATTCACTGTACTAACTGTGGACAGTGAGTTAAATAGATGCACAATCTGCACGATTTGAGTCCAGGATAAAGAGTTCAACTCAGAGGCTTTGGCCTTAATTGACAGCACGTGCGTCAGGTGCAGCACACCGTTTCTCAGGTAATTAATTATTCAGCATCACAGCGTGTGAAACTTAAGACGCGTTTTTTTCAACTACAACCTCAACAGTTCCGGTATTGCTGTAATAAAGCTCGTAGTTTGTGCACATCCAGTGTGTTCATCAGCTGTGGATGGTGGAGAGACTGTTGCTATAGTAACAGCGGTAAGCAGGCAGAAACAGGCGCAAAAGTCGTAAAGTTAGTGAGAATAAATCCGACTATCACTCTTCAAAATAAAAGCACGGCTTGGAAATTATTTTACATTTTACATTGCTTCTCTACATTAATTTTATACATTAGGCAATTTACATATTATTACTTGCAAATGTGATCTGCACATTTATGCATTCTGATGTGCCTGATTCACATCCCCCACTATTTTTGATGATGATGAATGAAATGAAAATGGTAATCATCATTGCAAAAGGTTGTTCACTTGGTTAACATGGATTTAACAGATTGTGAGTCTCACAACTGGAGGACTGAAGGACCTGCCTCACTGGAAATAACAGCTAAATACGTTTAATGTAGATCACAATGCCGCTGTTATTTTATTTAACTCTTTTATTTTGAAGGCAGAAAGCGAAGGTGTAGTGGGATAGATAGTGTGCAGCTTGACGCTGGCGGTGACGGGGCGCTGAGGCAGGTAAAGGTGTTTGTGTGTGTGTGTTTGTCTGTTTATGAATGTGGGGGAGACAGGAAGGGGTGACGGCGTGAAGAAGAGACGGAGAGGGGTGAAAAGAGGACAAAGGAGCCGGTCGAGAGGAGGAAGCGCTGGAAGGAGCGAAGGAATTAGAGAAGAGGGAAGGATGTCGGAGAGGATATCTTCGTGTGGGAGCCTGTATGACAGCACCAACCTGCTGCTACAGTACTGCAACAATGGTGAGCTACTACTCATGTCACTTCATCACACACACATCAGGAAGAAACAAGCCCCAGCACCGTCCAGACAACTGAAATGCTCAAATAAAAAATAAAATAACATGTGTAGGGTTTTACATTTATCACCTGTCATTATTTAGAAACATGCAAAAAATACCGAACAATAAATGTATTGAACAGGACAATTATTTGGAAGAAATGGAGATATAAATGAGTCTAGATTGTAGATGCAGTGGATATTTTCCTCAGTGTATCTGACTCAGTATTCATTATTACATTACGGTAATATTTCATTGGCAGTCTCCACCTATTGCATCAATATTATTCTAGGAATTTGTTTTAATACGCTTCAGCCAACACTCAGAGCCTCTTTCTATCCCAACAGCTGTGTCTCCGGTTAGAGTTTAGGGGTCATCAGTGGCACATAGCAGTCTGTTATCTTTCATGCCTTTTTATTAAGCCCAGTCAATGTCATTCACCTCTGATATGACTGAACTTCCTCCCAGTCCACTGCTGAAAAACACAATTCTCCTGTTGCCTGTAAGAAGTAGCGGTCTGGGAGGATGGGGGGTGTCATCATCATGAACAGGAACCTTGTTATCTTTATAAATTGCCGGCCTTAACTTTTGAACATGATCATCTTTCTGCATTTGAATACGTGATGATCTTTGATGGTCATTTATTTGCCTCACTCCTCTCTTTTGCAGTTGCAGGTCTCCATATCTTTCATATCCTGTTTTACAAATATAATGCAAATACCCTGCTGCTGCTTCCAGGTCATATCATATCTGTGACAATGGTGGATTGTGGCTGATTATTAAAACGGGTCTTTGTGAACAACGGTGGTTTGTCCAGCACTTTTATCACTGTGTTATCACAGGCAGTGCGGATTTATTTGGACATGTATAGTAAATATCACAAAGAGGTGATGTTACAGTGATCTGCTCTCCCTGCACATGAAACTTCACAGACAGCCATATTGAGCAGCAGGTGGAGAGACAGCGAGGGGTCATGGGTGCCTGATCAGTGCTGAGATGTGATATCACGAGTGCCTTTCACCGTTCGGTGAGTGTTGTAGTCCAACGCTTTAAGCAGTTCACCACTTTCTAATGATTCGAATTAAACTCTTAGACAAGCACACAGGCTTTGCAGCCAAAGAGTTTAACACATGTAGCAGAACAAGGTCTGAATAAAAATACTAAGTGAATGGCTGCAGCAGGTTAACCAGAGGAGCTTGGTGAGTGACAGCTGGTCCTGCAGTGACGGATCAACTGCTTAACCTGGGTGGTTTTTATGTTTTGTCCAGCCTAGGATGTTGATCTTTTTATAATCAGACACCAGCAGTCAGCAAAGTACATTTTCTATTTTATTTTGGTTATTTCTACCTAGTTGAGGTCAAATGTTCCTTCTTTATCCTGAATTATTTTAGGGATATTTGTGCTTTAGGTAAAACTTAAGTTACACTTGGAGACAGGCAGTAAAAGACAGAGGCTGGTGTTTGATTACTGGAGTGTGTGCTCCTGCATTTATTCATTTCAAATTGAATTAGAATTATATTAAGTTAATAGAGTTGTTGATATTTCCAGATATTGCAGTGATGCACAAATGGAAAGAAGTGTCTTTTGGCTTCCCTCCCACCTCCCAGAAATCAAAGGTCAAGCTGTGCGTAGCTGGGAGGGATCATCTCATCAGTGTCGTTTAAGGCAAAACTCAATTTCCCTGCTCAAAATGACCCACCGTCTCTTACGTTCACATCCAACCACACAGCTGATTTAAACACATTTTCAGTCATTCTGTGCCTCACATTCATGCAGTAATGAGTCACTGTATCACAGCTTGTTGGAACCATTTTTATGCAGAGACAAACTTGGAGCCTTTAGGAGCTGTGAACCGTAGGGGAGTAAATCTGAAATGTTACCGCTAAACGTATTTGAAGACACCAGAGGTCATGTGAAAACGATGCTGGTGAAGTGGCCAGAGGTGCAGCAGCTGGTCAACAGGCAATAGTACAGTACAGTACAGTACAGTACTGGGAACATTTTAAACTGTGATCGTGCTGAAACTGATGATGAAAATAGGGCTGTGAGAGGTGTGAACAAGACCCGAGAATACCAAGGTGTCAGGAGGGAACTGAGGAACAGGTGTTTCACTCTGCTCCTCTGTGCAGTCAGACAAACACAACAGACTGGAGAGTAATAGATCGTAGGACAGCATAGACTGTTTGTGTAGGAAGGACGTCTTCACCTGGATGCTGGAGGAGTCACTGATCTCAGCAGTGAAACAAAGTCTTTCTACCTCTCCTCTCGCGTCTATGCGTCTGCCACCACTCTTTCCTTTTCTTTCAGTTTGTCTGTCTCACTTTCTTCCTCTACCATCTGTCCTCTCACTGTAACCAGAGATCCTGCATGTTCATCAGATCTGCTCTCATTGGCCACCTGGTCACATCTTGAGCCAAGTACAGTTTACACAAACTCTGTATACATATTCTTTCTTCATACGCATCCTATTTTTCACCAGACTCATATCTGTATAATGAAAAAATAAGGAGTAGTTTTTTGACAATATCTCAAATATAAAGTTGTGCACCAGCAGCCCCAAATGGCAGTAAGGGGTAACTGTCAGTGCCCACACATTAAACTTCATCTGCAAATATCATAATGTGCATCTCTATTAAAATGCACGTTAACGCAGAGCATAGCAACACGAGGAACACATTTACAAGGCAATACAGTAGCAGTGCAAAGCGTGGTATGTTCTTTCAGCTCTAGACTGAAATGACATGACTGTTGGTTGAAGCAGTGTACAGCAGCGTATAAGCAGTGTCGCAGCAACGAGAGCCGTCAATCACGGCACATTGTACTGCTGCACAGCCCACTGATGTGCTAACTTTGTTTACTGAGATAAAGGCATCACGTAGCTGACTGCGCTTTAGTCTGATGAAAACAAAAGAGTCTCGATTCAGTGCATAAAGATGAGGAGAATTTAAAAATGTTGAAAGGAATGAGCAGTCATTGAGGTTACTGCAGTTCAAAGTGGTAATAGTGGTGTGTTTGAACTGTAATCTCTAATCTGTTGTCTTCAAATCTTCTAAAATGTTTTCTTGTCAATATCTCAATAGAAGACAAAGACCAACGAGACGTTTGTGTCTCCCAGCACTTAGTCTGCCTGTGGACTTCAGCCTGGTTCCTACTGAAGACACAAGTATTTAAACTGGGTCTAAAATGGGTTTAAAATATAGTTTTATTTTTGGAAAAAAGTGTTGCAATTCCATAAAACACGTGGTGTAACTTTTAGAAGATGTTACTCAAAAACAAACAGGGCATGTGTTGGGGACTATTTTTAACCTGTGGATTAATGCACATTTGGTGTTCTGGCATTTCTAGTAGCAGGATGATGTTTGAGTAGCTTTTGCACAACAATGGACGTCTGTGGCACAGAGAATATGATATGACAGACTGTTAATGAGATCAGTTAACTGTTGTTTCATGGGATTTGGTCACAGTTAGAAAAATACAGATTATCCAACTATACTTTAAACACATGAAAATCAGGTGTTAATAAGTTTTTATATTTTATATTTTTATATCTTGAGATTATTTTGTTGAGTGACAGTTGTCAGCGGGTCATAAGAACATGTGGGTCACACTGGATGTGCTGCGTCACCTTATCTGTGTGTGTGTATCATTGATCCTGGAGTCTCACTCTGCAGCATCTCTTCCTGGTGGTGCCTGGCCGTACAGAGGTTGCTGATGCAGTGTGTGTGTGTGTGTGTGTGTGTGTGTGTGTGGCCCTGAGCCAGGCTCCACCCTTTCTGCCTCTGTTCATTCTGCCTATAGCTAACAAGACTGGTGGAGGAGGGGGAGGCAGGATGGAAGTGAATTAGGAGAAATAGATGAAGGGAAAATGTGGAAGAATAGGAGGGAGGAGGAGGAGGGAGTGGTCCAGGGAGTGATGAGGAAGTGGAAGTGTAGAGAGGAGTGGCTCAGAGGAGAGGATGGGAGATGGGTGTGTGTGTTTGTGTGTGAAAGAGAGAGAGAGGGCGATTGAGCACTGATTACAGACAGGAAGGGGACGGAGTTAGAGTCCAGAAAGCCTCTAGGGGAGGAAGAGTGAGAGCAAGTGGACAGCCTGACGGACTGGTTGATTGACAGGAGGAGTGAGCAGGCACTAAACGTGGCACGATGGCAGGTAGGCGAGACGAACTCCACCTTCAGCATCTCTCCACTCCACCATGAATATTTCAGCAGCCTTCAGTTTTCTTACTGCCCTGCACAGCCTCCTTTTGTCCATCTCACTGCCCCTCTCCAGCCCGCCCCCTCAGCATTTCATCAGACATATGTTCCAGTCTGTCTCCCCTCCTCCCTGCTCTTCTCTGGTCATTTCACAGTTTTCTCTTAGCAGCCATGTGTCAGGCTCATGGAAGCAGGTTTTTAAGCAACAGTACAGTAGAGTGATCCTGTCTGGACTGGGATGGAGAGAGAAGTGGGCTTGTAATAAATGCAACTGTCTAGTCTGTGGAATATCAAATAGATGTGGCCTTTATAAGGAGAGAAACAGCTGAGGTGTAACTGTTGCTATGGGGTGTGTGTGTGTGTGTGTATGGTAATTCAAGGGCAAATGGCTAAGTAGCTCTGCAGCAGTTTGAAACAGGTGTCCAGTAGAGGAGATGAAGGTGAACCCTGCTGATCTCGACCTCTCTGTCTCTCCAGGCTCTTCAGTATGGAGTGTTGAGCATGTTTCAACTCAAAAGTGTGAGATGTTAATATGTTAATGCGACTGTTTTATTTTATTTTTTTACAGGTTTATATTCTTATTATCTGCTCCTCTAGTAACCTGTATGTTTCAGTATAGTTTTGTGGTTTGACCACTACTTCTTTCACCCTCAGTCTCCTCTCAGGACTACAATCGGTCCTCACCTGTTTCAGTTAACAACTGTTTCTTATGTTTCTTTGTCTTTTTTAATTTGGCTTTGGCCAAATTCTGTTGTGAGAGAGGTACATTTTGTGTACAATAAGTAGTCTAATAATAATGTAAGTAATAAGTAAGACTTTTCCCCACATATGATAAGATGAACTTTTCTTGCATCCATCCAGACATCACTTATTTACTTTATATATTTTACCATACAAAAACTCTATATGAACGACATTTTTATTTTCAACAAAAGGATAATGTCTTTAGGATAAACCGGTCAAATCACCACATCAAATAATTGATCAGAAACCTGAAGAATTTCCAGCAGACAAACGATGACAAAGCCTGAGACAATCTGACATTATGCTCCTGGTCCAGTTGGCAGTTCTGCCATGCAAATCTCCCATGAGTATGAATCCTGTATGTAAATTAGACGCTTGATTTCCCTGTGGACCCTTGCTCTCTCATTTGACTCCAAGATGTGATACAGTAACAGTGCTCCATGTGTCCCCGATGCTTGCAGTGCAGTGGTGATGCATCCTGGGAATACTACAGTGTATTAGTTCATGCTGAAACAGTGTGACCTGTAAAATCCTTTTTTTAAAATGCAACGCTGTTTTATAGCTTTTTAAAATTGGAAGTTAATGCTTTAAAATGCCTGTGATAGAGAGCACGAACTTATAAAATAAATATTAAATAAAATAATTATAAATAAATAAAATAATTCAGATTAGTAAGGAAGTTTGTAGTTTTATTAGCAATTGTTTTGCAGGTTATTTTAAGCTACTTGTTTCTTTCAGTTTCTCCTCCAACCTAAACACATAAACCCATAAAGGTTGTTTGTCCCTTCCCTGCCTCACAACCCACAGGAGCTGCCTCTATGGCAGCAGGCACCATAACAGCAGATGAACCTTCCTTCCACATTTCTTTGTAAGTGGACGAAACCCTGTGTCTCAGTGGGTGGAAGAGTTGGAAAGGTGAACCTCTGAAATCTGGATTTGTGATCACAACGCAGATAGAGCTTTTCAATTTAGGCCACAGTGAGAGTTGAGATGTTCTGTCCAACCGCAAACTTGTTTCCGACTTTATCAGGTGGTAATCTGTTAATGCGGGCCACAGATTACTAATCTGCACAGAGCAGTTTGCCTTTGATAATCTGGCCATCATCCAGCGATGGCATCATGATGGGTGGGAGGATGGTGGATGATTAGGCTGGAAAGAGTTCAAGATGAGAGGAATAAAGGCAGAGGAACTAAATATATTACATTACACTGTGCTTTTCTTTTTTAAGTTCAAAGCACTTTTCCTCTACTTTTAATTCACTGGTTAAAGTTAAACAAGATAATAACTGATCTCTTTAATTTAAATAATTTACTGACCCACATATTTGCAATTGGAAGATAAACTGCTCTCTGTGCTTGGCAGAAATGGTGACGCACACACGATGCTACAAACGATGAGCACGTTCAAACCTGCCGATCAAAACGTTTCAACTCTTTAAATCTTAATGCACAAGGATGGAACCAAGAAAACGAAGCTTCGTCTCTCGGTTGGAAACTGAATCCATCTTTCTGTGTTGTTCTTCTCTCCCACACTGTTCATGCAAAAACAACCTACTCGTTTTCTGTGACTCACGCTCACATACAGAGTGTAAATTATTGAAGTCAAGGCAAGTTTCCCGTTTGTTCCTACCCCGTGAGAAACTTAAAACTGCTGGTTGACACAACAACAGTGTCAGATATCCATAATTCACAGCAGCTGTTTATGCTTATATCCAAATAAAAACGTCCAAATGTTAAAATATCCCAGCAGTTCTTGCCCTTTAATTTATTTTTCTATTTTTTTTTCTCTCATGTACAAACACTCCGGCTTCACCATCTCTCCTCTCTCAGTACAGTACATGCACTGAAGCTGTTGATTGCTGTTGCTTAGTGCTCATTGCTGCTGTCTTTCAGTTCTGCACCCTCCGTAAACTCTTTGCTCACTCAAACGTTGTGGGCAGAATTTTAGAGTAAAATGTCAGTTTTTGAGTTGCTTATTAACTTCATTTTATCCCTGTTGTTGACTCCTGTACTGTGCGTTATTTAGTTTAACCTCAGACTGTCAGTGTGTGGTTTGTCGTCACCAAGGTAAATGTTAAGTTTTATTAATAAAGAAAACAAAAAGGGTTAAAAACCTTTTTGTTCTTTGTTTTTTTTTTGTCGACCCATACAAAGACACCGTGTAGCGCATTATGTAAATATTTGAACTAAAACCTCGTCTCCTCTGTGACTTCCTGTCCAGATGACACAGTGTCGGCCAGCAGTAACATGGACATGGAGGACCGGGTTTCTCACCTGGAGCAGAGACTCCAGCTACAGGAGGATGAGATCCACCTGCTGAAGGCTGCTCTGGCCGATGCCCTGCGTCGTCTGGGATCCTGTGAGGAGCTGAGCCAGGGGGTGCAACCAGGAGGTGTCCACGCTGCAGGGAGAAGACCTCTGGCCACCACAGCTTCAGCGCCGCCTACCAAGGGTAAGTAAGCTAACAGCAAAAAAGTACTTTTGCATATATATATATATATATATATATATATATATATATATATATATATATATATATATATATATATATATATATATATATATATATATATATATATATATATAAATAAACCTTTAGTCTTATTCCCTGGCGTGAAGTCAAACCCTCCTTAGAGCTGTGCTGAATGCAAACAAAGTAAATGTTGTGGGGCAATAAAATAGGTAATAAATCCCTTTTATGCTATAGCTGCTGTCCCCTGTGACAATGGCTCAATATGACTGAAAGGATGAACAATGAAAAGTGTGAGTTGCCATGTTCTGCAAAAACAGACAATGAGACGTCAAAATCAGACATTGTTTTAATCTCGTATAGAGGATGACATGGATGACTACACGTACCGTGTCAGAGCACGGAGACAAGACATATGCCCACATACAGTACAAGCAGTCTGCGATTCCTTTTCAACACTGGGCTGTAGAGTACATACATAGTTTGGAAAATCACAACACAAACATCCATTCTTTCCCCGTTCAGTGCGTCAGCTCCTGCAGGCTCTTCCATCCAGACCTCTCAGTAATGGCTACATTCAACAGAAGCGCCTTCTGTCTTCCCCTTCATCTCCAAAGAAAGAGGTGTTGCAGTCCATTAAAAGGTTTGTTTAACAAAGGAAAACTATGACAGCAAAGCCATTGTAGAATTGGTTTTGGTTTTACCAATCTCTCCTCTCCTGTAGGAAGAGTATGTCCACGGAGCGTCTCACCCTCGTGAGGAGAGAAATGGGATCAGAGAGTCGCAGCCGAACCACCTCCTCCAGCAGCTCCTCTGGTGGCAAAGGGTAACAGCTCAGTCTTCAAATTATACACCGTGTGTTTTCAGATCTGTGTAAATTATTATGATGATTACATGTGGTTACATCAGTGTCACTTTATAAGAGGCCGAAGTAACAGTCAACAATATAATGTGACTGATGCAGCCATGAAAACAAAGGGAAGACTCCTGGTTTTACCTCTATCAGGGTTAGTCCAGGTCTGTGGAGGAGTTCACTGTATCACTGCAGGTCACTTTAATGAGCTGTCGTACCTCTCTGATCGGCCTCCTGTCTGTCTGTCCGTCTGTCTGTCCGTCTGTGGACAGGCTAAACAAGACGTCCAGCGGAAAACCCTGCTCTTGTGATGTTGGCTGTCGTTTGGATTTTTAAAGTTCTGAGCTTGAATGAAAACATTTGTTTGGTGTGAGAGTAATAATTTTCAATATTATACTCATTTGTACTGAGATGTGTGCTGGATACGGCCCCAGCCGAGCAGGTGGAGTACACCGTTTCGTTTTAGGCCGCTAGTTCTTACAAAAGGCCGTTTGAGTTAATTGGTTGAGTACATCTTTTCTTTCCTGTTAATGCTGATAAATGCAAGAAACAACACTCGTGGACAAAACCGATTCAACATCAAGTTTTACTACCGTTTGAACCAGCTTTAAAATAAAAATCAACCGACTGTGATGAAGATCTTCAGGCCGCCTCTGACAGCTGATGGTTTAGAGTTTCAGAAGTTTAAAGCAGATTCAGGGTCTGACTCAAGCTTTAATTATTCAAACTGTGGGAGGAGAGAGAAAGAGAAAAAGGACAGGATGGATTCTGCTCATCGTCATCATCATCAGTATCATCCGAAGTGTCTAATCATCACATGTGGCTGTGACACTTCCACAGTCAGCGCTTCCTGTTGGCCTGCAGTGCCCTCAGGCGTCAACGCAGGTTACGCTTCACACAAGTTGCTGGTCTTTCTGTTGCCACAGCTGTGATCCTAATGGACAGTGAAGTATCCACGTGCCACAGGCAAGTGAACGCAACACGTGGCTTGTTTGTCGTCAGTAAACAAAGCCAGAGGAAGTTTATCCTGGATCATACGTGCTGTCTTTCTCTTTTATTCATCAACTCTTCAATAATAATTCATTTATTTGTGTTTGCTGTCTTTTCTATTCTTCTTTTATTTTATTTTCATTTCATCCTCTCTCTCTCTCGCTCTCTCTCTCTCTCTCCTGTCTTTCTGCTGATAGATCAAATTTCTAAGAGGGTTTCTTGGGAAGGGTGGGGTGTGATCACCGGGCCCGGGGATGGGTCTGCACAGTCAGGAAATGTGCTCTGATTGGCTGACAGAGGCTCCTCAGGCAGAGCTAAAAGTTTGCACAGTGAAGGAGGAAGTCGCTGTGTTGCTGCTGTTGCTGTTGCTGTGGGACTGGACAGAAACCGCTCGGACTGCTCACTACTGTTCACTACTGTTCACTACTGTTGACTGCTACTGTTTCAGAAACTGTGCAGACATGAAGAGATCTACCAGGTAAACGTTTACTTTAAAGTAGGTAAATGAGAGAGTGTGAGGCTGGAGGAGAGAAGAAGTTTGGAGGAGAAAGTCTTGTTAATGATTCAGAGCACAAACCTGAATTAAATGTGCATTTGAAGAAGAAAAGTGTAACGGTTTAATGTCTGTATGATCAGTTAGAACGTGAATTTATAGTCAACTGGTTGAACCTGAGGAAAGGTAGCTGCTTCCTCTGTCACACCCAGCCTGCCTGTCATTTGCTGTTTGACTAATATTTGAATAGATTACAGGTTTAACATTGAAGCACGGTGTGGTTTAGATTGTAAAATGCATGTTATGAGGCTCCAGCAGCTAAAGTTTTTCTGTCTGAACTAAGTCTATGATCAGTTCTTCTGTTTTTTTTTTTTTTGTTTGTGGTTCAGCCTGAGGAAGTTGTGTGTTGTTCATGACACTCTGTTGTCACGCAAATGGTTTGATGCAGGAGGTTTCCCGTGTCTGCAGGGCTGTGGGTGGCCGTTAGGACGAGCTGCAGCGGACTGACATGAACAGTGCTTTAACTGTTAATAACATATCAAATAACAAGTCTGACGTGAGCACATAATTTCATTTTGAGAAGATAATTAGTGAAAAATTAATGAGTTAATTTGCCTTTGTTAAAGTGTCAGCAGTGGCAAGATATCATATTTCTTTTCTGTTATACAACACACACACATATATGATTTAATGAATGTGTAGAGCCAGCTCAGCAGTTCTGTCAGTTAAACCGGATTGATTCTGGCAACAGACGCTGCTTTGAATGTTTAAAAGTTCAAAGACGGTGAGAATATCACGTGTAGTGCTTGTTTGCAACTTGCTTGATACAAATTTCAAGTTTTCCTAATAGGATCTAAGTTATTCATTCATTTCTTTAGTAGCAAATAATTTCTAGTCGATGCTAAATGTTACAGAGACAGTTGATGTGTAACACTCTGCAGCACTACGAGCACAGACAGGAGCCTGATGCAGCCGTGGGACTGACTTTACAATTAGTGATCCTGCTCAGCTTGCAAAAACAAGGATAACATTGATTCCTGCTTTACATTCAACAAACATATTGACCATGTCTGTGAATGCAGAGAAACATTTTGTTTCTCTGTTGACACTGCATTACTTCACTGATAATGGACCAGCAAATGGATGCACACTCCCCCAGTGCTCGCAGAGTCCTGGGGTCTACAACCAATCACTTAGACCACAGATCCAGCCTCTGAAAGCTGGAGGAAGCATTTTCCTGAGACTCATCAGACTCATACTCAGAAATGTAAGTTAAGACAAATTAATTGTTAGCACAGTGGTTAACAAGATAACATTTCAGAAAGCTTAGCAATATTTTAAAAGTGACTAAAGCCAACAATGAGTTGTATCTAGTCCAGAGCCAGATTTTTGGGACATAAAGCTCCACTGCTGTTTTTTTTTAACCTTTTAAAACATCAGTGAGCCGGATTGCTGCAGGGGGGAGATATTTCTTCATCACAAAACATGTGATCAGCTGCTGTAAATGCTAAGAAAACAATAACTTTTTATATTCTTTAACAGATTTCCACAAGAAAGAGTCAAATTAAAAACGGGTGGCTGCTCTTGGCCTTCAGAGTAGTATTGTGCAGAAACAGTGAGTGAATCTGAACTGAGCCCTGACACCTCTGAGTTCTGAACACCGGGGACATTCTGTGTTCAACAGCAGCTACTGTGGGTTTTCTGACCTAGTTGATGAAAGGTGACGTTCATGTCTTCAGAGCGTAGAACGCAGCACTGACTGCATCTGTCTGCTGGTCGTGAGATGTCTTTATCACCTCAGGCAGTATCTCTGTGCCCATTAGTGGTACTCAGCAAACATCTGTTGAGCATTTCCAGACCATAGTGAAAGAAGTCATGCAGGATGTTTTTGGATGAACACTAAAGGTTCTTTGCTGCTCATTAGTCCTCTCTGGTTCCTACAAGAACCCATTGTGTGTTCAGAGTTCAGGCAGACAGAAAACACCAACAACACACTCAGCGCTGCATGTTAATGAGCGGCCTCTCTGGAAACCTGGAGACTAGGACTGCAGCAACATGGGTTTTAGAGCCACAATTATTTGTCCGGCTGCCAGTTTCCCAGCATGCCCTGCACTAATGACTGGCTGTGGATCAATCGTGTTGTGTCATTGGCTAGAAGCAGGCCACGCCTTGTCTTACTGGCAGACCACACAGCTCAGGAGACAAACAGGCCTTTATGTGGTCAGTTTAAACTCAGCAGTTCACCCAGAGACAAAACAGATCCTCAGATCAGTCGCCTGTTTGCTTTGCAGTAGTCTTTTAATCGTCCTCTGGTGCTTTGTAATATGTTGAAAGACGTGCATTCTCTGATCTCTTCATTCATTCTCAGTACTTGGCTATGGTTCAGGAAGTAGAGTACTATGCACTATGTTTTACTGAGAAAATGACCCGACCTGACCTCCACAGAGCGACAGGCACGTTTCACTTCGAGGCTTTTTCCCTCCCTGCTGAGCAAATGTCAGAAAATCGAACCCACATGGTGCCTGAAGATGCCCTGAGGAGTTTTCTTGTTCACAAACAAATGTTTTGGGTACATTCAGTGCAACCACAGTCTAATGTCTTTAATATTTTAATAAACCTAGTTTAAGAAGTAACAGCTATGTACCCTGCTGCTGTGCTGTTTTCCCTCCTCCCTCCCTCTGCTTGTTCCTCCACAGAGACATTTAGTCAAACGCTTCGCTCCAGACTCTCCTGTTGCTGAGCGTGCAGAGACGAGACCTCAGCTCCTCTTTATCTTATCAAGCCTTTCTTTTACTGTTGCCATAGTGATACTCACCTGTCAGCTGAGGCAGGGCTTCAACATCCTGATAATCTGATTGGTTGACAGCATCCTGACAGGTTGGGTCGAGTGGTCAGCATGCACTGAGATGCTCAGCAGAGACTTGTGGTTGGTTGACAGATGGCTGATTCAGAGCTCAGCTGCCACAAACTGATGAAGCAGCTGCAAGTTCTGAGTGACGGGTCTAATTATGCATTTTGTCACAGTGGCTGACTCACTCGTTGCCATTTTAGATTTAAAGTTGAACTTTTTCATGTACTGTAAATACATTTTGTCGTTCTGTGTGACCTGGAGTAACTCTTTTCTCATCTTCAGTCTGCTCCTCCTCCTCCTGAGGAGGTGCAGTCACCGCCCATGTGTGGACACACAGATAATAATATGACTTCTTTGTTTACTTTGTGCCTGTTGACTTGATCAAAGACATTTGTTCTCATTATCCACCTGTTTACACAGCCACCCAGAGTTTTCATATTCTTTGTTCAGAATGGAAACTGTACAGAAAAACTACATGTTCATGTACCTCTGAGCGACAGAGACCATACTTCTGCATCTAGAGAACATCATCTGAAACAAGAATTGCAGGAGGATGATGTATGGTCTGTGTGGGTCCGTGTGTTTTTGCTGACTGCCAGTTAATGTGAACCTGAGTGGTGAGCATGTAGAAAAAAAAACGCTAAATAATTCAGAAGCTCTTATGTTATGGAAAACGAGTGTCAAGTTCTAACATGATCTTTTTTCCACTACAAGTGGCAGCGACACCCTGAAACATGTTATGCTGCAGATTAATTCTCAAATTAATTTTTCTTTTCTTTTATTTCAGCAAAACCAAAGAATGCAGCTTCAATGCAGGTAAAACCTCCACTGATGCTTTGTATTTGTGTCTGTGTCTGTGTCTAGTTTAAGACTGCGTTAGTTACTATGGCTCCAATTACTGTCAGTTGTTAATTTGCAGTAAAGACGATGAGCAGCCTCTGGTGTGTGAAATTCAGTTAGCCCTCAGGAGTCCTTGAAGTACTCCTGAAGGATTTTTTATTACAGTCATTTTGAGCCACTAAATATTTCTCATTAGCAACATTAAACATGTATTACAGTTACTCAGAGTGAGAAAGACTGAAGATTGATTCATTACAACCAACAAAGACCAGAAGGGATTTGTCAGTATTATTTAGTTCTACTTGGTTTTACTGAGAAAAACTAACAAGCTACAGTATTCAGGGTCTCATTCAGATTGTTTTGTTATTGTTTTACTTTTGGGTGAATGCAGCTGTAGTTTTGTGTCAAGAAAACCATTTTTTTCAACTCAAAATGAAAGAATAATAACTCATGAACCGTACCTGTGTTACTGCCCCCTTCTGTCTCTTCAGCTCGACTTTTGTTTCTTTTCTTTCCGTTTAAACTTGCATCTTGTTTTTTTCCGTCATTCCCTCTTTACCTCTAGACGACGGCTACGTGAGGATGTTTCTCCGAGGCCGTCCTGTCACCATGCACGTCCCTGACCAGCAAAGGGAGAGCTACACTCTCGACCAGAAGGTGGAGCTGCCTGCTCGCAAGCTCAAACTGCAGTGGGTGTATCCTTCAAACTGGGAAAACGGTTTCTTTGATGCATTAAACCTGAGGGGATGTTAGAATACAAACACACAAGTGTTAATTTCTACATCATACATGTACATGTATGATCACCTGATGTGTTATTAATGTTATGCATTTAATTTTATTCAGTAATCTATACAAAGGGGAATGAGCTTCAGTTCTGCTGAATCACTCTCATCTCTAAAATAAGGATGTTGAATGTTCTTTCTCACTGATCTTGTCCAGCTTCTACCATCTTTATCCCTAACTTGAGCACGGAGCAGATATGGCTACCGTGGTCGTGACTGCCGCTCCAACCTCTACTTGCTGCCCACAGGAGAGATAGTCTACTTTAACGCCTCTGTAGTGGTGCTGTACAACACGGAGGTGCAGCATCAGAGACACTACTTGGGCCACAATGATGATGTCAAATGGTGAGTAAACAGCAGTCTGATAGGAGATGTCTTCCAGGTCTTTGATTTAATACAGCACTGCAGTTTATTTATAGTGACGGGGAACTAAGTCTGACAGAAACCTGGGGGTGATCACTTATGATCAACTGAGCTTTACCGTCCACATCACATTTTAACATCACAAAGATCAGACCCCAGCTTTCAGACTTTACAACACAACTCATTGTTCAAGCTCTGGTCATGTCGCCTTGACCACTGCAGCGTCTTACTGACGGAGTTACCAGCTGCACGTTACACCACTTTTCAGATCTCTGCACTGTAGCTGCAGCATCGGGTTCAAAGCCCTGACTCAGACAGAGTGTTCGACCCAGCAGCACCGCTACCTGAACTCCCTCATCCAGGTCTACAATCCCTCTCGTTCAGTGCACTCTGCAAGTGAATGACGTCTTGTGGTCCCCTCACCTCACCTCACCTCACGTCAGAAGCTATGTTTATGTGATAACCCACATTCCCCACAGTCTTCAGATTAACTGTGTCTAGTGAGTGACAGACGAGCTGCATTCATAAATTTAGCGTAACTGCATGTGAATGTGTTACCTCATTTCCTGTATGACTACTCTGGTTCTCGTCTGCGTGTACTCACTGTTAACTAAGGGTTTGCCGAGAGATTAACCAATCAGGTACTGTGTGTGTTTTTTTGTGGTACACATGCAGTATAACACACAGGAAGTGGAAACATTTGTTTAGTGACTCTCGATCTCTTGTGAAACAGCTTTTCAATAAGACACTACAGATGATTCTTTGTCATCCTGGAAGAGATCACTCCCGTCTTTGAAATGTTCCCAGTCTTGAGATTGGACAGTTTCATCACAGGATAAAGGTGATCACCCAGAACAACTCTGGATTGGATTGGTTCCCTCTATGGGAACAAGTGGACCCAAAACATGCAGCATAACAGAGCCCACAGATCTGGCTGTTCAGGCCTTTACCGTCTCAACATGCCACTGAGAGCTTCATGCAGCTGTTTTCGTTAATGTGATTCGTACTTGATGAGCACTGGTAGACTGAGGCTGGATGAGCTCTTGCTGTGAGCATCTGAGATGTAAACAAAGTGAATCCTCCTGGGGCATGCTGGGATAGCTTCTCATCTCTACCAGGAAACAATCATGGTCTCTCCCACACTGTCATACATGTTTTTATGAACAGGATCCTGTGTTAATTACAGAAATCAAAAACAAAACAGCAGTAAGAGAAGTAGTGTGATAATAAAAACCATACGATGATGATTTTAAAATTTCTCAGACTTTCTTCTCTGTAATAATCAGAAGCTAAAACAAAGACCGTGTCTGTTAATGCATTTCATTTCCTGTCATTATATTTGAATCTGGATCAGCTTCTGTGTTTTTAATCTGCAGTTGAACCCTCCTCTGGGACCAAAATGAAAATGCAGTAATAATTTATATACATCTTTTTCCATAGCCTGAGTGTTCATCCTGACATGGTTACCATAGCAACGGGACAGGTGGCTGGAAACTCTAAAGATGGAAAGGTACAGTGAAAACCCACATATGAATCATATTTAAATTCTAATATATTATAATAGCAGTGAAAGTCCTTCTGCGTTTTATATGATGTGGAATCCTTTAGCATCCTTTCCTTCCATCTTAGTATCTAATAGTTTGTGTAACACGTTTCTTTCCCTGATTCCCTCTGTGTTCAGCTGTTGGCTCCTCATGTTCGTATCTGGGACTCTGTGAGCCTCAACACGCTCCATGTGATCGGGATGGGAGTGTTCGACCGAGCGGTCACCTGTGTGGCTTTCTCCAAGTCGGTAAGAAGACTCGCGTGACTGATACAGTACTGCACAATACAAGTGTTAATAAACACAAACATTTGTGTTATAAACACAAATGTTTGTGTTTATTTTAAGCTGCAACTCATTATTTTTCTCTCAGAACGGGGGAACCTTCCTCTGCGCTGTGGACGATGCCAACGATCACATCCTGTCAGTCTGGAACTGGCAGAAGGAGAAACAACTGGCGGAGGTCAAGGTATCTGAACAGATTTCCTCAGAACACTGATTGAATCCATTATAAAAACCTGTTTTCACTGTCTCGCCTCTTTTCACCCCAGTGCTCCAATGACTCAGTTCTGGGTGCTGTGTTTCATCCCATGGACGCCAACTTGATCGTCACCTGTGGAAAATCTCACATCAACTTCTGGACCGTGGAGGGAAACACTCTCACCAAGAGGCAGGGCCTGTTCGAGGTACAGCCGTGAGAACGACTGCTCTGTGCGCCAGAAGTAGAACAGTAAACCAGGCAAACGAACCATGTTATTATTTCTCTGTCTAGAAACATGAGAAGCCAAAGTACGTGTTGTGCGTGGCGTTTGCTGAGAATGGAGACACCATCACAGGAGACTCCAGTGGAAACATCTACATCTGGGCCAAAGGTAGAATTGAAGATCTCTCACACAGATCTCTAGCTTTTGTTTGTGTTGTTTAGAGACATATAAATGTGTTGCTCAGCTGAACAGAACCACAGTTCTGCTTTAAGGCTGCTGTGTGTAAGATTTGGGGACATGTAGTGGTGAGGTTGCAGATTGCAATAATTGTCTATGACAGCATGAAGTAGTGATTGGTGAAGTGATGAGGTTACTTTAGATAATACATAATTATAAATACTAAATTCTATTTCTGCAAATGGATCCCTCAAAATCTCACACACTGTACCTTTAAACATTTTTAAAACAACAGGAAAAATATTCTTTAGCCACTATATAGTGAAGTAAAATACATTAAAATCAAAATTAAACCGTCAGAGGTGTCTGCTCTTTGTGGTCTGATGAACAGGAGGTAATCGCATCAGCCAGGTGGTCTCAGGGGCCCACGAGGGAGGGATTTTCTCTATTTGTGTCCTGAAGGACGGCACCATGGTCTCTGGAGGAGGGAAAGACCGCAAGGTGGTGCTGTGGGACCATGGCTACGCAAAAAAGTCTGAGATGGAGGTGAGAGTACTGAGCTGTGTATAAAAGACACTGTGAGAAAAAACATTTCTATATTTATTTATTTATTTATTTATTGTCATTAAACTGGGTTTAAATTATTACCTGGAGCCATCTCATGGATCCACGGAGGAACTCAAATAAATAAAATAAAAGCTGAACAATGCAGGTGGTGTTTGTGCTGCCAGTAAATATTTCCCAGTAAGACTGTTAATAACAAAATTACAGTTAAACTAATTATCCGCGTCTACTTCAACCCATGAATAAATTATACAGTTAACATCCATTTAATTTGATCTTTGACAGCATCATAAATCAATTAGTGCTGTGCACCATGTAGGACACTATCGTTATCCAGCAGTAATGAGTTGCAGGTGTAGTAGAATACACTGAGGCCTCCAGTTTAATTATGATGAGATAATGCAATACAGCATCTTATCACTTACTGCTGGCCCTATTTTAGTACCAGTCTTACTCACAGCTCCACACACTGTTATCTTATCTCCTCAGAGCTCTTTATCAGTAAAATGTGTAACGGTTGTTGCTACTTGCTGTTCTGGCTTCTTCGTTGCCTTTTTAGTTTGTCTGTATTTTGCCATGTTTCTAATTATTACAAATGTGCAGTGCATCCTCACAAGGTCAGGAGTTACTCACAGAGCAACTTGTTAGATGAATAGTCTGATGCTTTAATTGTTTTTTTATGCAAACCTGAAGAAACCTCTGCTCACACAGAAGAAATGTTATTCTCTAGAAAACAAAAATACCCCCCCAGTAGTGTCCAACCGAATCCCAACGTTTCAAAATCAACTTGTTTATAATCCAAATCTGAAACTGACATTTGAGCCAAACTAACTAACTGCAATCCAACCGCTCTGCTGACTCAGAGCTTAAGTCTTAAAAACCATAAGAAGCCAGAGTAAATCTGAATAAACACAAACAAATGTTCATTTTGAAGGGCAGCAACTATTCAATTAGCTTTTAATATTTGATATAATGTTATTTGGCTCTCTTGTGCTCAGGTGGGCGAGTTGTTCGGTCCTGTTCGGGCTCTGGCTGAAGGAAAACCAGGAGAACTGTTTGTTGGCACCACTAAAAACTCCATCATCAGAGCCGCCTTCACTGAAACATTAATTCCTATTGTGCAGGTACACGCATAGTAAAACTTCACATGCACACGCAATGTTGTTACTCATGAAAGTTTATTTCTGTGAGGTGTATTTTATAAAGGTGTATTTAATAGGAAGGGTTGTGTTACAGGGTCACACCGATGAGCTGTGGGGTCTGGATGTTCACCCCTCCATGGAGCAGTTTGTCACCTGCGCCCAGGACAAACAAGTTCATCTGTGGGATGCACACTCCCATCAGCCCCTCTGGAGCAAGACTATCGAGGTGATTTGTAGTAGGATGTAGTTTAGGAATAGTACAGAGGTCGAACACGTCCCTGCTGTAAATGATGAACTAACAATGTAATTTCATCATGCGTCTCCTCCTCTGCTCCAGGATCCAGCGAGGTCTGTAGGCTTCCATCCCAGCGGGGCTGTTGTGGCTGTGGGGACCATGACAGGAAGGTCAGCCTCTCACCTGTCACAGACATCTTGTTTTTACAGTTATAATTCAGAAACTGAACATTAAAGCAAGTGGAAAAATATTATAGCTAATCCTTCTCTTAAAGCAACAACGACGTGCAGCTGTTCAGCCTTTGACTTGTGATGGGCTTTTTCCTGAATTCCCATTGTGTTGCAGGTGGTTGGTGCTGGACACTGACACTCGGGATCTTGTTTCTATGCACACAGATGGGAATGAGATCATTTCCAATGTCAAGTACTCTCCAGGTAAATCACCTGTTCACGTCTCCGAGCCAAGCAGAGCAGCTGATACAGCACAGTTTCAGTACCATACTCTCCCTGTCAATAACCATGCTAACTCTCTTTAGATGGTAACTTCCTGGCTGTTGCTTCCCATGACAACTTTGTTTACATCTATGCTGTGACGGAGAATGGCCGAAAGTACAGCCGCGTGGGAAAATGCACTGTAAGTATAAATTTCAGATTTACAATTCAGTTCGTATATCAGTTGCCTGAAATCTTAAAAATGATAAATGGGAAAAACAAAATCTAGATTTATTTAAAGCAGGTGACACATGAATAACTTGTTTGTTATTCTTTCCTTTCTCTTATTTTGATCGTGAAAAAACTTCCTTTCCAGAATCAGATGAAAGTGATGAATATCTGACTTCTTTGACAAATGTCTCCCTCCCCAGGGCCACTCCAGCTTCGTTACCCACGTGGACTGGTCCAAAGACAGCCAGTATCTCGTCACCAACTCAGGAGACTACGAGATCCTCTTCTGTGGGGTTTCCTTCTTGTCTCAGCTCACATGCTCTCATATTGTAGCTTATCTTGCATTGAATGCAAAGTTACTGTATAAGAATTGTAACTGTATGAAGAATACGTAACCTCGTGTTTCCATGATGAACAGACTGTGCATACGAGCAGAAAGTTTGATGAAGGTTTGTCTAATTTAATTTTTAATCATTCTTTTTTTCAGGGGAGGCATCCAGTGGTAAACATGTGACCAACATGGACACAATGCGCAACCTGGAGTGGGCCACGTCCACCTGCACTCTGAGCTTCAACACCTTTGGTAGGTCGATGAAGTGCTCCCTCTCCTCTCCTGTGTTTAATTGCACAGACTGAGGTTGTCCTCCTCCTGTAAGTGCTGCTTTGTTGAAAAGCACAGAATACATACAGAAACTGGTTTGCAGAAATGTTTCGCTGTCCGCTCGCTGCTGACTCAGCTGTTCGCTCACTTGCTTTGAGAAATGACTCGGTGTAAATGTAAATGCAAATATTTAGGTAAAGTCAGGATGTTTTGGTGACATTTCTTTAATCTATTGACAGTCAACATGTGTCTGAGGGTGAATCGGATGACGCCATCGATGGCTAGTTCAAATACCCAGATAACACAACATGTTGGGTTGTGCCAACATGCTAAAGTTCACTTAGTGTTGTAAACTGTACAAAAGGAAGAGGAGTAGTTAGAATGTGTACAGAACAGTTTGAACTTTGCACTTATGATCGGTGTTTTACATTTTAATGCTTCTCACACGTCGACTCCCTCTCCCTCTTTCTCACTCGCTCTTTCTGTTCCTCTCAGGAATATGGCCAGATGGAGCAGATGGCACAGACATCAATGCCACGTGCAGGTCACATGACGGATCCCTGCTGGCCTCTGCTGATGACTTTGGCAAAGTGCACTTGTTCTCCTTCCCCTGCTCTCACCCAAGGGTCAGTCCTGTTACACACGCACAGCTACACAGCATCGGTGTCAGTGAATTTTAAAACGTTGTGCACAGACCTAAACCACAGTAGAGACACTCGAGCTGCATCGTTCATGTCTGCCCAAGACGAAGGCTGAAAAGCACTCACTCGGCACAAGGTGGTTGGATTTTTACAAGTACAGGTTTTCAGCCAGAGCAAATTAACAGGAGCTGTAAACTCAATTGTTCGCTCAGTCGAGCTGGCCAGACGATAACTGAGTTAGTTACCATTCGTAAAGCTCATGTTACCTCTGAATAACAGTCTTAACAGAATCTTAAAACAGTTTAACACACATTCTACACCCAGCACTTAAAGCCCTCGTATGCACCATTATACATTACAATAAAAGCTCCAATCATGTTAATGATGCGCTGTCTTGTAATAAGGCGATAGCATCTCTACCAGTGTTGGCACATTCCTGGATGTCTTCCTCTCACCACTGCTGCCAGTTTTTGGCTTTACAGCACAACATCACACACACTGCAGCTACATACAGTAGCTTGGTTCATGTTGGAAGAGGGAACAGATGTGTTTGTTTGATGTAAATATTCTTATGAAACTTGGATTAATGACACAAAGTGACATTTGGGAGACATAACATACAGCAACTTACGACTCCAGTGTTCCCATGTGTCATTTAAAAAGTAACTTCACACATCCAACAGTCACAAAAGCACAAGACAAGCCATCTAATCAGCTTTCAGCCAGCTCAGCTTGTTTCTTATCCAGTCTCTTGAGGGTCACACTCTCTTTCAATCATCTTCCTGGGTCTTTGACGACTAAATTCAATCACTGTGATCATTTAGTTTTTGATTTGGCATCAAGTACTTAAATTGGTCTCGTACTAACATGTAGACATGTCCTAAGGTGAAGCAATGTTGAGTTAAGTTAAGTTGCCTTTTAAGGCGATGGCGTGAAGGGAAACACATCTGGAAACGGGAAAGTCACTCTGACATAACACCTTCAGTTTATAGAGAAAGGCACATGAACCACTGGGGTCAAAGCACAACTGGTATTTACAGTTATGTAAAAGTGAATTATACCCAGCAGGAAGCCAAATAGATAAAATACCGACTATTATTTCCTGTGGCTTTAATGAAAAACTGCTGCGGAGGCAAAAATTGAGGCGGTACATGTTTCAAACTGTTGTTATGTGAAGAGGAGGTCACAGGCCAATGTTATAGACACAGTTCAATATGAAAGATGCATCACCGTTACTAAGTGAGATGTTAAATGAACTCGCTCACATTTCAGGCTCCGAGCCACGAGTACAGTGGCCACAGCAGCCACGTCACCAACGTCGCCTTCCTGCACGATAACAGCCACCTGCTGTCCACTGGCGGGAAAGACACCAGCATCCTGCAGTGGGTGATCGCCTAGGCAACGCTATCATCCCCGTCTCTAACCCCCACAGGCGGGGGACCAGTGTCCTCTCTGACCCTCTTCACCTGCTCACTGTTTTATTCCCCTGCCACCAGGGGGCAGCACCTCCTCTGTGCCTACTAGAAATACAAAAGTAAAAAAAGGAAACTTGACCAACTGGCAGACGTCACACTGGATGAGATGTTGAGGATTGTTGTGATAAGTGGAATATTATTTAGTGTCCTGCTGTTTTGTAATAGAATGTAGAGAGAATTACTTGTTTCCATGCAGAAAGTGAAAATTAACTCCTCAGAAATAAACTACTGCAACACCGACCACCTGCTGCTGGTGGTACACAGAGTAAACCTGTGATATTCAGCATTAGTACTAACTGTACCTAAATTGTATTTATCTTAATCTCAAATTTTGCCTATTTTAAAGGACACGTTTCTTCATTTGCAACTTGTAGTTCCTTAATTACAAAACATGTATACTTGACAGTTTTACTGACCATTTTGAATGCATGCAAGAGGAATTCTTTAACTTCAAGCAGCTGTTGGCTTCTATTCACCTCCACAAAATATAAAGTTCATCTGAGATTTCAGACCAGTCTGCTCTGGAACAGTACCAGCTGCTAACAAGACCAGACCTGACCAATGGCTTATTGAAAATTAAAATACTAAACTAAATATGGACAAAACGGCATTAATTAGCAAAAAAAGTGTACATGATTTAAAATCGCCCTTTAAGAACTGAGAGGTTTCGTGTTTATTGCTCCTTCCTGAAGCCAGAAATCAGACACCAACCATCAACCGTGTGATAAACGTGTGCAGGGATGTAGTAAAACTGAAACCTTGTGTGTGTTTTCCGAAGTCTGTTTCTTTCTTATAAGCTCAAACTTTGAGAGAGAAAGAAGCAAAGTTTGGAAGAATGTTTCCGCTTCCAGGGGCAAAGTAAGAGTCATTATGTTCACTTTGCAGTCCTGCTGCATGGTTTCTGAACTTTGAGGCTGCAGATTGTAAAGAAGGAGATTGTAAAAGGTACCAAGTGGCTTTTCTGTCCCAAAGCACCCTCATTTTGCCCCCACTCCCGGGCTGCTGTGTTTGATTGTACTACTACTGTAAATGTGCTGCAAAGGCACCAGATGGCGCAAAAATACAAGAGAATGAGCATGACCGAGGCTGCCCCCTCCTCCTGTAGATGCTAAAACACTGCAAAGGTCTATAGAGTATGTATAGCCTCTCTCTCTCTCTCTCTCTCTCTCTCTCTATATATATATATATATATTATGCAGTATATCAGAGTGGCTGTGTTATTTTAATATTTAACTGTAATAATGATGGATGTTATTCTTCTCCTTGTGGCACTTTTAGTAATCGACAGAAGGTACTGTAGGCTGACGTGCTGTAGAAGTGAGCTTGAGCTGTGCTTTGCCTTCTTCTGTTTTGTTAATAAAGTTTTTACCCAAGTACTACTGAGGACCTGGGTTATCTTTACATATTCATATCCAAATGACAAAGCCTGTTGTGCTGCATTCTTAAAACAACAAAATGAATCATTATTAATAGACATACAATAATAGAAATAATGTAAATATTTTGGCAAAGGAAGAGTGAAAACAGGGAGGATGTTGTGATGACATTTCTCTTTTCTATTGACAGTCAACATGTGTGTGAGGGTGAATCAGATTGACGCCATACATGTAGATGGTTAGTTCGAATGCTCGTGTAATCTGGTGTGAGTGCATAATAAACTTCTTACCTGCCTGAACAAGATCATCCCTCTTGAGATTGCCCACTGGCAACAGGAGGCTTCACTGTCACTGTGAAGTTCCCGGTTAAGACACCACCTCCCTGTTTCCACAAGCAACAAGCTGTACTTGTCAACTAGAGTGGCTAAATAGGGGTTAGAGGGGAAAATACTTCATGTTGGTGTTTTCTTCATGCTGTTGTCTTTATACTTATTCCCTCTGTGATGTTTCTCTCGGGGCTTTTTCCACGCTGTGTTCAAAATAAATTTCTGTAATAATGAGAAAACTGAAGTACAGATAATGAGGAATACTGTAACGTAAACTATGACCAAAACCTTCTTTAGCCGTGGCTGAGATACTAATGTGTCTTATAAAGCAGCCAATAAATGAGATGACCAGTATCAACAGTATGATCACACATCACACTTTTCATTTCTGCTTGTTCCATTTTCTTGCAGATGGCTCCACACATATGTAGATCTGCTTTCAGACGTCCTTGCTTACAGAAATTAACGAGCATATGACAGGACACGTCTCTTCAAAGTGTTAGATGAGTACCTTTGTCAGTGCTACTGTACAGAGCAGATATAAATAAAAAGAGGACAAAGTGCTATGACTCAGAAAGATAAGACGACTAAAAATAATCCTTGTGATTCAGTTTCCTGATTGGTATAATAGGTTTTCTTATCTTATCAGTTTGGGCTGGGATTTCGCAGCGATATCTAAACCGCTAAGGTCATGCTCACTCTTCCGCGTTTCCTTTTCTTTCATGTTTCCTTTCGCTCTGACTGTATAGTAAACAGCAGATGTTTACATTGTGTAATTTAATTAATTATAATTCAGACAGAGAGATGATGCATAGGTGCATTTATTCAAGTACAGTTAATTACAGTTTTTAGATAATTTACTTTGGTGTCCGTTTTTTATTTAAACAATTTTACATGTTTAGAAACATTTTGAGTGTAGAGTACTGGATATACCCCAGAGAAGTAGAATGAACACAAAGCTTTTGATAATGAAGGAAGAGAAATTAGGATAACCCATAAAAAAAAAAAAATCTAATGAATTCAAATTAAACACATCACTTGACAAACCAAAAACTTCATTAAAGCAAACACTGAGACAACAATCGCGCATAATAATTGGATTGGACTAATCACCTAATTTAAAGTAATCAGGTTTAACCAAAGTTTATGTATCTGAGGTGTGCTGGACTGAGCTTCACTAAACCGCCTCAACCGGGAAACATGTTTGCATCTTAAATTCCCCTGTTAAATAAAAAAACCTGACGCACATCAAACTATATTCAGCTGGCTGAAACCCTGTGTTAGATACTTGCTGGTAAGGTTTTGATCAAACTGAATAAGTACTGCAGGTCCGTATTATCTTCTCATTTAACAACACGTCAGCAGAGATTTTATCCAAAACCTAAACAAGTCTCTAAGTAAACTAGAATTACTGGATTGGGATTTTATGCCTCTGCCAAACACTGAAGGTTCAGTTTACATGCACGTCTGTCCAGACTCATACTTTAATATATTTATGCATTAGTGAAAGCGGATGTTTGTGCCAGATGTAATGAAATTCCCTCCAGGCATTTCTGAGCTATAGCATTGATGAGAAAGGGACAAATATGTCAGAGTGACCTTGACCTTGACCTTTAACTGCCAGACTCCTTAATTAGGTCATCGTTGAGTCTAAGTGGTAGTTGTGCCAAATGTGAAGAACAAGAAGAAATTCCCTCAAGGCATCCCCCGAGATGTCTCGTTCAGGGGAACGGGACAGTCCGACAGCCAAAACACATACTGCCTTCAAACATAGAGCTGGAGAGAGGGTGGAAACATTTCTTTCCTTTTTGAGTCTTGAACAAGTCTTTAACTGGGTGCACTTATACGAGCGATGCATCAGACGCACAGTATGTTTGCACATCATTTTATTTGTGTGAGGAGAGATAAAGAGAGAGAGACGAGAGGTGGGAGGGGGGGCGAGAGGAAAGCAAGGGAGAGAGAGAGAGAGAGGAATAGGAGATAGAAGAGCGAGGACGGAGATAGCTAACGAGGAAGGAGAAGAAGGCCGGAAGAGAAAGGACGCACAGAAAGAGAGAGATTAGAAAGAGGCAGGAGCGGGAGAAGACGAGAGAGCAGAGCTAAAGGGAGGGGGGAGAAGAAGAGAGGAGAGAGAGAGAGAGAGACGAGGAGAGAGGAGAGGAAGAGGAGAGAGAGAGAAGAGGGAGAGAGGGGTAGGGAAGAGAGAGAAGGAGAGAGGAGAGAGGAGAGAGGGGGAGGGAGAGAGAGAGAAAAGCAGAGAGAGAGAGGAGAAGAGAGAGAGAAGAGAGAGGGAGAGGAGAGCGACGAGAGAGAGATAGAAGAGAGAAAAGGGAGAGCGAGAGAGACGAGGTAGGGGAGGGAGAAGGGAAGAGGAGAGAGAGAGAGAGGAGAGAGAAGGAAGAGGGAGAAAGAGAGAGTATGAGAGAAAAGAGAGAGATCGAAGTAGACCTAGAGAACGCGTAGAGAGGGGGAGACGGGGGAGAGATCGAAGCGAGAGAGGAGAGAGAGCGAAAGAGAGAGGAGATCGAGGAGAGGAGAGGGAGGGAGAGAGGAGATGAAGAGAGACGATCGAGAGGAGCAAAGAGATATGAGAGATAGAGGAAGTAGGGGGGGGGGAGATCGCAGAGAGAGAGAGAAGAGAGGGAGAGAGGGGTATGGGGGGCGAGGAGGACCGAGAGAGAGAGCGGAGAGAGAGGGATAGTCGAGAGACAAGAGAAAGATCTGCGAGATGGAGGGGAGCGCGAGAGAGAGATAGGGCAGGCTGCAGGAAGAGAGCGAGAATAGCGAGCGCCCCGCGGTAGAGAGAGAGTAGAGATAGCGGGAGGGAGGCGTGAGCTAGAGATCGCGTGAGCGCTGGAGGGAGAGAGGCCGCGTAGAGGCGAGAGTAGGAGAGAGGATTGTTTTCCATGCTCAGTCTTCTACTACCCAACATGTTCACTTCCTATGAAGATATTGCAGCTTCACACGACAACACAGATAAACTAGACTGAAGCAGTTTATGTACATTTAAAGCTATGTTCTAATTTTATCACTGTTGAGATAACACAAGTTGCTGCCTGCCGAGTGTTGAGTGAGTTGAGCAGTGTACTGATCTCCAAAAATATGTGTGTTCCTTTAAAGGTCATGGCGAGGATTACGATTTTGTATGAACAAAAGTGATACCATCTAATGCCTCCGATACACAGATCCCTTCTGTACTAACAATACTAAGGCGTTGTTGTTCCAAAACACTCACTAACACTTTTTGCACAGTCGCGCAGTTTCAGTTGTGTCCAGGGTAGAGAAGGGGCCTGTGTTACTGACAATAGTCCTCGTGCAAGAACCAGTCATATGAACCAATTTGGTCCAAGTGGCACGTATGAGTAATTGACGGGAATTTGTTGCATTCACCAATCTTTCTCTTAGGTATGAAGGAAATTCACAAGTGATCCAGACCTGATGTACAAGTCATAAACAGATGCATTCAACTGATACAATTCTGCTTTTAGTAAAACTACGTTTCATTCTTGTCATTTGTACATCAAAATATCTCTTTACCAGATGTAATTGATCATTCATTTCTTGTAAGACGCTTTACTATTGCAATCTCAACCTGCTTTGTGAGAGGTTTAGCTGCAGCTCAAACACTGACACAGTTCATCATCTGCGTTTGTGTTGCTATTTGGTTAATACACTGCAGCATCTGCCAAGATGTTGTGTTTGGAATAAAACAAACATCAATTAATAATCCAGACAAAGTTTTAAACAATGTCAGTCACAGAATGAGGAAGCAAAGTGTAACTCAAGGTTTACAAACTGGAATAAAGCAACATATTAAAGTACATATTTAATTTGTATTTTGCTATTAAATCTGTTCAGAAATAGAAAAACTGCATTATATTCAGTTGCGCCTGATACCTAATAAACATTTAATTATTCTTCTTTAATTTTCTTTTTTACAAACATTGTGTACTGTTTGATAGTTGACGTTGAGAGTATCATAAATTGCATTATAATATGCTTTAATATAAAAAGAATTAAAAAATAGAAACATAACAGAGGAATTTGTTGAGCAACACGGACTCTAAAAATGTATGAGTTACATCATGTCGTTAATTTCAGCCTCACCTTCTCACCCTGACCTTCAGTGTGTAGCCTATGTATCTGCTTTCTGCATGCAAGAGAAGTATGAGCCCTGCTTTATGTTTTTCTTTGTGAACAGGACGACAGAGAAAAAGAGCGAGTGAAGAGTAAAGAAATAAAAACAACAGAAAGCTGAAGAAAGGGTGGAATAAAAAGTCTAAACGAAGGAGTGGAGGAAGAGAAGAGCACAAGCAGAAGGTTAAGAATGTAGGTTGAGTCTAACAGTTTATTCTCTATACACTCCCAGGGGGTCTGAACTGCTGCCGATGGCCTGTTGAGCAACATGTTGATGTATGGGGCGTTGCTAAATAGCAGGATGAGCAGTTGGCTGAAGGTTTCCACTGGCTGCTGTTCCAAAAGCACGTCAGAGTAACAGAGTACTTGTCCTCTGTTGTTACTTCTATGAAACAATCCGTGCAGCTGCAGAAACGGGTGCAGGTACAGATTCTACAGCATTTAAATGTAGGACGTTGAGTTAAAGGTCTGTGAGTCTGATATGAATTATTCATAAACACCCAGAAAAGAAAATGACTAAGTTACACACTTTAAAATTATGTAATATGCAAATGGAGGTTTCACTTTGTTTCAAATGACTTGATGAGGTCAGACGTCCTCGACCTTCAGCACTGTAAACTAAACTAAATACATGATATATATGAAGGAGATCTCTATAGCTGGCAGTGTTAGTGCTTGTAACTCCCCTTGTGCCAGAAGTTGCTCATCTCACAGACGGCGGACCTGGTTGTCCTGAATCCTAAAACATGCTGTGTGAAGCCCAGTGAGGAGGATGAAGCTTTGCCTTTCATCTCTGCATGGTGCCGATTCCTCAATGCATATGTTTCAGGTTTGGTCCACTCACTGTTTGACAAACTCCACCTGTCTCAACAGGGTTGATACAGGGTGATGGGTGTGGATTTATGTGCACACACACACACACACACACAGAAGAGAGCATACTTTAAAATCATGTTTTATTAACTGCACAGATAAAGTGAAACACATCAGATGCACTGGAGCAAAATATTCAGCGTGAGCACAGATCTGCAGGTGCTGAAGAAGTCCTGGGAAATATAACTGACGTGTAGTAGTTTGTTAAATATCTGTGAAGGAACGCGTTTTAAGATGCTCATTTCAAACTGTCTCACTGTAAACACTAAAATATCTCATTAAAAGAAACTGTATTAAGGTTTAACAGCAAAGGTTTATTGAGTATTGAGACACTAGAGAAGCGTTTTTTCATTTGCCGCCAATCAGTTTTACAGGTGATCAAACCAGCTGCAGGATGAGTTGAACAAATGTTCGGATTTTCCAGTTCTCCTGCTGTAGTGTCAGGTCAATGGTGCTGGCAAAGTGCAGTGAACGGGAAATCAGACATGGTAGGAAAGTGTTTACCAAGAAGGGGTGACGTAGTTGCATACCAGACCAAACTAGAATCAGGCAGAAACAGCAGGAACACAATGGTTGAGTAGCATTATTAATGATATGACAAACAGAGAGGATGAACAGTGTCCTATTTATAGTGGAGAGCTACTGACTGAACTAGGAACACCTGTGCAGGGGCTGCTAATACAAACTGTAAACCTGCCCAGGTAGTCCCTCTCTCCCTTCCCCCTCTTCACCTCTCTCTCTCTCTCTCTCTGTCGTCTCTTCTCTCTCTCTCTCTCTCTCTCCCTCCCTCTCTCTCTCTCTGTATGTCTCTCTCCCTCTCTCTCTCTCTCTCTCCCTCCCTCTCTCTCTCCCTCTCTCTCTCTCTGTATGTCTCTCTCTCTCTCTCTCTCTCTCTCTCTCTCCCTCTCTCTCCCTCCCTCTCTCTCTCTTTCTCTGGTCTGCCGGCTGTGGTCGCCCTGTTCACATTGTTCCGCGCACTGGGAGCTCTGGTAACTGACCTCCACCTCCTCCACCACCACTACTACTACATCCAGACGCTACTGGATGTTTTTCGCGGAGGTTGAATGAATTGAAAGGACTTTTTCTCAGGATGGATAAACGCTGTTTTGCGCCATGACGACAGGAATCCGGGGACGTGAAGGTGAGTCCGGCGCCTCCGCGCTCTCCTGCTGCTCTCCACTCTTATTTTACGCACAGAGACGAAGTGGGAGCGAAGCTGTCACCTGCTGCAGGAGATTGAACTGAGCTCTACTGCAGCCTACCTGCCATGTATTTGTCTAATTAGTCACCTGTGTCTTGATGTGTGCGGGTACTTCTTGGAAAAAGTCGTGTATCTGTAGGTCCCACGGATCCATCTCCACCGTACATTTATTCCTGGCAAGTAAATCATTAGGTCAGTGTGTCAGTTTATGCAGATGTCATAATGTTAAGTGACACATAGCTTCACTGTTGATGACCTGGATTAAACACTGAGCCCAGTGCTGCTCCTCAATAACTCATCATGGGGACAAAATAGTCAGAACATGCTGTACATAAACGTTTCCTTGTGTTTTGTATCTGACTTCACCTCCACTCCTCACACAGCGAGATTTCTCTCCCATTAACTTGTTGCAAAACCAAGTCAAATTGCTTTAGTGAATGGGAAGCTGCAGTAGAGCAGGCGCTTGTATGTCTGTCATGGCTCCAGGGGTTCTGACTGCAGAAAATAAATAAATCATGAGGCTGAAGATCTGAATCAGCTGCTCATGTCACTGAACTTATGCAACTGTTGCACTTGGTGTTGGGGCCAAAAAGGAACTCTTTCAGAAAACAGCCAGATCAGAGCTTTAAAGGCAAAACCCCCTTCAGATCATAGTTTATGATCTTTTACGCCAGGCTGGACAGGTTGGAGACTTGTAGCTCATTTACTGCCAACACTGTGTTGAAATTTAGCAATTTGCTCAGTGTGCAAAGCCGCCGGATCTTGTGCCAGTGGAGTGTGAGGACGGATCAGTTTTAAAACCGCAGTCTGTCAGTGTGATTCTGTATCTCTGAAATGAACAGACATGGCTGAAAGTGGGAGAACAGATGAGCTGAGAAAATGATTGATCAGAATTTGATGATGATCCAGATTTTAACGGTGAGATAATAATAATAATTTATGCGTTAATGTGCCTCCTGATAAAACCAGATGATAAAGTCTGCAGGTTTCTGAAGCTGCAGCTTTAATCCCTTTGTGCTGCAGTCTGAACTTCAGTACACTTTCAGGCACGCACTTAAAAAATGTGCCTGTCTTGAATGTCTTTGAAGGATTATTTCCTGGGACGTCTTCTGCTTTTTAATGTGAACGTTGATAAGAAAAGGAGAAAAATGAAACGCACCCGGCAACGTAAAGGAGAATAATCAAATCATAGAGTGAAGTTTACTGTGATAGATGATCTCATCCTATGGAAACTGATTTTTATCCTGTGAATGAACAAAGAAATGTTGAGAAGAGCAAGTTTTCACTCTGATTGGATGATTTCTGATGATTTTAATTCTAATTCGTTCATGTTACAAAAATAAAACCACCACTTTGTAACGCTGTTACATGATCGAGCTGATGCTGATGTCTCTCTCCCCACGTCAGGCCGGGAGAGAGACAGAGAGCCAGTGATCTCTGGGAAAGCATCATGTTTCATTGAGCTGCAGGGAAACAATTCAGCAGACCTTAATGGTTTTTAGTAATTTGTTGGCACATTAAACCCTCTGTTCAACCAACACAGTTCCTACTTTCAACTCCATGTAGTATTATTAAAATCGTGATCTTGTGTTATACTCTTTCTCCGTTCTGCTTCCTCTCTCAACCCCCCAGTGAAGGTGGTTGAGTCATCTTGTTACCCTTTTCTTTACTTGATCCATTTTCCTGCTCATCTTACTCTCCCTCCTCGACCCCTGTGGTTACAGTTTCCAGATTTTAACTTGTTTCACTGGCTGCAAAATAACTGAAAAACAAAGAGTGCAAATAAATGTGTAATCATGTGATTAATAAAGCTGAGCTCTGGTCGATCCTGCCACTAGCTCTGCCTCATATTCTCTGTCACTGCAAGTAAACTATCTCTTCTTCCTCAAGCCCCCACCTTCTCCGTCTCTCGTACTGAACTATTTCTGACCTCGTAGGAAAGATCTGTGCAGTTTTAGCTCTGACCTTGACGGCAGAAGGATGACTGTGGTTAGCTAAGAGCTCCATCTTTATTTACCTGCCAGTTCTTTTGTTCAGTCTCCAACTAATCAGTCACACACACACGTCAACCTCCACCTCCTTCACCCCTGGACCAGATAGTCCTTATTCTGGCCCCTTGGTTACCAAGGCCTCTGTCTTCTCTAGTTTTTAATCAATCAGTTTATCATGGTATTAAATGGTGGATCCTAATCCTAGTGACTCTGGTGATGCTTGACTTCTCACATAGTTTCAGCAGCAGATCAAAGGTTTTCACTTGTCCGGTGAGATGTTGTAAAATCTGATGGATGGATTAAAGAAGAGAAAACTAAAAAGTTCATGGAAGAATGAGCCGAGACTATCGCAGGGGAAAAGAGAGAGAAGGGTGAGAAGGGAGAAGGGCAATAGAAGACAGCCTAGAGACAAGAGAAGGGTGATGGATGAAAGTGAGAGAACAGGAGGATAAAAAAAGAAGTTCAGACGAGGGTGAATGTGAAAGAGAGAGCAGTGACGGTGTAATTGCTCTCCAGAGTAGTTCTGATAAGCAGCACTTAAGAGCCTCTGTGGTTAAGTAATCACTATGATTAAGGGCCAGAACAGCTACAGTGGTAGAGAGCAACGCTAACAGCTAGCCTGACTGGAGCACCGACACCCACTGGACATTATCACGCTGTGCTGTAACATAACATCACACTGATATCATGTGAAAACCGCAGATTCTGATGATGTGTGAATCGTTGCTAAATGAGTTTGACTTCATCTGCTGAGCCTCAGATCTCATGTTGGGATTTCCACCAGATGCTGTTTAAGGATTGATGATATGAAATATTAAATATGAAGTGATTTAATTATAGACGGTGATGCTGTTGATGAGATTTTGAGGTGATCCTCGTGTTTTTTTGGTGTTAAATATTATTATTATTATTATTTCTCTATTTCTTCCGTTCCTCCCTCACCTCGTGTTCAGAGAAGCGGCTCAAAGTTTTTTCTGCTCCACTCCACAGCGGATGTACAGACAACAAGCTACTGGAGTGTGAATAAGAAAAACAATGTGTGGAAACAGGCTGCTCGTGAAATGAGCTACTTTGTCATCTGCCAGAGGCAACATCAGAAAGAAGCATCAGATTTCAGTCACTATTATGTCCTCAGACTTTAGGTCTGCAGTCCAAAGCCTTTAGCCAATTCAGTTTAGTGCTGCATTAGGTTATTTCTGACTACAAAGGAGAAGAAAATGCTCCAGAGCAACCTCAAATATATGAATGACTCATGAACTTTACAAAATAGAGATAATTATTTTGCACAAAAGGGTGGATGAGACCCATGAGACTGTGGTTGGTATAAGGTCTACTCAATATAAGCAAAAATCCTAATCACAGTTTTGTTAAGTATGGAGATAAAGATTATTTATACTATTTACCTATTGCCTCTGGAAACATCAGGTATTTATTTAACTTTATCAAACTTTATATAGTAATTCTTCTGAAAAATAAATGTTGTATATGACTACATTAATTTGCATTACAGCTTGAGCGAGACTGCAGGAGCATCACTGCAAAATGGAATAATACAATAATTTCTGTTTTATCGTGATTTTTTTATGATTGTAATTGAAAATAGAATTCAGTTAATTACCAAGCCCAAGTGTACATCCATTTAAAGTACAAAAATGAACTAAAAGACCCTGAAATAGTGAAAAAGCTGCAGGTATACGCAACTTCATGCATTGGATTGATCACTAACACAATAAATTTTGATCGCTCTTCATAGCAGTTGTGTACGGTTTAGTTCCACTTAACGTGACGTCCATCAGAGTTGCTGTATTATTTATAACAAACAGAATTAGTCACACCCACAGTGTGTGAATATTGAGTCCACAGTCAGTTGTAAATAGTAAATGTTAAGTTGAGTAATAAGTCTAGCTGGGTAGTTATCAAACCTTAAACAGAAAGTTGACCAACAGGCGAATCTAGTTATAAACATCAGCCTGCAGGCTCACAGCGGGTCTTAATGGATAATTGTTCCAAAGACGCTGAGAGGTGTCACGATTCTGATCCCTTAATTAGAGGGATGACTCAGACGTGAAGGTGACAGTGGTTTGAGTCACACCCACCCACCCGCAGACAAGACCAGAACAGTCCGCTGCTAAATGTGGCTGCACCATTAATTGGAGTTCTCAGAGCTGAGTTGTTGTTTTTGTCACAGAGTGTTTTATCGTTGGCGACGCTGCTTTTGTTTTCCCAGAGTTAAGAGCTCATTTGCATCAGCGACAACAACCGAGGCTTTGTTTGTTGTCATGGTGACAAGACAATTATTGGTGTGCCTGTAGAAAATGAAACCTTGACTTTGATTAATTTCATTAATTGTGTCAGTTGAAATCTAAATATTGACTTTAAACTAACAGAATTCATACAGGGTATATGTCAGTGGACATGTACATACAAACACATTGAGTTTGTGGAACCTGAAACCTTGACGTTAATTAGGAAATGATTTAAAGTCAATAGTATAATGCTGCTGCACTCGTCTCTGTTCTTGCCAGACAGCTTTAACCGTCATCTGATTGAGACATCAGTAATGTGACAGTTTAATGTCCCATTACTTCATTCTTCATGGAAGTCATGAAAGTTATTTTCCTATCACAAGTCAAAGGGTGAGAAATTAAACTGTCATTAGCAGCATCGTTAGAGCATTAGAGGTCCAGAGTATCAAACTGGGTGTCAGCGTTTGAATTTCAGTTTCACAAATCAAATGTGTGGAGTTAAAAACTATTAAAGCACAAGTTTAATGTGAATACACCTCAAATATTTTACAAATGAATGATTCATTTTTTCTTGAAGCCTTTGAGAAGTTTAAATGATCTTCACTGTTCTGTCAACTGTCAAATATCAATATCAAATCAAATCATCAGTGGAAGTGGATTCACTTGGTACCTGGTTTTCAGGGGTGTCCTTTAATAATCCAAAAGCATCATCACAGTATATATATCTATATCTATCTATCTATCTATATATATATATATATATCTTATTCTATAAAAACTTTACCTCAATTGCAATAACTAGAAACTAGAAACTAGACCAAGTCTCACTGAAGCCGGTCAGCAGGTATAAAACAGTTTGTTTTTACTGAAAGGTTCCATGAAATTCTGTCATTGCTTATGCAATATGACGTATTTCCAAACTGTAAGGAATCAGTGTGAAGTGGTGAAAATTTTGACACGACTTTACTGGTTGTGTCTTTTAGTTACACCCACTAATTCAACATGAGATCATCACTGAAGATGCACTGTTTTCCAAAAACAGTACGTAAAAGCTTTCCAGGAAGTTCAGCAGCTTGTTTCATGAGATCCTTCAAGTTAAAACACTCCCAGGGAAAATCTGATTCACATAATGACTGAGACTGGTATTATTTACAATTCTGGACTGAATCACAGTCAGTCTGATACACGATGGTGTGTCTGCGTAGACTGTGCTGTCAGGATTGTAAATTTGATGGTGTGTTATATTGAACAACACATGAGTTTGGCACAGTTGCTTACAAAGCTAATAAAGAGATGGGAGTTCACACAAATAAGGGTGGATCGGTTCAAGTCAAAAATCAAACCTTTAGTTGAGGAGATATTCATCTGAAATAATCTGAGGCATGTGCAGGAAAAAATCTAAAGGTACTGGAGTATTGAATACCGCTGTCAGTCACATTTGAACATGGCAAGTTGACAAAGAACATTCAGAGACTCTGAGCAGCATCAGCAAACATTTTAAGGCAAACAGTCGTTAACATTTTTGCCAATCAAAGCATGTTGAAATTGGCAGTGCCCCCCGCATTTTACCAAAAAAGGACCAAACTGGACTGAAAACCGTGGTCCCAAAACAAAACGGACACAGGTTGAGCATTGAAATAGTTCACCCCCTGTCCTAGAGAGCCAGAGCTGTGGCCCGTACCACTGGATGATTACCTGGATCAGGTGTGTTCAAGTACAGGAAGGGCTGGAGAACAAGCAGGGCCGTGGCTCTTTAGGAGCACGGTGGCCGACAACTGTTCCAGCTGAAAAAATCCTCTAAGTGATCATCTGGGGGAGTTCAGACGATGTCATCTAAGGAGTTCTGGGTCAGTTGATACTGGTCCTCCTATTATAAGGAAGACTCCTCCTGATGATGTCATGTATCTAAAGCCTTTTCAGCTTGAGACATGTCGTACCATTCATATACACATACTCTGCAAACCTGAACCATTGGCAGCTCGGGGAATCATTTCAGGCACAGTTTACAGTTCGTCAACTCAGAGGAACTTACTTTTTGAGATGTGAGGAAAACACCTGCTCAGTGTAGACAAAGGGTCTACATGACAAAGGCATTACAGAGCACAACTATGGAAGGTCGTCCAGCGGAAAGGTTAAAAACGTCCGCTCGACTTTTCGCAATAGATGATAAAATACGTAAACTGAGTATTTCTACTGATAACACTGATAGTTACTGAGGTGAAAACCTTCCAGATCTTTTAGTGCAGTCTCGTGGTGTGTGATTAGGCTTTTAATTTGTCACTCACTGGAGACTGGACGACTCTTTAACACAAGCTGCTCTCACACTTCTTCTAACACAGTGCAGGTTACAGTTTGCTGGTGCATTTCTGATAACGGTTAAGAGCTCCTGGTATCAACAGACTCCGGAGACCTTCCTAGAACATTTCAGAGCGGGCCTCCAATCTAATGCACCGGAGCTTATCTCTGTGTGTCGATAAAATTATACAGCTGATGGTCCACAGACCAAAAGGAAGATTTAAACAAAAGAGGTCAAAAAGAAAGAGTGCACGCACTCTGTGCATGTGTGCTTCTGCTGACAGTCTGACGCCGCTCCTAAATGCACCCAGGACGTGATGAGGTCACTGCTGCCTCTCTGTAAACACTGTTAGTCCTGTGTGCACATGTACACACATGCACACACACACACACACTCACAGGGATGTCTCCAGTGTGGAGACAGAAGCACCTGTGGCCGCTATTAGTGCAGTTTCAGATGGTCGATAACCATCTCACCCTCTCTCTGTTTGTCTTCCTTCTCTTTTCCCATTAAACCGCTATCTCTCGCTCCATTTTCCTCATCTCTCTTTAGTTCTTTCTTTTTTACTATCGCTTCCTTTCCCTTCTCTTTGTTCTCTTCTTTCTTCTCCATCATGTTTGTCTTGTCTTGTTTCTGCTCATATTTGACAACTTCTTTTTTTAGTGTCCTTCCTCTATTCTCACTCTCTCCTTGGACTAAAATTAACCTTTTTCTCTGTCCATTTGGCTCTCGCCTTTTCCCATGTCTTACATTATCGCGCTGTATCTTTCCACCACTCTCCCCCTCTTATTTCCAATGCACTTTCATTGTCTTTTCTTTCTCTTGATCAATAATTTTCTTCTAATTGCTCCCTCTCTTATTTCTCCCTCCCATCTCTCTTGGTTGCAGATTATCTGCCACTCGCTATCGTGTTCACTGCTAAAGAGCCATGAAGTTTTGTTTGATGTTTGATGGCAGTGTACAGGTTGAATCAAAGGTTCAGATTTTCTAAAGTTTCTGCAAAATCTTGACTTTAATATTTTATAGCTGTAGCCCCAGTTCTAACCACAAAGGCTAATATAATTTTTCTAAAACTAAATCTGAATTTAGGTGCTAAAATCAGTGTTGCTTTTCATCAGCCTGTGATCAGGTCTGCAGCCATGAGTAGATTTAGTAATGGAGACTAAAGAGGAGTAGATGAAATTACCAGGATTGCAGAAAAAAAATTGGATTGCAACTAGAACAGCAGCAAGAATAAATAACACCCATTTACTACATGAAAAAAGGGCCATGTATAATTATGTGTATGTGTATGTTTGTGTTTGTCAGATATATACGTGAAAAAGACGGATACAAATAATAAAGGTATTTATCTGGACACAGGGCAGCCCACTTGAAATGCTTCACAACATACGGTATCCAAACACTGAGTTGCAAAGGCTGCAAAATTAAAATTGTACCAAGGAGTTTGCAGAGATAGAAACAACACTTGAGGTATTAATGGATTAATAAACACATATTAATGTAATAAAATACTAATGAGAGTGCATGAATTCTTCTAACCTGTATCCAGTAGGATGTGGAAGTGCTTGTACACATTTTCACAGTCATGAGGTGGCTCAAGCCGATCCCAGCTGACATACTGTAGGGTGAGAGTCAGGTTACACCCTCGAGTGTGTCACAAGGCTGCAAAGAAAAAAAAATTAATCCACCTCATTAAGTGAGAGATGGACATGTCTTTTGTTTTAAACTGTCAACTACCAAACACCGGTAAGGTCACGGACAGCGTTTACACACAGTTACGTTCTCACAGTTTAGTTGTGACCTGCAGGAACTGCTCTGTTGTTGTTGTTCTGACACCTGTCGATCAGAGTCATCAGCAAAATTAAACCACACAATCACCACGTCCTGTTTGAGCTGGTCACTGTGAAACTCCCCCAGGCTGCAGCTACTTTCTACTGTAAATCGCACTCCCTTGTCTGATCACACTGTCCCAGATGTGCAGTCAGCTTCAGTTGCAAAGTGATCATCTGTCTCTAGCTGCTGTCAGTCAGCTGTGTTCTAACTTATAGTCATAATTAGATGTGCTAAATGTTTTCCCCTTTCTCCTTATTTCAGCTGCTACCAGCAGCATTTACCCAGTGCAGACACCTCCATCTTTAATTAATATATTTTCTTTTTATGCTACAAATAGTTAAACCCCCACAAAGTTCATGACAACATCTTGAAAGGTAACTTATGAATAAATCTTAACTAAAACTGAAACTAAAGACGTGATTAAAATGTCACTCAAACAAACTAGAAAGTTTTCAGGAAATGACTAAAACCAAATTCAAACTTCCTGTCAAAAGTAACACTGCCTCATACCACAGTTACACAAACCAGATTTGCCATTTACCGTTAATCAAGAAATCTGGTTATAACCATGTTTCATAAGTGAATGTAAATTGTTGCTGAAACTCTAACTGGAGTTGTCATTTATATTGACCTTTAACTCCTGAGGCTCTGTGTCCTGCATGTTCACCTCTACACGAGATGAGAGGAACTGTAACGCATGTTTCAATTAACAAACTAATGAAGGTAAATTTAACCAATCCAATTTTTAATTCCTTTTACATTTCATTTTCTTGTTTTCACGCAGTATCAGATTTATAGAATCGTTCCGTTTGCAGCAGCAATAATGCATTTCTCATATTAAATGCATTCAACCAGTAAAACAGGAAACACAATGTGTTTGTTCACATGGATCATTTATCAAACATGCAACTACAAAACAAGACTGATCATTTTTGTCAGTGAATAACTTCATTTAGTAAATAAATTAGTGGAAGAACAGGAGCGATGAAGAGGTTCACACACAGCAGTGGGTGGTGAAAACTAAATGAAATGATAATAATTAAAAAGTACATGCTCTCCCTTTAGTTTTTATTCCCCCGACATGGCAGCATTTGTCCGTTTACCACACTCTCTTCTGTAAAACATAATCTGTGTTCTGCATTATTGTCTCGTCAGTTTTAATTTGCTGTAACATCTATTTGTGATGGCAGCAGGCAGCGCTCATGATTTAACCTCGCTGCTCTGAGGCTGACTGACGGCCAGCTATTGCCTCAACCAAGCTGAAGAGAGGCGTGTTTGTTTTTAATGGAATTCAAAATACACTAAATCATACTGAGAGTCGTTTTAGTTTATTGAAGCCGTTTCTGTTCTGCAGAGAACAGAGTTCACATTTTCCTGTTTTCGCAGGTTTTCTTTTTCATGCCTGAATTGATTTTAGAGCCTCTCGCGACCAGCGGCAACTTGCAAATAACTTTCATCATATCATATTTGCTGGCTGTACCATGTTTGGCATGTATTACATTATGATACCAGTAGACAAATGCATGTATATTTATAGCAAGTAACTGATTCCATAATTTAGACTACAGTCCTGGCAGTAAAACATGAATAACCTTATTTATTATTTATAAATTAATATAAGAAATGGGGAACTAAACAGAAATGATGACAACTGACGACAAACATGATGCTTTGCTGGTTGACAGGACACAAGCTGCTCTCTTATTAACTCATGCACCCTATCGTTTCCATAGTTCATAGTGTGCTGATTGCCTGAGTGTGTATAATGTCAGTGGATGTGCAGTATTTGTCTGCATCTGAGCTTTGATTTGATTTCGTAAAAGACTTAACATATAAAGCAGGATATCATATGATGCCAGTTACTTGGACTTTCTCACCGTGTGTTTCTCGTCTGCAGTAATGATGACTGATCTATTACTTTCCACACGTGCATCCCAGATATAAATAATTCATTTATACTTTAGATAGATGCACATTAAAAGACTTGAGCTTCCTCAAGAAGTACAGTCTGCTCTGTCCCTTCCTGTAAACAGCCGGTGAAGAGGAAAGGTGCGGGGACAGTCCCCTGTGGGGCTCCTGCTGCTGATCACCTGCTCAGACTCACATCCTCACAACTGAACTGTGGTCTGTCGGTCAGGTAGTCAGTAATCCAGGAGGCTGTGGAGTCCACTCTGGGCTAATTTTATTTTATTGTCATATCCATTTCATTATATTGATGCAAAACCATCTTGTAAATCTCCAGTTCTTAGTTCTTTATTGAGAATGACAAGATTTTATGATGTTGAACTTGATCAAAGGAAATATCTGTTCTGTTTGAAGTATTATATTAGTATCATGAATATACTACCTACACTATAGTTTGTCCTGCCACCTCTTCTCCGACTTTATTCAGTTTCTTAATCTATTCTTTAACTGATTGCTACGTTTACAAATTCTTGGCGTGACTTATCTAAGATTTGAATGTTCGTACTCCATAATAAATGATTAACTAACTAACTAACATGACTTTTTATCAGCTAATGTTTTTTATCAGCCAGTGGTTTAGTTGACTTTGGTCCGATATTTGTTAACAACTTCAGATAGAAATCAAAGAGGAAGCATTTCTATAGGGCCCTGACTCTCTCAGCCCGCATGTCAGTCAACACGACCAACCAGAATAGAACCGACCAATCAGAAGAGAAGAGACAAAACAAGAAGTGGGACAGGAAGCAGCCTTATCCTGGCAACAATGCTACGACGCACACTCACACTGGTACTTAAACTAATATGAAATATATTTTATAGTATGTTTTACATAATGTCCTAGTGATGAATTCCACCTGATGGGTTGTGTTTTTGTGTAGTTTATAGCTTCTGCTCTTAAAAATATCCAACTTATCATTTCATGCTTTTTATCCAGTGTTGTTGTATTATGTGCATATTGTTGGGCAGCCATTCTAGTTAACTCCTATCTGTCAGTGCACATAGTCTCACACGCTCCCCCATCACACACACACCCACAGATACCCTCGACTCGACAGAAATTCAATAATATGCATACTGTACTCTCTCTCTGTGCCTCTGACACACACACACGGGCCCCAGTGGGATTAGTCTACCAGGCTGTGCCTCAGAAATGAGTGGAGGTTTTCTGCAGGCTGTCATTAAAACTGCTGACACCTTCACATGCAACCTCCACTGGAATATCATTTGTCTGAGGTGTAGTGAGCTGCTGTGTCACACCAGCATGGTGCAGAACATGGCCGACACGTCACGCACCGGTAACTAAGGGAAGGTAGAGTTATACCCTGCAACAAAGGTGTGGGGGGAGGAAGGGAAACTAGATATACAGTTATCTAACAAATCCAGCTTAGCTTCCATCAGACAGAATGAGGAAATAGTTTGGACCAAAGTCAAACATAAATCATTCCATTAATGGTTGAATTCTGTTTGTCATGATCACATGTGACTTAATGGTGGGAATCAGATCAGAAAGATCAGCTGTGTTTTATTAGAAAAAACAATGTATGCTGTTTGGAGCTATAAACAGAAATGGAAGGAAAACACCAAATTCCACATTAACCACTGAGTCAAAACTGAAAGACTAAACGCCCCATACCGACATGTGCTCTGAATTAGGTAGTGGTAGTGAAACACATCTACTCAAGTGGACAGAAATTGTCCTCTGTAAACAGCACAGCTTGTCCTGTCATCCACTGCTCTCAGGTGCTCAGCTAAGTATCATGCATCATGGTCTGTGTCCCGGCTGCTGCAGAGAGGAAAAGAAGTTGCATCACTGCAGATACACACAAACACATAAAGTGCCTCATTCATTTCTATCCAGACGTACAGTAACAAGCTCTGGTGATCTGATCAGAGCCAAATTAAGATCAGTCCAATAAAGCTCTATGCGGGAAACATGACAGGAAAATGTGGCACTTTTATTGAAGTCATTAATTTTCCCTATGGGGTGTCAGGTTGAGCTTACGAGGGCTTTGAAACATGGACGGCTGCATGACCACCCAAGTGTGAAATGAACAGTCAGGATTAAGTATCTACGTTACAACCTTCAACTTCATCCATGGTTTCTCTGCCTCAGGTCCTGCACTGCCGCTGTCTTTCCATCATCTTTTTCCGTGTTCTTTGAATCACTTCTTTCCTTCCGCCGCACTCCAGGTTTCATTTCTCTTCACTCTTCATGCTGACGACTAACTTTACGAGTGAACAGATGGAGGTGTGCTGATGTGCACTTTGTCAGAACTGTGGCAGCACATTGGAGCTAGAGCAGCTGTGATGCCACGCAGAGAACAGAAGTCAGCAAAAGAAGGGAGACTGTGTTACACACCTACCAGTCTGATGCACTTCACTGTGAAGATTTCCCTGATCAACATAATAACTAAGATAATGAACAAACCTAGCAGGCTCTCTAATGATCTGTGCCATGCTGAGTGCCAAGTCTCCAGTGTCAAACCTGACAGAAATCTACATCTATTTAAAGTTCTAAATAAAATAGCGACATGTATTCTTGTAGCGTAGAGGCCTCAGACAGAAGGCCAGTTATCAGCAAAACCCAAAGCTGCTCACTTACTGTAGCCTGTGGTTGAGTGGAGTAAGCCTGCCGTGCTTCTCATCATTACCATGTCCAGGTATAGGGCAGATACACTTAATCAATCACAGCTCATCTTTCTTCAAGGTCAAACATCCTGGCTTGGCTATCTCATGTGATGTTAGTATGGATTATGATGATGCTAAAGCTTAGTGGTGGAGTGTGCCTGGCTTCTCTGTTCCTCCTTACATGGCACAAGCATCCTGAGATTAGCCTCTATATCGGAAGACATCCTCAGTAGACAGCAAATAGTGATGCCAGCATTGTGTGTATGATGGATTTCCCCTCTACGAGCCTGCATTGTTCAGCCATGCCACTGTAGAAGAAAAAGGTACGAAGGCCAAGAGAACTACTAAACACAATCTCCTGCATCTATAACAACAGAAGCATTTGGCCAGGTCTGGAAATTAACAAGCAGGAAGGAACAGCATCATAAATGGACTAAGTGATGGTGTTGTGGTCGACAGGCACTGTCTCTCTGTCATGTGTGGTTTTAATGCAGCTGGGAATTAACTTCCACTGAAACATTATCAACCACATATGTTAGAGCTTCAGTGGTGAGTTTTAGCTGAAACTGAAGCTTGTTTAGTTTCTAGTTTTTGCTTTGTTATAAACAGAAAAATACAAACTAACACA